>NC_092878.1:108032861-108632861 GCF_028372415.1 Notamacropus eugenii
GTTTTAATTTCCTCCTCATTGGAGGTGAGTTCACCCCTTTCATTTTTAATATTAGTAATTTGGTTTTCTTCTTTCTTTTTTTTAATCAGATTGACCAAAGGTTTATCAATTTTATTAGTTTTTTCATAAAACCAACTATTGGTTTTATTTATTAATTCAATAGTTTTCTTAATTTCAATTTTATTAATCTCTCCTTTGATTTTCAGTATTTCTAATTTGGTATTTACTTGGGGATTTTCAATTTGTTCTTTTTCTAGCTTTTTCAACTGCAAGCCTAAGTCATTGATCTCCTCTTTCTCTATTTTATTTATGTAAGCATTCAGAGATATAAAACTTCCCCTAATAACTGCTTTTGCAGTATCCCATAAGTTTTGGTATGTTGTTTCACTATTGTCATTCTCTCGAATGAAATTTTTGATTGTTTCTATGATTTCTTCTTTAACCCAACCCTTCTTTAGAATTAGATTATTTAGTTTCCAATTGATTTTTGGTTTCTCTTTCCATGGCCTTTTATTACATGTAATTTTTAATGCATTATGATCTGAAAAGGATGCATTGATTATCTCTACCTTTCTGCACTGGATTGTGAGATTTTTATGTCCTAGTACATGGTCAATTTTTGTAAATGTTCCATGTACCGCTGAGAAAAAAGTATATTCCTTTCTATTCCCATTTAATTTTCTCCAAAGATCTACCATATCTACCTTATCCAGAGTTTTATTTACCTCCTTAACCTCTTTCTTGTTTATTTTGAGGTTGGATTTATCGAGTTCAGAGAGGGGGAGGTTGAGGTCCCCCACTAGTATAGTTTTGCTATCAATTTCTTCCTTCAACTCCCCCAACCTCTCCTCTAAGAATCTGGATGCTATACCACTTGGAGCATACATGTTTAGTAATGATATTGCTTCATTGTCTATGGTGCCTTTTAGCAGGATATAGTTTCCATCCTTATCCCTTTTGATTAGATCTATTTCTGCTTTTGCTTTGTCTGAGATTAGGATTGCTACTCCTGCCTTTCTTACATGAGCTGAAGCACAATATATTCTGCTCCATCCTTTGACCTTTATCCTATGTGTATCCCCCCGTTTCAAATGTGTTTCTTGTAAGCAGCATATTGTTGGATTATGGCTTTTAATCCATTCTGCTATCCGATTCCGTTTTATGGGAGAGTTCATTCCATTCACATTCACAGTTATGATTACAATCTGTATATTTCTCTCCAACCTCTTTCCCACCATTTGTGCTTTTAGCTCTCCCGTCTCCCTTCCCCTCCTCAATAGTATTCACTTTTCTCCCCCTCCTCCTGCAGCCTTCCCCTCCTTCTTTTGACCCCCCTCCCTTTTAGTCCCCTTTACTCTTATTGCTTCTTTCCTCCCTTTTAGCCACCCTCCCCTTTCTTCCCCCTTCCCCTCCTGCTACCTATAGAGCTAGTTAGGCTTATCTACTTAAGATTATTGTTCCCTCCTTTGAACAAATCAGATGAGAGTACCTCTCAAACAATGCTCATCTCCCTCCCCTCCTTCCCTCTACTATAGTTTTGTACTTCTTCCTGTGATATAATTTGCCATTTTCTGCTTCCCCCTTTCCACACCTCCTATTACATTCCCTTCTCATACTTAAATCATATTTTTGACAAGACATCATTTACTTTATGCCCGTTCCCTCTACATATATCCCTTTTATCATAATAGCTGCACAGTTCTCAAGATTAACAGGTATCATCTTCCCTTATAGGGAGGTAAACAGTTTGCCCTAATTGAGTAGCAAGTTTTTGTTTTTGTTTTTTCCCCTCTGTTTACCTTTTTATGATTCTCTGGAGACCTGCATTTGAAGATCAAATTGTCTATTGAGTTCTGGTGTTTTGGTCAGGAAGCTCTGGAATCCCTTATTTCGTTGAATGACTTTCTCCTTGCCTGAAATGTTATGCTGAACTTTGCTGGGTAGTTGATCCTTGGTTGAAGTCCCAACTCCTTTGCCTTATGGAATATTGGGTTCCAATTCTTTCCATATTTTAATGTAGAAGCTGCAAGGTCCTGTGTGATCCTGACTGTGTGTCCTTGATATTTGAATTGTTTCTTTCTGGCTGCTTGTAGTATTTTCTCCTTCACTTGATAGCTCTGGAATTTGGCAACTATATTTCTTGGGGTTTTGAGTTTAGGATCCCTTTCGGGAGGGGAGCGGTGGATTCTTTCGATGACTATTTTGCCCTCTGAGTCTAGTACTTCTGGACAGTTTTCCTTGATGATTTCCTGGAAGATATTGTCCAGACTCTTCTCTTCATCATGGGTTTCTGGCAGGCCAATAATTCTTAGATTTTCTCTCCTGGATCTATTTTCCAGGTCAGTTGTTTTTCCAATTAAATATTTTACATTTTCTTCTATCTTTTCATTATTTAGATTTTGTTTGACTGATTCTTGTTGCCTCATTGAGTCATTAGTTTCTACTTGCCCAATTCTAATCTTCATCGTAGTGTTTTCTTCAGTTAGCTTTTCCATCTCCTTTTCCATCTGACCAATTTTTCCCTTTAAGGAGCTATTTTCTCCATTTAATTTTTGTACTTCTTTTTCTATTTGACCAATTTTCCCAGTTAGGTTTTGGGTTTCCTTTTCCATCTGATCAATTTTCCCAATTAGGTTTTAGGTTTCCTTTTCCATTTGATTAGCTCTTCCTTTTAGGGAATTATTCTCTCCAGTTAATTTTTGAACTTGCTTTTCCATTTCTTCAATTTTCTTTTTCAGGGTGATGTTCTCATCCATGAATTCTTTTTTTATAGTTTTAAAATCATTGGCCAGTTTTTCTTTTATATCCTTCTTCAGACGTTCCAGGTAATCTAGTTGTGCTTGCGAGAAATTCATAGTCCCATCTGAGGTTTCAGATGGAAGTACAGTCTCAGCTCTAACCTCTTTGGTGTTTGTGTTTTGGTCCTTATCCCCATAGAAAGATTCTATGGTTTTTTCACTTTTCTTGAAAATTGAATGAAGCAAGAAAATGGAGGTGGAATAAAATTCTATGCGGAGAAGACAGCTAGTGCAAATTCCCAGGGTCAGGAGATGAATTGTCCTTTGCAAAGAATAACCAGAAGCCTTGGTTCTTGGGATCGTATTCATGAAAGACTGGAAAGATTCGAAGGGAGTAGATTATAAAAGGCTTTAAAAACCACACCAAAAGTTTCAAAAATGAAGGTAATGTGGGAGTTTCTTGGTGGCTTGGTCAATCTACTCCTCAGAAAGATTATGTTGACATTTGAATGGATGGACTACAGTGAGGAGAGATTTGAGACAGGGAGACCAATCAGTAGAGTATTACAATAATCTAGACATGAGAAAATGAGAGTCCACACAAGGGTAGTTAGCATGATTTACTTTACTCTGGAGATACTGTTTCTTAATGGACAGAAGGCACAAGAGTTTCAGGGCTACCTTTGACATCTCTCATAGTGACATTTCTTTTTTCTCTTTCCAGCATAGAATTGTACTTCATTGTTTGCAGTTCACCAGATTATCACTTTACTTGATGGACCTGTGGTTCCCTCTCCAAATGCAAATTGGAACATACCCATTTCTGCTTATCTTATTTGATATGTGTTCTGCTCCTTCCATATATCTTCTCTAGATTATTTGCCCCAAGTGCTGGAGAGTATTATCATCCCACATAAATATCTGTCACAGAGATGCTGACAAATTTATATTCCCTAAACATAGATATGATTATACG
The DNA here is from genome assembly GCF_028372415.1 of Notamacropus eugenii. Taxonomy (NCBI): domain Eukaryota; kingdom Metazoa; phylum Chordata; class Mammalia; order Diprotodontia; family Macropodidae; genus Notamacropus; species Notamacropus eugenii. The sequence goes on from NC_092878.1 coordinate 108,036,576, forward strand.
ACTTCCTTGCTCATGAACCTTCAGTGACTCCCTATTGTCTCTAGGATAAAAAATCTAATTCAATTTAAATTTTAAAGCTCTTCAAAATCCAACTTAACCCATCTTTCTAAACTGATCCTGAGTTACTTGCCTTCATGCCATTTATAGTCTAATAAAAGTGGAGTATTTGCTATTCCTGATAATACATATCCTATCTCTTGTTTCAGTTCCTTTGTATGAACTGCACCATAAACAAAGATCTAGCCTGAATTTCTGCCTCCTATCTTTCCAGGCCTGACAGTGGATGGGAGAGATCCTCCTCAGTCACATTCAAATAGAGACATTATACTTCTTGACTATAATAAAACAAAAATAGCAAAAGATCCTATTTTACTTGCCATAACATTATTAAATAATTCATTAAGTACAGGCAAAGGACAAGTAGTATTAAATAAAAGCTATGTTATGAGATTAACATAGATGCTTATGGAAATTAATTTTAGTAATAATGTGATGATGACCATGAAGTTGGTGCTAATTGCTTACAGTTAAATCTGAAATTAAAAAACCCTACCATTTCATCTCCAAAAGAAATAAAGTGAAATATAAAATAGAATTCTAAATAAAAGTAGAATTATTTAAATCTTCACCAAAATGCAAGAACTAAACTAGGTTGCATGCATTTGGGAGGTAATTCTAAACCTTTGTCAATGAAAATAAACTTGGAAAACTATATTATGCCTTATTAATGCACTAATTCATGAGGTGGTTTCTTTCTTATTAACTGTCCACACAGTAAATTAAAAAAAAATAGTATCAGGTATGTGTTCAATTGGTGGGAAGTTATTATTGGTGCTTAGATCTAACTTGGAAGCTGACATACATTGTTAACTTTAAGATCTGCCCTAAAGCCAATGAAGCTCTGCCCTTTTATATCCTGTTTCCAACTTGATAATGTGATTTATTTTAAGTCTCTCCTCTTGTTCACAATCCTCTACCAATCAGATGTTAATCTCAGAGCCCTAGGGAGCATATTGATTAGCTCATATCTCCATCTTTTCCTACAGTTAAAGAAAAATCAAATTTTAGCCTATGCACTATAATTTGAGGGTACTGTAAGACAATGCTTAATTTTGAACATCTCCTATTAGAGACCTCCCCCCCCACATCATTCTGACTTCATTTTTATTAGGTTCATTTATTTTGAGGTAGACAACAAAAGTATGAATATTAGCTTGACATTTCAGAAGAAAGAACAAGAGATTTAGAAAAGTACTTTCCTTGTTATATTTCCAAATATAGGTTAAATATAGAATTGGGTATTATAGATTTACAGCTGGAATGGAATTTATTAACCATTGAGTAAAACACCTTCATTTTGACCATGAGGAAACCGAATTTCAGAGAGGTTAAATGAACTACCTGTGGCAATATAGGTAATAAGTATCAGATCCTCAACTTTGAACCAAGTTCCAAAATATTTAAACTTTCTTTCAGAGTTCTCCCTCATTGGAGATATATTTAAGAGTTCGTTTAGTGGAACAGTAGAGTAATTGAATGCTCATGACTATGCCTTCTTCATTTGGACTATAATACTTGTCTTTCCTATATTTCTATCCCAAATAATTTCTTAGATAAGAAAGGTTGAGTTATGGTTGTCTATCTGGATATTGTATAATTATTTATGAATGAATGTACAAGAAAAGCACTTATTAAGCACTTTTCATGTGTAAACTATTGTGAAAAGACCTGGAGATACAATTAGAAAAATAGTCTCTGTTCTCAAGAAGTTTATGTTCTATTGGAGGAGATAACATGTATGAAAGGATTTTCACTTGTCTTTGCTTAGTAGTTCCCTAATCAAGTGAGATGCTTCCAACATACAAATTTCAAGATAAAAATAGACTAGGTTCCATCTTAGTGAACACTAAAAAACAAAAGTAATGCAATATTTTTACATTTTTAAACACATTCTCAATATTTAAAATACATACAATTCATATTTATAAGAAGAAAACTTTAAAATCTCCACTTTGTGTATATTGCTCTGCTTGGTTTCAACTCCATAAAATTAGATGACCTTCCCACAATAAGATCATTATTTCTAAACTTACCAGCATGCTGCCAGTTCAAGTCTCAGCTGATTTTACCTCTTTCAGCCTCTTCCCTCTTCATGATGAGATGAAACTGGACTCTCCTATCACTCCACTTTACATCTGCAACCCTGTCTAGTTTCAACTTCACAGAACAAGACATTCCCACACAAATTATCATGTGTTGTCCTATCCCTCCCCCCTGCTTTCCTGCTTCCATGGGCCCCCCTTCACATGGTAAGCTCATTGAGGGCACAGAATTTCTGTTAATTGTATTCCTGGTGCTTATCATGAAATCTTACACTTATGAATGTTTAATAAATATTGATTGGATTGGATTGGTCTCAGTTGCAAGTCAGATGGAATGCCTAATGGTCCTTAATTAACAAAGCAGATAATAATAATCTTTCTTTAATGACATTTTCTTTTTTTTTTTAATTTAACTTTAACATTTATTTTCACAACATTTTGGGTTACAAATTTACTCCCCTTTTATCCCCTCCCCCCCCAAACCCAAGCATTCTAATTGCCCCTGTGACCAATCTGCTCTCTCTTCTATCCTCCCTCTCTGCCCTGGTCTCCATCTTCTCTTTTGTCCTGTAGGGCCAGATAGCTTTCTTGACCCCTTAACCTGTATTTCTTATTTCCCAGTGGTAAGAACATTACATTTGATCCTAACACTTTGAGTTCCAACTTCTTTAGCTCCCTCCCTCCCCACCCCTTCCCTTTGGAAGGCAAGCAATTCAATATAGGCCAAATCTGTGTAGTTTTGCAAAAGATTTCCATACTAGTTGTGTTGTATAGGACTAATTATATTTCCCTCCATCCTATTCTGACCCCCATTACTTCTATTCTCTTATGATCCTTTCCCTCCCCATGAGTGTCGACCTCGTATTGCATTCTCCTCCCCATGCCCTCCCCTCCATCCTCCCTCCCACCCTGCTTGTGCCCTTGTCCCCCACTCACCTGTATTATGAGATAGGTTTTCCTATCAAAATGAGTGTGCATTATATTCTTTCCTTTAGTGGAATGTGATGAGAGTAGACCTCATGTTTTTCTCTTGCCTCCCCTCTTTATCCCACCACTAATAAGTCTTTTGCTTGCCTCTTTTATGAGAGATAATTTGCCCCATATAACTTCTCCCTTTCTCCTCCCAATATTTCTCTCTCACTGCTTGATTTCATTTTTTTTTTAAGATATGATCCCATCCTCTTCAATTCACTCTGTGCACTCTGTCTCTATGTATGTGTGCGTGTGTGCATGTGTGTGTGTGTGTACTCCCACCCAGTACCCAGATACTGAAATTTTTCAAGAGTTACAAATATTGTCTTTCCATGTAGGAAAGTAAACAGTTCAACTTTAGTAAGTCTCTTATGACTTCTCTCTGCTGTTCACCTTTTCATGGTTCTCTTCATTCTTGTGTTAGAAAGTCAAATTTTCTTTTCAGCTCTGGTCTTTTCATCAAGAAAATTTGAAAATCCTCTATTTCATTGAAAGACCATTTTTTTCTCCTGAAGTATTATACTCAGTTTTGCTGGGTAGGTGATTCTTGGTTTTAGTCCTAGTTCCTTTGACTTCTGGAATATCCTATTCCATTCCCTTCGATCCCTTAATGTAGAGGGTGCTAGATCTTGTGTTATCCTGATTGTATTTCCACAATACTTGAATTGTTTCTTTCTAGCTGCTTGCAATATTTTCTCCTTGACCTGGGAACTCTGGAATTTGGCCACAGTGTTCCTAGGAGTTTCTCTTTTTGGATCTCTTTCATGTGGTGTTCTGCGGATTCCTTGAATATTTATTTTGCCCTCTGGTTCTAGAATCTCAGGGCAGTTTTCCTTGATAATTTCATGGAAGATGATGTCTAGGCTCGTCTCTTGATCAAGGTTTTCAGGTAGTCCCAGAATTTTTACATTGTCTCTCCTGAATCTATTTTCCAGGTCAGTTGCTTTTCCAATAAGATATTTCACATTATCTTCCATTTTTCGAATCTTCACGCTATGTTCTGTGATATCTGTCTTTCTCATAAAGTCCTTAGCATCCATCTGTACCATTCCAGTTTTGAAAGATCTATTTTCTTCAGTGAGCTTTTGAATCTCCTTTTCCATTTGGCTAATTCTGCTTTTGAAAGCATTCTTCTCCTCATTGGCCTTTTGAACCTCTTTAGCCAATTGAGTTAGGCTAGTTTTCAAGGTGTTAATTTTTTCAACATTTTTTTGGTTCTCCTTTAGCAGGGAGCTGATCTGCCTTTCATGCTTCTCTTTCATCCCTCTCATTTCTCTTCCCAGTTTTTCCTCCACCTCTCCAACTTGACTTTCAAAATTCTTTTTGAGTTCTTCCATGGCCTGAGCCCATTGGGTGGGCTGGGACACAGAATCCTTGATTTCTGTGTCTTTGCCTGATGGTAAGCATTGTTCTTCCTCGTCAGAAAGGAAGCAAGGACGTGTCTTTTCTCCAAGAAAGTACCCTTCAATAGTTTTATTTCTTTTCCCTTTTCTGGGCATTCTCCCCAGCCAGTGGCTTGACCTCTGAATATTCTCCTCACACCCACCTCGCCTCCTGGTCCTCCCAGCCAGCGTTTGGGGACTGAGATTCAAATGCTACTTCCCACCCTAGGGCTTTTGGCGGGGGCAGGGCTGCTAATCAGTGTGAGAATTAAGTTCAGATGGTCAGGTCGGGGTAGGGCCGCCTCTCAGGCCCAGTTCCCTCAGGGGGTTTATGCACAGACCTTCCACAATGGATCCAGGCTCCCGCCCACTTGGGGAGCCCCTGTCTGCAGCCGCCTCTCAGCTTCTATCTCCCGGGGGGGGGGGACCTGAGCCATGGGGGCACCCCACTCCCCTCTCGACCTGCCAAAGAGACTCTCACCGACCCTCGTCACCTGTGGGTGGGGGGGCTTGTGCCGCCGCTGGAGATCCCTTCCCTAAAGCCTGCTCGGATCTGTACCTCTTGGAGCTGCTGCCGCCGCAGGTCCGGGCTGGGCTCTGCGTCTGCAGCGCGACGGACCTTTTGGGAGAGGTTTGCAGGACCCTCTGTGGGTGGAGGGACCCTCGTGGCCGCAGGATATCTCGTCCCTGTAGCCCGTTCAGATCTTTTCCTCATGGTGTCACGGCCGCTGCAGGGCTGCACTCAGCTCCCAGTCCTGGTGCCCAGTCCACAGCGCGAAGGACCCCCCGCGAGAGGTTTGCAGGTCTCTCCAGAACAGAAATCTCCCTTGCTGCAATATTCCGTGGCGTCTGGGTGCAGAATTCACCGTGGGTTGGTCCCCTCAAGCCGTTCTGTGGGTTGTGGGTTCGGAGCTATGTGTATGTGCATGTTTCTACTCCGCCATCTTGGCTCCGCCCCCTTTAATGACATTTTCACTGACATAATTTTATCCATTTTTTTACACTGAACCATTTCCCAGTGCTAAGGATATTGGTCAAAGGATATTATTTTGTTTTGGTGGGGGGTGGGGGGAAGTTTAGTAGCTGAGGCTTTAGTAACTGTAGGAGTAGTTGCCAGACTATATCACCTAGAATTCCTAGAATGATTTTTGAGGGCATCTGGCTGGAAGAATTGTGATTTCCAAGATTCTCAGTGTCAGGGTTCTTTGTTGATCCCATCAGGATCCGAATGAACAAAATTTTCAAGGTATTGTTGGCATCTTGCCTTACCTAACATACATTATCTTCTGTCCCTCTGTTAGGGTGATTTGCTGCACCTGTACTTTTAATATTTTGGTAGATTCTGTGACATATCTAAAAAATATTGGATATAAATATAGTTGTATGTAATGATATAGTTATAGAGAGATAATAGTAAGAATCCTTCCAAAGGGCTGAGCTGTAAGAGATATAAGGTGTACTGATTCAGTGCAATTTAGGAAAAAGACAGTATTTCTATAAATATTATTTCTTTGAGAGCTGGTATCAAGACTCAGAACTTATTGTGGAATAAAGATTCTTTTACCCACTTCTCCATAGTTAATCTCTGCCAAACTAGTGCATTAATCCTAATGCTTTCCATTTGAATTTATCTCTAATTCAAGCTGTGTGTCTGATTTTATGAATCTATTTTCATGTTGCCTCTTCTGTTAGAGTTAGAGTTTCTTGAGAAAAGAGACTCTCTCCATACACACACGTGCACACACACACACTCTCTTCATACTCTTCGCACTTATCACAGTGCCTGGCACATGGTAAGCACTTAACTATCATTGTTGATTTCACTTCAGCAAGTAGTTTTCTAATCAGGCAAGAAACTTCCAACTTACTGGTTTCTAGATAAAAATGAGAAGACATACATTTGGATAACCGAATGTACTTTTCACGACTGTATTTGGGGTCTTCTTGGCAGAGATATTGGGATGCTTTAACATTTCTTTCTCTAGCTCATTTTTACAAATGAGGAAACTGAGGGAAAGAGGGTTGAGTGACTTGTCCAGAGTCACACATCTACTGTCTGAGACTAGATTTGAACTCACAATAAATTTTCTTGACATCAGGCGTGGCACTCTCTTCACCATTCCATCTACTCTTATCATTGAATGTCACCATTCTGTATCCAATAGTATGCTCAACAATTAATGGTCAGTGATCTATCAGATGGGGTAACAGTAAGCAACCCAACATACACAGGGAGCTTGGTTTCACAGTTTCTTAGATCTGCAATCATAAAAGGAAAGGCAAGTTTTGAGGGGTTAACAATTACTTTAATGAAGCACATGTATCATTCCTTTAACCAACCACGTATATCATTCACTGAATTCTGGGGAGTCAGCACCATGAATTTCAAAGAAACTACAGAGAAATCAAAAATCAAGAGACAAGGTGTCCCCTGCCTGACTGTAATCAATACATACATGAGAAATCAGACAGGTCCAATTGTCTGACCATAGTTACCAGAGAGGTAAACAAGACATCTGGGTTCTCACACCCAAGGGGTCCCTTAAAGTGACTTCACAGAGTGTTCCTGGCACTCAAACTTTCTTACAAAAACTGAGCCCCAAAGTAAATTCTCACCTTCAGAGCCTTTATACACTTTTTAGGGGTTGGAGCCAAGATGGCAGAGTAAAAGGACTGTCCTTTAGAAGTTCCCCATCATAGCCCATATAATACCTTTGAAAAATGACTCTAAACAAATTTAAGAGTAGCAGGAGCCACAAAACGGCAGAGTAAAGAAATTTCCAGCCCTAGACAGACAGGAAGGTTGATAGGAATCGTCTATCGCACCAGGCGTGGAACACAGTCCAGCCTTGGCCACACACTGCAGGAGGGACAGAACTGGAGGAGACTGGAGCAAGGAATCCCAGGTAGCAGTTGTGGTTCCCTGATTGCTCAGTCCACTAATGCCAAAGACAGCTTCAAAGGTCAGTGAGAAAGCTCTTTCACCTAGGGGAGAAGGGAACACAGTCTGGCCCCATCAGCAGGAGCAACTGCAGAAGCAGCATCCATTTTTGGAGTCCTCTGCTTAAAGACCCTGGGGAAATTGAGCTGCTGATCTAGATCTCAGTCCTGAGTGGTGACTCTGGGGTGAGGGTTGCTGGCTGGCATGGTGGAGCTGGTGGAGGCTCTGAAGATGGAATTCTACTCCCAGATTCTGGGTAGAAATGTTTGTGATAGCTTCCAGAACAGAGCACAGACAAGGAGAGGAATAAACTCCTCTTCCTTGATTGTGCCACCTTAAAGGAACTAAGAATTTACAGGTATCAAGAATATACCATTCTCTTGACAAAGGATTCAAAAGTCAAGTAATTGGCTGAGAAAATTCCCAAAGAAGAGAAAAACATAAAAGTATAGAAGGTTCCTTACTTGGTGAACAGATATTTTCTTCCATTCTTTCTAGTGAGGAAGAACAATATATGCCATCAGAGCAAGAACTAAAAGTCAAGGCTTGTGCATCCAAAACTCCAAAATAAACATGCAGTGGTCTCAGGCCATGGAAGAGCTCAAAAAGGATTTTGAAAATCAAGAGAGGTGGAGGACAAATTGGGAAGAGACAGGAGAGCCATGCAAGAACATCATGAAAAGCAAGTCAATAGCTTACTAAAGGAGACCCCAAAAAATGCTGAAGTAAACAGCACCTTTAAAAATAGGCTAACTCAGTTGGTCCAAAAAGTCAATGAAGAGAAGAACTCTTTAAAAAGCAGAACAAGCCAGATGGAAAAAGAGGTTCAAAAGCTCACTGAAGGAAATGGTTCTTTAAAAATTAGAAAGGAGCAAATGGAATGTAATGACTTTATGAGAAACCAAGAAATTACAAAGCAAAACCAAAAAAGATAGAAGGTAATGTGAAATTTCCCATTGGAAATACAACTGACCTGGAAAATAGATCCAAGAGAGACAATTTAAAAATTATGGGACTATCTGAAAGCCACAATCAAAAAAGAGCCTAGACATCATCTTTCATTAAATTGTCAAGGAAATGACCCTGATATTCTAGAACTAGAGGGTAAAATAAATACTGAAAGAATCCATGGATCACCTCCTAAAGGAGATCCAAAAAGAGAAACTCCTAGGAATATTGTAGTCAAATTCCAGAGTTCTCAGATCAAGGAGAAAATACTGCAAGCTCCTAAAAAAGAAACAATTCAAGTATCGTGAAAATACAATCAGGGTAACACAAGATCTAACAGTTTCTACATTAAGGAATCCCATTCCTTGGAATATGATATTCCAGAAGTCAAAGTAATGAGAATTAAAACCAAGAATCACCTACTCAGCAAAACTGAGTATAACACTTCAGGGGAAAAAATGGTCATTCAATGATAGCTTTCAAGCTTTCACGTTCAAAAGACCAGAGTTGAATAAAAAATTTGATTTTCAAACTCAAAAATCAAGAGAAGCATGAAAAGGTAAATAGGAAAGAGAAATCATAAGGGACTTACTAAAGTTGAACTGTTTACAATCCTACATGAAAAGATAATATTTGTAACTCTTGAAGCTTTTCTCTGTTTGAGTAGTTGGAGGGATTACGCCCCCAAATGCCCCCACAAATAAACACACACACACACAGAGGGCAACAGGTGAGCTGAATAGGAAGAAATGATGTCTGAAAAAAATAAAATTAAGGGGTGAGAGAGGAATATATTGAGGTAGATTGGGGAAGGGGTATTCAGAATGCAAGATATTTTGGGGTTGGAGGAGGGGAGTGATGGGGAGAAAATTTGGAACTAAAAATTTTGTGGAAATGAATGTTGAAAATTAAAATTAAATAAATAAATATGAAAATGAAAAACAAAGCAAAAAAAGATAAAACAAAAAACTATTTAAAAAGATATACACTTTTTAGAGTCAGAGTGCATCACAACCCTCGAGAATGAGTGCCTCATTAACAAAAGGTGTGGGCCTTCTTTCAAATCTTCCCACGCCCTGCAATTGGTGGGAATAGTCCTCCTTAGTCACATTATTCAGTGGTGCAGTGGATAAAGCACCAGTCAGGATGACCTGAGTTCAAATCTCACCTCAGATACTTGGTACTCACTAGCTCTGTGACCTTGGGCAAGTCACTTCACCCCAATTACCTCATCTTAGGTCATCTCAAGTTGTCGTGATGAATATTTGGTCACTGTATTCAGATGGCTTTGGAGGGGAAGTGAGGCTGGTGACCTGCACAGTTCTCCGTCGCTCAAAATAAAATCAAGTGCATGTCATGTCATTATTTTTCTGATGGCATGATCTTCTTCAGCAATGAAGGACAAACACACACACACACAATTCAGAGGCATTATATATGTTGATTATATATAATATAATCAAATTATATAATTGCAAAAGAAGCTATTTTTTCTTGCCAGTACAGATGGGCAGGGAATTTAATGTCTAAAAATTTTGCCTATTTTCCTATTATGCCTGCTAAGTGGCATAGTGAAAATTGTTGTACCTGAATTCAAGAAGATCTGAGTTCAAATCCTGCCTCAATCACTTTTAATTATATGAGCCTATGCAAATTATTAAACCCTTTTCTGCCACAGGTTCCTCTTTTGTGAAATGAGGATAGTAGAACTGATGTCCTCTAACGACCTTTCTAAATAGAATCTATGTATTTCTTACTTTAGATTCAATCTTCCTATTCCTGTGCCAGGTAAATAATTCATACCACCTGACAAGTATTAGATTCTTGAAGTATACATTTGGAGTAAAGTGAAGGGAATATTACAAAAATAACAGGGTCTTAATGTTATAATCTATTAGATAAACCAAAAGGCAGCTAGGTGGTTCAGTATGCAGCTAGATATTACAGTGGATAGAACACTGGATTGGAGGTCAGAAAGAACCAAGTTTAAATCCAATTGTAAATGCTTATTAGTTGTGTAAAAGTGGGAAAAGTAACTTAATCTCTGTTTGCGTTAGTTTACTCATCTGTAAAATGAGAATAAAATAGCTGTTGGCTCTGAGTATTGTGAGGATAAAAAGGACATTAGAAAAATTTTTTGCAAGCTTTAAAGCAATATGTATATGCTAGTAACTATTATTTTTAACAGTAATTAAATCATACAAATTAACAAATAAGGATGCAAAGATACATGAATATGATCAACATATGAGATTATGTTAGCAACATTCAGAATCAAGGTGATAACATTTTGTCATATGGGAAAACAACAACACACTATCCTAAAATTTCTTCTCTTTGTTGGTTTAAAAGTTAGTTTCCACCTCACAAATGTACCATAATTAATTACTCAGATAATGATGCTTTCAACAGCCAAGCTACCCAGCAAAAAAGATAGATTTTTGACTCTTTTAAATAAATTAGTACCATTAATACAGCTTGATATTGTATAATGCCAGTTGAAAGCAAATATACCTAGAAAAAGTGGTAGAAATAAGGAGAGAAAGAAAAAAAAAAACTACCCCAGATAAAGATCAGAGTAGATAATAAGCTTATAGTACTGGAGATAAAGGGAGAGGATTAGAGCTTCTTAAGAAACAAAGAAAAGAATCATAAGGGGATTTGTGACTGAAAATATACTGGAAACAGTCTAAAATGTAATAATGGATATTAAAAAATAAAAGTAAAATTTGAATAAATAAAATCTGACTTATTTGGATTTACTGATGGGGGAAACACTGGAGTATTATAATGTTTGTAATGATTCACACTAACAATGTATTAGGCTTATGAAGCACTTAATTTGTTTTCTTATCATAGTTAATCCTTATGCTCTGAAGCTGTTAAATCAATTATTATTATTCCTATTTTATAAGTGAGGCATCTGATGCTCAGAGATGTCACTTGCCAAGTGTCAGTCAAAATGTGGGAAAAGCAGGAAATAAACCCAGGTTTTCTGATATCCAATATTCTTTTTATTCTACCAGGGTGAATTTCACCTACCCTAGACAAGAAACACATTAGTGAAATAAATAAGTGAATACATAGATGAATGAATGAACAAACAGGCAAACAGAAATAATTACCTACATTCAACAAACCAATACATAAAGAAATAAGTAAACCAAAATAAACAAACATGGATTAACAAGCACATAAAGACAGAACCCTTCTTTATTGATGAAATAAAGTCATTTTAAACATGCCAGTTACTCTCTCTCACAGCAAAATGACTGCTTATTACTGAAGGTGTTTTATCCATACCCACAACAATGAGCCTGAAATTTCAATATTGGCATGGAGAGGAAGATTTTTTTTTTGGCAATTATATGAAAGTTGCTGTGAAAACAAAGTTATTCATATATATGAATAACTTTATATATATATACATACATATATATATATGTATATATATATATGGAGAGAGAGAGAGAGAGAGAGAGAGAGAGAGAGAGAGAGAGAGAGAGAGAGAGAGAGAGAGAGAGAGGAGTTATGGTAGGACCTGGAAAGTACTTGCAGAAGAGATGCAATAGATGGGGTTGCTTACAAAAGTAGGAAAAAAAAGTTGTGCATATTATTTACCAAAGAGAAGAATTAGACTATATACCTTGGAATGTCCAATATGAGTAAATAACCATATGACAATGAATAAGAGGCTTTCAGAGAAAATAAAGACCTTTCTTTTTGCCAGTACCTGCAGAGATTCAGTCAATCAGTCAATCTGGTCAGATAGTCACCATAAATTGATGCTTACTCCACTATAAACAACACATGGCAAAGGGTAACTGAAAGGTTGCAAAACAGAGAATATATCTCAAATATAGTTGTACAATTTTCTGATTCACCCCTTTCATTTAGATAAGAGACTACAACGACATACTTTGTAGCTGATGATAAGTTCAATTATTTATATGGAACTCTGTCATGATGACAGAAACCAAATCTTAATCCTTCTAAGTTATAACCAAAGACATTACCAGCTAGAGAAGATGACTTGTCATATATTTCTTCAGCAAGAAAAACCTGGAAATGCTTTATCATTTCATTTGGCTGAAAGGAAAATTAGATGTTTCATCTACCAAAACCTATTGAACAAGTGAAGCCAAGAACCGTATTATTTGAATCCTTTCTGACTTAGCTATTTATATTAATAGCTAGCATTCATATGGAGCTTTTAGATTTACAAAGCACTATATATTCATCTCATTTGATTAACTCAATGATCCTGTGAGATATATTCTATCATCCCTGTTTTATAGATGAGATTGTAGTCTATCTGAGCCATAGTTATTTTTAGTTAAAATTCTACATAACAAACAGCAAACAAACAAAACATTTTTAATATTGTTAAAGAGTATTAATTTGCATTGTCAGAATTTCATAAATTTAGAAGGCCATATGCCATTTTCTTGAAAAGCAAATTCATTTTTAAACCAGAATTTAACTGGACACACTAGATAGAAGTATTATATAGATTTCAAATTCTCTAATTTTAGTTCTGATTCTTTTCTGAGGTTCCCATTACTAGGAGGAAACAAATAACATATAAGAATATGTTGAGAGGTTGATTAATTATTAGCCTTCCTTAATTCAATAGAAATGGAAGAAAATAACTATTTCAAGTGTTGAGGTTATCACAGCAGAACTGACTCTGGAACACAAGAAAGGAAAAGTAAAAAGGAAAGAATTCCAATTGCAATGAATGACTTGTGTCCATGTTAAGCTGATAACTCCAAATTAATATAAAATGAACTAGTTCAACAAGTGGTAAAATGTCACAGGAAAAAATCAACAGTATTTCCAAGTTAGAATCTATAAAAGCTGGTTCAGGATCTGGTAACTTCAAAATTGAGCTCATTGTTCTTGTCCTCTCAGCTTCGTGATTTTTCCTTGGGCACGCTGTGTTCTTTCACTCCAGGTCTGGGTTTGAATGATCTGTGGGAAATGTGGGCCAGGAGATGCAAAAATTTCAGGTGATACTCTCGGTAGCTATTTTGTTTATTAAAGGAAAGCAGCTGCATGATCTTTTTTGAAGGATTTGTGCAATACCCCATGTAAATCATGAGTATTACTCAGGAACACTGAAACTGCTTTGATTCTTATTCTTTTAATGAGAGTATCCCCATCCAGATGGGTAGATGTTGGAAAAGATTTCAAAATAGAAGATTAGAAAATCATGTGAAGTTTTGGGAATGATTCAGAAGAAAGCAGCCATAATTCAATTCCTTGTCCCTGGAGCAAAAATACATATGCAGCTTCCAATGGACTCTCAAGAAAGCAGAGATTTTTCCTCTAAACTCCAGGTAGGGAAACGAAGAACAAGAATGTGGGAAAAGCTAAATTCTCTTCTTTAAGAGGATTTGCTCCACTATATTGAGCCCAGTTTTCTTGAATCCCGAACTGAACCCACCTATCCTTCTTTTCTGGAAGGAGGATGGATACCTGCATTGTAGGTGAAATGAAGAGTGTAAAAGTATAGTTCCCAATAAAACATCAAGTCCTTAGGTGACAGTTATTATTTCATTTTTATTTCTTTGTGTCCCTAGCTTACAGCATACAATGACCAGAGTAGTAGGAACCTGGTAAATCTTTATTGAATGATTGATTGCCATTTAATTGATCTCCCAGTGGATGTCACCCTGTACCCTCTTTGTACCTCTTGTTTTGCAATACTTAAATAATTGAAGGGATCTATAATCTCAAGAATTTAAAAGCTCTTTTCAACAATGAAAACTGAAATTCATCCATGTCAATCTATCCTATTCAACTCTTCTCCATAAACAGAAAAGGATACACCTAGGTTTTTGGAAGCTTAACTTCCTTTTACTTGATATTAAACCAGGGGAGCGTTCTGGAAATCTAATTGGCACCCCTTGGGCTCAATATGGGGGTATATATATATATATATATACATTTTTTTCCCTTTTTCACACAACCATTTCTTTGGAGTTTTCCATTGGTTATGTATTATACTGCATCCTGTATGATTCTCTGCTTTAAAGTGTTTTTATGTTTGTTGTCATTTGTTTGCTTGTATTTAATTTTATTGAGTAGTGTAACTTGTCTTGCTGCTATATAGAAATTATATTAAAATATTGAATAGATAGGTCCTTGGTATTATGGGAATCTTGGAATCAGTAAATATGCTTTATATCTTTCTGACCATGAAATAATTATTTTTCAATTGGCAGCCAAGTGCACTGACATCTACACTGTCTTTCCCAGATACAAATATTGTTGGGCAGTCTCTGTATGGTGTCTTGTCATGTATTCATTGAAATCTAAACAACAGGTATTCTGCATTACTACAGAATGCTTCTAGGTGACTTAATAATATCTTGAAGCTTAAAGCAATCAAGATAATCACCCACAAACAGGAGCATCTGGAAAACTTACCATACACAGGAAATCCCTACTTGACCTTATTCTTCATTTGATCTCTTCTGCGAAAGTAGTACATGTTCCCTCAGAGCATGCATCTCTCTGTCTAATGCCTCACCTGAGGTTTATTATCAAAAGGTCAGTAAAAGACGTCAAATATATCCCAGAAATTTTGAATAATATTAACATTGGAATAGAAGACAATTTATAGGAAAAAAAGTTAATAAATGACATTTTGTTTCACCGAATGAAATTGTTTTTATAATCAATAAATAATTTAAAATGAATCTTCATATGCTTAATTGCTAATGACAGCAAAATGTGGATGATTTATGGGTATCATCAATGAAAATCTTTTTGTTTTCTACTACCATTCTTTTGAAGATTTTTTAAGGCGCCAATTTTAAATAGATTTTATTCTCCAGGTCAAGAATCATATTTCCGCTAGTTTACAGTACTGAAGGAGTGCAATGCTGTTTACTTTTCTTCCTTTGCACACACTCAAGTACTCAGAACTCTCAGATTTACACAGTAGCTTAAATGTTACTTTTGAACTGCTACTGCCTAGGCTACAAATTTGAGTTCTTGGATTTTTGGAAAGTTATGGGTGCAGAAGAAGAACCTCCAGATGGGGCTGCTCTATCCCCTGAGAACTCACCAGGCATGCCTCCTGGCATGCCCCCTGTCCTCTGGTACAGTTTAGTAATAATGGGGCTGCAGATTTTCTCCAATTCTGTCTGTCAGTGCTCAAATTCCTCTTTCTCAGCATTCTGGTTCTTATCCAGCCAATTGATTTTTTCATTGTATTTGTCAAGGATTTTCTGTTTGCCTTCATCACCAATTTTACCTTGAGCTCTGCAATGAAATGGGTGACTATTCAGTTGTCAAAGTCTTCCCCGCTCAAGTGTGTACTTCCAGCTATGAACTTAACCTCAAGGATGCAATCTTCAATGGTTGAGCAGTAAATACCTCAACATGTACAGGAGGGTCTGCTATCACAGGTTCTTAGATCTGCATTCATAAAAGGAAAGGGAACTTTCAAAGGATTAACTGTCACTTTAATCAAGCACATGTATCATTCCTTTAACCAAATACATATATCATTCAGTTAGTTCAAGGAGTCAGCACCCTGAATTTCAAATACAATGAAGAGAAATCAAAAGATCAACAGACTTGGTTTCCTCTGCCTGAATTCAACAGACGATTGGACCCCAGCTGTCTGACCATAGTTATCAGAGAGGGAAGTCCTGTGGGTCCTCAAAGCCAGGTGGGCTTCTTAGTGGCTTCCCAGAGTCCTCATCTGACTCATAGAGCACAGCACCCTCTCTGATATGGGCATGCCATGCAGAGCAGTCCAGAACAGTGACTCACATATCTCACAATCAATTCCAAAGTTCTTAAAAGAGACCTAGATAGTGTTCTTATATTCCTTCTCCTGACTACCATGTGAATGCTTGCCCTGTGTGAGTTCTACATAAAATAGTGTTTTTTGGCAAACACATGTTTTGCATTCAAGCAACATGGCCAGTCCATCACAGTTGTGCTCTCTGAAACATAGTTTGAATGCTTGGCAGTTTAGTTTGAGTAAGGAACTCAGTGTTTGGCATCTTATCCTGCCAGGTGATCTTCAGAATCTTCCTAAGACAACTGAAATAGAAGTGCTTCATTTTCTAGGTATGACTCTAGTACACTGTTTAGGTTTCACAGGCATCCAGCACTTAGGTCAGCACAATGGCTCTGTAGCCTTTCAGTTTAGTAGGCTGTCTAACACCTTTTCTCTCCCACACTTTCCTTTGGAGCCTCCCAAATGCTGATCTAGCTCTGAAAAGTATACTGCCAAGGTAAGTGAACATATCTACAACATTCAGCATTTCTCTATTTGCTGTAACCAAACAGTTCCACATATGAGTAATGTGGTTCTGGTTGATGGAGGGCCTCTGTTTTCTTGGTGTTAATTTTCATGCCAAAGTGAGAACGAATAGCAAATCTATACTTTCTTGTATTCTAGCTTCAAAGGCTGCATTGAGTGTGCAAAATCATCTGAGAAAAGTCATGCACCAACTCTAACTCCACTTTAGTCCTGGTTTGTAGTCTTTTCAAATTAAATAATTTACCATCAGTTTGATAGTTGATCTTGATGGTTTTCTTTTCATCCTTGTTTAAGGTGTCTGACAACATTGATGAAAACATTATGCTAACAGGCATGAGAGGAAGCACACAGCCTTGCTTCACTCTGTTGGTGACTGGGAAAGCATAAGAGCATTGTACATTATCCAGAACCTGTATAAGCTTACCATCATGAAATTAATGTATCATGTTGATGAACTTCTCCAGGTAACCAAATTTTGCCATGATCATCTATAGACCCTTTTGACTGAAAGTATTAAAAGCCTTGATTAGATCAACAAACATTATGTATGGATCTGTTTTGCTCCTAACATTTTTCTTGGAGTTGTCAGGCAATAGATACCATATCAACCATTCCTTGACCCATGCTGGTGAAGGATCAGCTGATTAAGGACTCTGGCAGGAGTTTTGTCAGTCATGACCCAGAGAAAGAACCCCACTCCCCCAACACAGGACCTCTATTGGATAGAGAGGGATTTACTTCAACTTGAGGTAAATAGCTTCAGCATTGCTTGATAAAAGTCTGTTAACACTATGGACACTACAGCCGATCTCTGAGAATCATTAAGGTTTTTGGCCAATAAATAGGTCTGAATGCATTTGAAAATGCTTTGGATTCTTACTATCACCTTGGAACTACTTGTAGGTGTTTAATAAATACTCCCTTCACAGACAACATCCATACATTTATTCCTTTCTAGTGCTTTTTGTAATGTTAATTATGAGAGTTAAAGGTCTTCCCCACCCATTAATGGACCTGGTCATTAAGGGAAGTTTGCTTAGGAGAGATTTGCTTTGTAGGAAGGCCTATACCTTTCATTAATTTCTAATGAGTCACTGGTTCACAAGGGTTGTCATGACCCCTGGCTCTGAAAAGTGTATATATGCTTTCAGGGTAGGTTTTGTTTTGGGGCTTACTCATTGGAAGTGTTTGTTTGCCCAGAGGAGATTCTGGGTAGTTTCTTAGGAGCCCCAACCCCCACACCCCAGCTTTGAAAACCCATGCTTCTCCCTCTGGTAACTATGTATGTATGGTCAGACAGTTGGAAGCCCTGTCTGTTGGTCTTTCTGTCTGTAATTTCTGCTTATAATTTCTGTTTGTATTTTCTCTGAAGTTCAGAGTGCTGACTTTTTTCCCTGAACTAAGTGATTGATATATGTGCTTGATTAAAGTAGACTGTTGACCCCTCAAAAGTTGCCTTCCTTTTAGAAAAGCGGATCTAGGAACCTGTATAGCAGGCCCTCCTGTGTATGCTGGGGTCCTTGCTAATGTACTCTATTACACCATTCTGTCTCTTCAAAATGAAATTGTATTTTTCATATTAACACCAAATTATATTGAGGGAGGCCTATAAGGTTTAGGGAAATCAAATTATTTTGCGTAATTTTTATGTCATCTAAATAAATCTTCATTAAAATCATAGAATCATAGTACTGTAGTGCTTTAATAGACCTTAAAGATTAACTAGTCTAACCACTTCATTTTATAGATGATAAATCTGAAGCCTGAGATGAAGTGATTTGTTCAAGAAAGCATAGCACAGTTAATGGCAAATATGGAGCTCAATTGACTGTCATTCCAGGGTAACATGTTCTTTTAATTCTCAGGCTTCAGTGTGACATGTTGGAAAGTACCCTTGACTGATGACTCTGAGAAATGAAATCTCATTGATGGGGAGAAGCTCAATCTAATGCTCAAATCTCTCAAAATGGCATTTTCTTTTAGCTGAATATGAGGTTAATGATACTGTTTGGTTTTGAAACCACAAGCCATTTTAAGGGTTTTAAAAATGTGTTGGTAGGGACATTTCCAGCTGCCACACACAAACACATCCTTCCAGATGCTTCAGGTCTTTCTGTCTTTCCCAGACTTGAAGAATGAAGAGCCTCTGATTCCCTTCAATTGCTGTCACCAGCTAACTGTGGCATTATATGGAAGTGAAAGGCCCCTTTCCACTTGCCGATCCAAAATTTGGGCTAGAATTTTTAAATACTGAGAACAGATGAGAAGATGTTTCCTCTCCACTTCCAGCCCCAACAAATCAGGGTGGTCATAACTTTTATTATATATATACTGTAGGTTAATATTTCTAGAGGCTTTTGTTAAATTCTTTTTCCAGATGAGTCAGTAGCTGTTAATATATTGTCAACTGCACCCCTTTAGAGGGAAATTAAAGAGTTTGTGATATTTTCAATTTTTTGGACTAATTTCCTCTTTGAGATAACTTTAGAGTTAATATTTGAGTTTTTTTTTTAATTGGTATCACCTTTAATATAGATTTGAGGCTATCTGATATCTTTCCTGAATCCCTCAATTAGTTATTAGTTCTTTGGGTTTTTTTATGTTGTTGTTGGGTTTTTTTTTAATGTTCCTCCAATTGTATGTGAATTCATTGAGGGCAAGGGTTTTTTCCCTCCCTTTTTTCTCCTTTTTCCCCAGGACTGAGGGTAAGGAGATAGAATGCATTTAGTAGATTTGTTGAGGGCCAGGGTGGAGTGTGGTTGACAAGATCAGGATAGACCTTCAGGGAAACTGTTCTTTGAGACTGTGCTCATTATCATCCAGAATGGCTCTCCATGCCCCGTAGATGTTGGTAGAAGTTGCTGTCTCCGTGTGACAAACAAGAGAATTACAGAAAACAGGGGATATGTAAAATAGATGCCCTCTAGGCTCACAGTCTGATTAAATCAGTCTTAGGGCAGAGACACTCAGAATATCACGTAGGCTTGCAGTTTCTGTCTGTAAATACCTGCACCCTCAGATCAATAAAGTGGAGTTGGTCTTTCTTCTCCTGCTTCCCATGTCTTTCTTCTTCACCACATCACCTAGCCGTGTAGGGACGCAGGCTGTCTGCTATATAGATTCATACTGAATTTAAATAATTGGTTAGATATTCTTAAATTATAATTCCACTTTCTCATTGGGACTTTAATTACTACATTCCAGTAGTATTGCAGCAATGTCTTTGAAGATTAGATAATGCTCATCAAAGAAATCCTGACAAATTCATCTTATTTCATATGTACTTGTGTTCTTTCTAGTTTTATCTAAAAGTAATATGCTCCGAATGATTTCCAAAATTGTTAACAACAACTATTTAAAATAACACAATTTTCAATAATTTCCAGATTTTTAGTTATAGCCAAGTCTTAGAAGATACACTTTCAAAGTTAATGTTGGGAAGAAGTGAACAACAGACACAACAACAAAACAACTTGGTAATTAAAACCTAATCAGTAAAGTTTTTCAAACTTAGTTAAGTTACCCTTAGATAACTGACCAATCTATTTTCACTGCTTCTATTTTCTCCTTTACTGATGCTCTATCCTTGACTTTCTAGTTTAATGGAATCAGTTAAGGTTTGAACTCTACTGATGTGCCATTCCTCATGCCAGAATTAAATATCAAAATAGGAGTTGTAGAAATTTGACCAAGATAATGAATGTGATCAACATCAATTGTCTTTATATTTAATACAACTGACAGGAAAAATGAAATGGCAAATTAGGTAAAAGAAAATTAACTGGTATGTAAAAACATGAGACTAATTATTTCTTGCCTCAAAAGAGAATGAGTTTTATTCTTATAATTTATTGAATTAGCATCTGATTCCGTGCCTTACTTGCAGAGTTGATTGCCTATGAACCCACCATAGACAGATCTCACTTTACATAAGTTGACCTTTCATCAGACCTGTATGTTTTCTATAATGTGAATTGGCCAGAAGACCTTGGTGGAGGAAAAAAGGGGAGGAAGGAAGGGGGCCTTGCATCCCCGGAGAGAGAGGGAACAGTACATGTTCAAAAACATGTGGGAGCAGGTAGTAGAAGTAAGAGTCAGGTGAGAAACACAGGTGGGGCAGTCAGAGAGGTTGGAGCCAGAAATGAACTCAAGCAATAAAAGATTGGCAATTGGCAGGGCCTGGTGATAGACAATCAATACAATAGTGCGGACAGACAGAAGACAGAAAGGAGGAATTGTAGAGCAGGGCAAAGATCTCTCCTGCAGGCCCTAGAGATCTCAAGCAAAAGCCAACACAGGCTAAGGCGGCACTCATGGTCTTTTCTCTGTCCACTCCTCTTTCACTTGGAAGTGTCTGTTTTTGTGATGTGGGGTGTGTGTATCTGTGTGTGTATGTGTGTGTGTGTGTGTGTGTGTGTGTGTGTGTGTGTGTGTGTGTGTAGGCATGGCAGAGTGTGGTGGTGAGATGGTATGGAGTGCCAAGTAGAGAAATAAGAAGAAAAAGAGTGAGAGAGAGAAACACAGTACTGTACACTAAAATTAACATAGGTGTTTTGTTTTGGTTTTTTTAATGTGGATTTTATTTTTTTGCACTCTAGCACAGACATAAGAATTACTAGCTATAGCTTTGCATTTAAATACTATGTTTCAAGTATCATGAGTTAAATGGACTTTTGTAACCTGCTCAGGGATGAAACAAGCATGCGCAACATTGTTTGTTTTTTTTTTTTTTTTAATGAGGAAATGACTTATGAGTTCCAAATAGCCAATTTACAAATGAATTTTTAGAACACAATTATTTTTAAATTGGGGACTACCTGGAAGGAAAAGATGGCCTTAGTGAATCATTTGTATCTTCTTAGTGGAAACCTCATTGGGGAATAAGTTTGGACTGGTTCCAGAACCACTTAGTGGGTAGACACTTTGAGACTTACAAAAATCCCTAGAAGGAATATTCTTTCAGGATATGGGGAAATCTGTTCTTTTTGAAAGGATATTGTATAATTAAAGTTATGTGTGTGCACATGTACAGAAATGTCTCTACAAATTCATGGTGAAAGCATACATTTATAGTGCAACATTTTGTACAAGGGATTTTTAGAACTATATAACATCTATCAAGGAAAAATTTTCACTTCATGCATGTCAAAACAAATGTCAAAAATTGATCTTTATAAATGTAGTGATAAAACAAAATATTATCCCTACAGAATAAATGTTTATTATGCAAAGTTCTGCTAAATGGCTATTAATTCAAATTAGTTCCACTCTTTCAACATAACTTTGGTGTTGAGTTGACCCTGGTCTCTAAGACTGTACAGATGTGAGCCAGTAGAACAGAACCTTTGACATGTTCTACCATGGTAGAAAGGCTAGGAAAATGGTCAAGGGCTATGTGTGTGTGAGTGTATGTGTCTGTGTGTGCATGTCTGTGTATGTGTGTCTGCATCTGTCTGCATGTGTGTATGTGTGTGTATGTGTATGTCTGTGTATGTGTGTACATGGGTGTACGTGTGTGCATGTGTGTCTATGTATGTCTGTGTATGCATGTGTGAGTGTGTGTGTGTACGTGTGTGTGTGTTCGGCAGAGGGAGTTGATGTAGGTTTGGGATCAAAGGATTATCCTAAGTTTTTAGTGACCAAACTAATCATATTTTTTATAAGTTGAGAAATACAGTGACTTTCAAAGACCATCATTTAAGATGTGAATGGGTAAAAGTGTTCATAAAGAAACTCCAACAAAGACATCACTGCCTCCTGATGTACTAAGAGGTGGCAAAAGAGCCATAGTGTTGCCAAAAGTACAACATAAGCCACTTTCCCTCTTGCTCACATTTCCCACTTATATGATAAGGATAATAATTACATGATACAGATAATTAGATAACTTTAGGCTTGTAGTAAGGATTACTGCAAGGTCTTTAAGCACATACTGACACAGAAAATCATTAAAATATATATATATGTATACGTGTATGTGTATGTGTGTGCAATACATGCACACACACAGATTGAGACACATATACCATTAGAGAGGTCACAAGACTATGTTGTCATTCTCCAGAACTCCAGTTTTTGGGGTTTTGTTGTTGTTGTTATTATTTGTTAGTTTTTTTCGTGAAGGCATGCCAATGAACCCTCACAATAAGCAGACTACAGATAATCTGAAAGTGTGGGACTACACCCAGAAACTGACCCAAACAACCAAAGTGACTCCTTCCATTTTTACGCTAGAGTAAACAACATGCATGTAAAGTTACAGAAAAAAATCAGATTTTTGAATCCTATTTGCCTTATAAATGTACTATCTATGTATCTATCTATCTATCTGTCTGTCTGTCTATCTATCATCTGTCATCTATCTAGTTTATATGTGTGTATATATATATAGCATGTGTGTATATATGCATATGTGTGCATATGTACACACATACTATGTATGTATAAATATATATGTGTATATATGTGTGTGTACACACACACACACACACACACACACACACATATATATACACACACCCATATTGTGTGCATGTGTGGGTATGTGTGTGTGTATATGCCGATATGATTATATGTGTATATGTGTGTATGCACACACATAGATATAAAATACACCATATATACATGCATGCACACACATGCACACATGCATGTATATATACACATATGTATACCTATGTGTACCTATGTATGTGTATGTGACTGTATATGCGTGCATATGTATATGCACACATATATATGTATGTGTATACACATATACATACAAATATACAAACTTACCTTACAGATATATTTGCCATTATAGGAAAAGCAAGTGAAATGGCTAGTTCAGTCTCTGAAATGGATGGGCAGTCTTGACTGTCCCACTATGAGAATGGAGTGCAATGATACATGTAAAAATATTTTGGAACTTATGATTATTAAAAGGTAAACTTTGCCATTTCTTAAAAATGAAGCAGATTGGTAGAGAAGCAAAATGCTGAGTCTAAAGTCAGGATGTGAGTTCCAATCCTAACTCCAAAACTTGCTACTCATATGAATTTAATCTAGTCAATTCACTTTTCTGTCATCAGTTTTCTCATTTATCAAATGAAGGAAAATAGATTGAATGGATTCTAATATCTCTTCCAGCTTTAAATCTGTGGAATGATGTCAAGTTTTAATAATAATACAGAGATAGTTGAAAAGAAACATAACTTAACTATGTTAACGTAACCTACAAGCTTTTAAATTTGGAAAGTAACATAGATCTTTGGATAAAACCTTGCATCTGAAGCCTAGATGATATGAGTTCAAATCATACCTGAGGCTCTTACTAGCTGTGTGATACTAGACATTCTGTTCTTCCATTTCTGTGTTTGTAAAATAAGAAGTCAAGACAAATTGGACTTTAACACTACTTCCAGCTAGAAACCTATGATCTTATGAAGATTGGAAGTTTCACTCAGGTGGGTATGTGCTCCACCAGCTCAGAGAGTAATCCTTATCCATCCTGACACATAGTCTCTTTAAGCCGCTGTGAACAATAACAATAACAAAAAAATCAAAACTTCACTTCTTATTCATGAAGTTGATTAAACTTGATCAGTTTCAGTTTGATGTTGACCAGTCATTGATTCCTCTTCTTGAACTTAAATAAGATGGTGCTAAAATAATAGATTCACAAACCAAGATTACTGTTGTCATTTCCCTCATTTCTTCCTAGCTCTCCACTCCCCACCCTCACCCCCCGCTCAAATCTAGAAAATCTATCTTGAAAATCTTGCACTTTGCTGACGTAAGAATTAGAGAATTTTCATAAAAGTCTAATATATATCGTTGTTGTAATCATCATCTCATATTCCTCCATTCCTTTAGAAGGAACCTGAAGATGCTTTCAGTGATGTCTGGAGAAGATGTGTTTTATTGGGATATTTCCATTACATCACAAAAAAAGTCAGTCATTTTATCCAACTGTTCAATAACTTAGAAAAATAAAACAAAAGAATCATATTAGATACTGACTTGTTTAAGGGTTTTCCCTCTCAGAACTTCAATGAAATATGGGAATAAAGAGATAAGAATATCTTAAATTTGTATAAGACATTACAGATAACAAAGCTATTTCCCAGTCATTTTCACACTTGAATATTTGTTTTAGTCTAAAGTGACTTTCTAAGATGTTACATTAATCTAATATATTTTCAACTGGAAATCTATGTTAATTATGCTGTAGATGAAATACTTATTCTGCATAATCAGTGATAGGACTATTCTTTCTTATTTCCATATTAAATAACAAGTTCCTGAGACTAGGCCTATAAATCTGCAGGCAGTGACTATAGCTGATGGATCTCTTGAGTCCAGAAGTTTAAAGAATCAATAGGGCTAAAGTTAACCATGTATCTGCATTCTCTGGTTTCAGTATGGTGAGCCCCTAAGAACAGCAGGCTAGTAGCTTGCAGAAAAAGGGTCAAACTAGCCTAGGTAAGAAATCAAGTGCCTCATAGCTTTTATGCTACTCAACAGTGGTGCCATGTCTTTATCTGCTGCTGCTACTGGACTTTCAGCCTGCAGAAGATAGGGAGACAAATAAAAAAGTTTGTACACATGCTTTGATGTACAATCACCTTATTAGATTTGAAAATGTAATTGCAAATATTCATGACATAAACATTAAATTGAACGAATGCAATAGTTCAACAGTCTTTTTGTACCACAACTGAAAAGAATTGGCATATTTGACATAGTAATAGAAAATGACTGGGTTGATAGAATGATAGGTGTATATCAAAAGTGAATAGATTAAATCATAATGCATAACCAAAATTTTAGAACATTTATGTGATTTAATCTTCACTTTGGATTTCTGGAAATTAAGTGGATCCATTCCAATGATAGCGTTCTTATTGGAATTTCCAGAACTTCATGGCTTTCTGTGACTAAGAATTCCTGTAAGAATGACTTTTCTCATGCATATGTTTATTTCCGGGCATAGCCCAAACCGGGGGACATAGAGATAAACAGAGATTAAAATAACTAAACAATCTAAGTTTTCCAGGCTGTCAAACACTGAAACAGGATACATTCACATTGTGGGCAAAAACACATGCCAACTTTTATTTTATTCCAACTGGTCAAATCATCGTTTGCTGAAATTTATAACCCAGAAATTCTTGTGGAAAGCAAAGCTAGTATAATTTCTATATAACTTCTTAAGATTAGAAACAATGAATCTTTGATATGCATACACTTCTGGGATCCTGAAATGATAATTAATTAAATGTGATGGATGAATGACTGAAGTTTATGATATATACATGAACTGTAAACCATAATGATTTGTACATGCATATAAGTCATCATTTCTTGATTAAAAAATAATCATTTCAGTTCTGGATTTTTTTTTGTAGTAATTAGACAAAGGAACTGAGACAAATATGGAAAAATGTGAGAGAAGTAAGATTTAGGAGAAGTAAGATTGCCAGTATTGAGAGAAGAATATTGAAAAGCTTGCTTGCCAAATGATAGACTGGGGAGAATAAATTTGAAATGTTATATTTAGCTCTGAGTGCTACATTTTAGGAAAGTTACTGAAAAATTTATGCAGATTCAAAGGAAGTTAACCAGGATACCGAGAATTCTAAACTATCTGCAGAAGGAACTAAGGATACTTGGGGTTATGACAATTGTCTTCAAGTCTTTGGGGAGGGCTAGTATGTGGAAGGGGGTTACATCGGTTCTTCTTTACTCTAAGTGATGGTGGATAGAGCACCAGTGCAGGAGTCAGGAAGACCTGAGTTCAAATCTCACCTCAGACACTTGACACTCACTAGCTGTGTGACCTTGGGCAAGTCATTAAGCCCCAGCTGCCTCATCCTGAGTCATCTCCAGTCATCCTGATGAATATCTGGTTGCTGGATTCAGAGGACTCTGGAGGAGAAGTGAGGCTGGTGACCTGAACAGCCCTCTGTCACTCAAAACAAAATCAAGTGCAAGCCATGCCATTATTTCTCTGATGGCATGGTCTTCTTTGGCAACAAAGTATGAACACACACAAATGACAGTGGGAATAAAAATGAGAGTAAGGAAGATTTTGATTTAACTTAAGAAAGGACGTGTTCCTAATCATAAGGGACTGAAGGTAGAATGAGATGAATAATTCCATAGCAGTGTTCATTTAAAGTATTCAGATAGAAACAGTCTGTATTGCTGTCAAAAAGATTCCTGTTCAGATAAGATTGGACATTATGATGCACCTCAAGGTTCATTCTGATTCTAATGTTATGGCTCAGTAAGTATCAAGATGAAGATTGTACACAAAGACAATGTCTACGTAATATAAATTCATCAGAAATTCTACATGTACTTCTCTGCCTCCTATATCCCACCTGACTTTTGTTAACACAAAGCCAATTGCTTCAGATCAGTGTAATTTAATTCAGTACAACAAGGCTTTATTAACTGCCAACTATGTGAAACAGTGACACAAAGATAAAGATAAAACTGTCCCTAAAATATTCTGTTTGAAGTAATTATGACAAAGCTCATTCTGTGCGTAGTTTTATGCCTAAAATGGATCAACAATGCATCTATTAGTTTTGTTTTTTTTTTTAATGATAAATAAAGAAGTCATCCTATATATCCAATACATGAAATAAAGAAAAGTAGTGTGAAGATGTTTAAAAGGGCTAGAGTGGGAAACACCAGATTATGGATTTCACACTGTCACATATTATGTTATTATGAGGAATTTCCATATTTATAAGTATACCTATATGCATGTATTTACATATATGCCATAGTCTCTAGATAAACCTATGTGTATATATA
This sequence comes from Notamacropus eugenii, assembly GCF_028372415.1. Taxonomy (NCBI): domain Eukaryota; kingdom Metazoa; phylum Chordata; class Mammalia; order Diprotodontia; family Macropodidae; genus Notamacropus; species Notamacropus eugenii. Next base: position 108,064,023 of record NC_092878.1, read on the forward strand.
CACACACATGTACACATATACAGGCATATGTTGGTAAATATTTAACAATTGTTGCTCTGGAAAAATAAAACGTACGTGTGACACAATTTTAAGTTTAATCTGAATTATTAACATTTACTTCATCATTTTTCTGGATCTACACAATCAACAAAATTTTAAATCAGGCCCTAATTTGAAGTATTTGCCAATCTGAAAATTAAACAATCAGGTTGCATGAGCTATTGTGAACTAGCTCCAGCATATTTATGCACATATACATTCATACATATAGGTGGGGAGCTGATATAGTGCCAGCTGTGAAGTAAGGAGGAACTGAGATCCAATCTGACCTCAGACTCTTGCTAGCTGTTTGACCCTAGGGAAGTCACTTAACCTTATTTGCTTCTGTTAACTCCTCTGTAAAATGAGCTGGAGCAGGAAATGGCATTCTACTCCTATATCTTTGTTAAGAAAGTCCCAAATGAAGAGTCAGACATGACTGGACCAACTCAACAACAATAGATGCATGTGAGTGTGTAGTTTATTTCTTCTCCAAAGAATTGTGATTTAGGAAAATATTGGTAAGGAAAATGAAGGTCAGGATTATATGATCTCTGTAAGATCCCCTTTAGTTCTAAAGTCAAAATCCTACAATATCTAATGTGGTATATAGCTTTACAGTCAATTCCAATATAATCTCTGCCACCAATTCAGCAAGTATATAGTGGATTGATCTATCTATCTATCTATCTATCTATCTATCTATCTATCTATCTATCTATCATCTATCTATCTATCTATCTGTATGTATATTTATATACATATAGAGAGTACAAACCAGTACTCAGCAAACAAATCAACATTGCAGAGGTACAATGCCAAGGAGGAAAGTAAATGATCTGTCCATCAAAGGGTTCTTTCAGAAGAACTCTCTAGAAACAAATTCAGTATGATGTTGGAAGGCCTACTTTGACACTGTGGAATCCTGAAGTAATTGAACTCTTCTAGTCTATCCTAGCTCCAAATGACATAATAGTATATATTTCCTCCGAAATATAAGTACCAATAAATATATGTTCATTATCAATATGGATAGCCACACAAAATACAATAGCAATTTAAAAAGGGTAAGACAAAGGGAAGAGAGAGAGAGACAGAGTTAGAGACAGAGAGAGACAGAGACAGATCCAGACAAACAGACACAGAGACAGAAAAAGAGAGAGGGGGATGGGAGAGGTGGTCTGTGTTCAGACTAGCATGTAGAACCTAAAATGGGATCAGTACAGAGAATCTTACCAGAGCCTCCTAACATTGGATGATATTTGTACTTAAATCACACTCCATCTTTAAGAGACAATTAGTTATAGTGGATTTACAGCAAGGAAAACCTGGTTTCAAATCCTAACACTGGTAGCTCGGTGGCATCATGGATAGTTCAATGTTCCTGGAGTCAGGAAGACCCGAGTTCAAATCCAGACTCAAACATTTCCTAGCTGTATGGTCCCAGAGAAGTCTCATAACCTGTTTGCATCAGTTTTCTCAAATGTGAGTAGGATAAAGATTGCACCTTCCTTCCTGGGTTGCTAGGAGTATCAAATGAGATGATATTTGTAATAATTTTAGCACAGTGCCTGGCAAATAGTAGACACTATAAAAATGATAACTATTATAATTAGCTTTATTATTATCACTAGTTGTATGATCTTACGACACTCACTTTACTGCTCAGAACTGCAGCTTTCCCCACGCATAATGTGGATAATTTAATTACTACAACCTATTTCATAATGGTTACAGTAAGGAAAATATTTTGAAAATATAAATCATATTATAAGAGTTGCTATTTCTAATCCAATAGTAGACTTAATTATTGAAAATTGTACTTGTATTCTCAATTCTCCTTTCCCTTTAAGGATAAACTCTTGCCACTAGATATAAAGAGTGTATTTAATCGGTCATTGTTCGGGCCAATAAATGAAATATTATCAGAAGTATTTTTATGGAATGTTGACTATGATACAGTCTATAAAGCAACAAACCTTTTAAGATTCTTGCTATGTGTCAGACACTTTACTAAGTCCCTAGGGATACAAAGAGGCAAAAAGCAGTCCCCACTCTCACAGACTACCACACAAATAGGTAGGAAATACTCTATAGCCATTGACAAATTTTGAAGGAATGTTAACTTTTATAAGCTTATTAGGACAGAGAAAATTGGATATATAAACATTTATTCCTACTAAATAGCAAGAAACTCTACCAACATAGAACAATATAATGGAAAGCGGAGAGTCAGAAATCCTGGGTTCTGGTTTGGCGTATGGCACTGTTACCTAAGATATGTTTTTATATAGACCTGGGACTTTCTGTGTAGGTGAGACAAGGGGCATTCTATCATGAAACCCTCAGCACTATAAGTCAAATAAGAGCATAACTAATTTATGTAAAGCTAAATCAAATTATTATAAGTTAGACTCCCTAGTAACATTTAAACAAAATGAATTCCTTCCTATTATTATCCTTTCAATTAGGCATCAATAATGATCTAATTAAAGAAAATTGTACTATGTTTAAAACCAATTTTTACTCTGTCCTTCATCATGCATTTCCCAGCATAACTTTCTCTAAGACATATATGTGTATACACATATGCATATGTGTATATATTTATATGTGTTATATATGTATGTTCATGTGCATATAGATATAGATTTAGATAAATCATCTGGACTCATATCACCAAAACAAAGAGTTCAGGTTAAGCTCTGAAACACTGTAGGTCATTTGGATCCAAAGCCAAACTTAATTCTTCTAAATGTTTTTGAAAGCATATGTAGAAGTACAAATAGTTCTGATCTATTCACCTAGGACAGGAACATTTAGAATATTATTATTATTAATATTATTAAAATCTAAGGACTGTTTTTCTTTTTAGTACCTCTTAATAGTTAACTTGAAAAATAACTAGTTATAAGTTATTATTCACAACCTATGAAGAACAAATTTAGCTCTTAGGAAAATGTGGGTACAATCAACTTCATTACTCTTTTGCATAGGTCAGTCAATGTCAGGAATTTGAATATTACAGGGGAGAAACTCTCAACATTTTAGTTGAAGTAAGACAGGGTTATAGGAAGGATAGAAGCCAACACCTGCCTATATCCAGTCTCAAATGCTCAAATGGGAAAAAGCTCCTAATTTTTTTCTTGAATAAATACTTTATAACTCTAAGTAGGTAGCCTTGCTTATTGAAAAAGCTTGAATGGAGATGTCCTTCAGGTAAAGCATCAGGGCTTATGATTCTGGATGAGCTTTCAGTAGGTCATCAAAGAATTCTCTCTCAAATTCACAGCGTTAGTCTTTTCACTCACATAACATTGTCCATCTGTTCCCAGCCACAACGGAGAACTATATTGGGTTCAAATTCATGCTTGAAGTTGTTGGAACAAAAATAGTGGGAGGAGAAGATACTGGGGACTGTGGTGGGAATCATTTAAGGCAAAGTAGAGGAAGAAATTTTCAAGTTCTTAATCTACAACTTACAGGGAGTAAGTAGTGTTTGATCCCCATTTCATAGGTGATGAAACTTAGGATCATTGAAGTTAAGAAACATGAAAGAGGACATGCCACCAAGAAGCATCAAAACCTAAACATCTCATGAATCTAACCCCACAGCTGTATCAACTATTTGACATGGACTTTCTGGTGCAAATTACAAATGATCAAGTCTAACTGCTTTGGGGCAATTGGAAGGCTCACTGAATGGAGGACCTAGAGTCAGGAAGACTCATCTTCCTGAGTTCAGATCCACCCTCAGGCACTTACTTTTTTTTTTTTTTTTTTTTTTTTTTTAGTGTATAATGTATAAAATGAGCTAGAGAAGGCAAACCACTGTGCCAAGAAAACCCCAAATAGGTCCAGGAAGAGTCATACCTGTTTGAAAAATCAACTGAACAACAAACTACTTTGGATTTGCAGGGAGGAAATGTTTACTTAGTAGGAATATGAGAGAAAGTGTTGAGGAGTGGATAGACTCTGAGTCAGAAAGACCTGGATTCAAGGCCTTCCCTTAAAAGTTTACATTCTAAAGGGGAAGATAACATAAATAGGGCAGAGGTGGCAAGGGAGAGAAAATGTGGTTTGGAAAGTTATTTGATTAATTATTGGAGATAAAGGAGAGTCATTTAATACATTTTCCAGAGTCAAGGACAATATTCATTTGATCGTTATCCCAGAACTGGAGTGGGTTGGGTGGGGAGTAAGGAAGGAGTTAAAATGGGATAAAACGGGTGGAGCCAAGTGGAAAGGTAGCTTGTGAGATGACCAGGGATTTATGTGAAATTTGATTGTGGTTAGATATAGGCAGCGTCATGAGCTGATATATAGAGTAACTGAAAGTCAGTTGCCTGGAAGGAAGTTTGTCATGAGAAAAGCTTCTTGGTTTAAACATTACAACAAAAATCCTAAATAAGCTGTGTTTGAAACAAACTTCTACAAACTCTTTGCTGGCACATTACTGGATCTCTTAGATATTCTTAGACATTAATAAAATATGCACTAAAGGGTTTATTTTTTTTTGGGGGGGGGGGGTTTGGACTGGAGAAAAGTCTATGCTTTCAATGTAGTCTTACCAGGCAACATCTCAAATTCTTTTAATTTTTGTCTCATTTATGTAACTTAAAAGCGGTATGAAAAGCCTTCTTGGCTAGAAAGTTGAATTAGTTCAAAATTTTGGTTGTTTTCATTTTCATTTCCCCCAAAATTAAGTTCATATAAACCTACATAGACATTTTCAAATTCTTCTTTCTACACTCTCACCAACAATTTGAGAGACAAAATTATAAGTTTGAAAAACTTGCATTAAATATTTATGATTTGTGAATTGATGAATAAAAGAGTGATGAAATGCCAAAGACCTAATTCTCACTTCCAATTGAGGGGAGAATATAACATAATTTTCACCATCATAATAATAAAAGTTAAAATAAAAGATAGGTTGGCCAAATTGAGTGGCCTTTTTAAAAAATCAATACTAAGTAGCATAAGCAAATACATCAAACAAGGAAATTAAATCTCTAAGGGACAGTTGAAAGAGTCAGAAATGCAAAATGTATGAACAGGATCTAAAGGGATTGTCAGAAAAGCAAGGAAACTTGTGTTCTTCCTGGAGGAAGGAACAGAAAGGGGAAAGGTGACCATTTTTGCTCCTTCCAGTTATCCTGGTCAGCAACAGAGATGCAGCAACACATAGAAAAGACCAGTTACATTGAAAATGTATTTATTAAAATGTCATATGAAAATAACTTTTACAATATGGGCATGTAATCTATTCAGTTGTCTAAAAGTATGACTATCTACAGTAATATTCAAAATTTTAAAGGCTACATTATGAGCTTTCTATTTCCACAAACTTCAGTTTCAATACATTTTTTTATAAAATGGAGCGAAAGATGTCCATATCACACATTCCAAGGACTTTTCAAAGTAAAACACATTTTCTTCTAACATTTTCCACAAACTAAGGAAGAGTAACCAGAATAAGAAGGAATTATCAGCAATCAGTAAATAATTATTTTTTTTAGAATTGACCACAAATAAGAGAAATGAAGCAAAGGATTTTTCATTAAATTTGGCTTGAAAAGAAATGTCAATTTTTCCCCCCAAAAGGATTTTATTTGACAGTGAAAAACTGAACTCTGAAAGAAAATGTCTTTGTTCTCTTGCTTCTCCAAAATCCTAATAGGTAGATGCCCATATTCTAAATGCTCACCTGGCATCCTGCCTTTCACCTGGAGGTTTCAGACAATATCCATACCAGGAAAATGCCAGGGAATCTAATAATTTAGCTAGAACCATCCGGTGACTCAACATTCAAATTGATTTAGCAGTCTGCCTGACTTGCTTTTCCTGTGGATTTAACAACTATAAAGTTACTTTAGCAGATGGAGTCAGGATATGCTAACTGATCATGGCTGGGAAGATTGTTTATAATGAGCTCCTTTGTTCATTTTTGAATTAGCATGGGGAATATGCAAGTAACTTAGATACTGGATGGGGCAGCTTTGCTCTAATATGAGTACTCCTTAACTAGGCGAGTGGTGATAGAGTTACATAGCTTGTGCAATTCTTGCATATTCCCCTCACCCTCTTCTAAAAGCTTCAAATCAAGGGACTTGAGATTGTTTCTCTTAATGTCTTAATGTAATTCTTACTTTTGCCATCTGCTATCTGTCATTCTTTAGACCTAGGATCATAGATGTAGAGCCAAAAGAAACTTTAGAGGAAGGTCAGTTTGATGTCAAACTGGATAGATCACCAGCCTTGGAGTCAGGAGGACCTGAGTTCAAAGTTAGCCTCAGCTTTGTAAGGCTGAGCAAGTCCCTTAATCCTGTTTACCACCCACTCCAAAAGAAGAAAAAATAAAACAAAACAACAACAAAAAGCACCTTAGAGGATCTTTTTTCTAGCCCCTCCTTTTACAGATCAGGAAGTAAACACAGAAAAATTAAATGAGTGGATCAAATTCACATAGCAAATGATAAAGCTAGAATGCAAACCCAGATCTGGTGGTAGAATTGCTACTTTATCAAAAAAAAGTACATCCAGTTTTTATTTGTTTGGTTTTTGCTCATGCCTTTCCTGGATGTTTTTTATACATTTGAAAAATTTAATAAGGTTTCTTTATAATTTATGATAGAATTGGTTAAAAAAAAGACATTCTTGAAGTTTTGTGATCCAGAGAAAATGGCAGCCAAATCCTACACCTTTTATGATTTCTCCACCATGGAAGGTCATATGTCCCTGGGGAGAAACAGAACCTGGAATGAAGTGAATCATACATGTAAGATTTATAATTTCCAAGCCTTGAGTCTGTGTAGTATAGTCTTGTTTTGGAGGCAGCCAGCAGAAATAGTGAATTATTTGCAAAGGGTGTGAGTTTGGGCTCACATCTAATGACTAATTATTTTGTAATGACCACAGCTTGAAATTGAATTTAGAAAGTTAACATAAAATACTTTTGCTCTTCCAGGACTATGTTCCCAGATATGCTTCCTCCTGCAGAAAACTTTTCAGATCAGCTAATTAAAATAAATATGCTTCTTAGCTTCAAATATAATTTGAGGCTTTTAATAGCTATAGCACTGAGCATTCTTATTAACAGCACAATAGGCTCTTTTGTTTCACTTTCATTGCTGCAAAAGCTACCTCTTGCATGGTTTGTACTATATATAATGGGAACTGTTATTATAAAAGAAATTGCTTAACTACCCTGCTTCTGAAGAAAAAGTCAGTGTTTTTAGATTTCAGTTAGAAGGAAAAAAAGAGAAAATAACACACCATTTTATAAATTGAAATTTAATACTCTTTTAAAACTGGGTTTTCTAATGGTAACTTGTTCCTTTGAGAATTTGACCTCATTTCACAGAATTTCAGATGGGGAACTAACTTCAGGGATCCTCCAGCCAAATCCATGTTCCTTATAGCATCTTTGACATAGGATCATCCGGACTCCTCTTTATGGCATACACTGCTTCAATTTTCCAAAGCCTGTTAGAAATATATAAAGTCAAAAAAAACATTTCCACATTGGCCATGACCTAACTCCCTCCCCACCCTCACATCTCCCTGTCCCTCTCTCTGCTTCCCCCCACTGCCACCCACATACTCTAAGCCTTTCATCTCTTTATTTGGCAGCATGTTTCATCCTGGCTTCTTGGAATCCTAAATAGTCATTAGGCTGATAAGAATTCAAGGCAATAGTATTTAATCAGGGGCCTGAAATCATGATTCCACCGTAGAATGCCATGAGTTTCCAGGAATCTATAGATGCGTTGGAAAAGGAGAATTCTGAGACTGAGAATCTCTTTTGTAATGCCTATCGGTCCTTAAGTTAGTTAAAAATAAGAATAACAGTTTCCTGCAGTGTAAAGTTTTTTTAAAAAAAAGTGTTACATACATTACTTCATTTCAGAATCTCAGTAATTTAGTAGAGATAGAGAAGTATTATTTTTCCATTGTGAATTGGAGGAATTAACTGAGAAACATAACAGAATATTTCAGTACATCAATAATAAGAATTTGAATAGGTAAGGGCCTGTCTCCTATGACAATGTCATCATTTTGGATACGATAATCAGCTGATATTTAGATGTACTGCTACAGTCTATACCATGTGAAAGTATTAAATGCATCCTGGAGACCTCTGGAAATTCTTCTAGGATCTCTTCATAAATAAATACACACATAGTCATGTGCATATGCATGTTTGTAAGGTTGAGTGTGTAGTATGCATGTATGTGTACACATATGTTTGTGTGTATACATACATGTGTATATACATATATACATGTGTATGCTACGCATATGTGTGTTATAAACATGTATGTGTATGTGATATATCAAAATATCTTGCTATAAAACAATTTTAGCTATTCATTAAGGTCCTTACTTAATCATTACATCGAACTGAAACATCAGTATTGATTGTGAAACAAAAACTCTGACCTTTCCTGCTAAAATGAAAGGGGTTTAAAAGTGAACCCAAGCAATCAGAAAGCTAGAGCTTAATGGTTCAAATTTTGATTTACACTGTAAAATGTAAAGTGCTTAGAAAAGGACTTCAATTCAAGAAAATACTGTTAGAAAAATAAAAACAGCTTATATTTTTACCACTACAACTGCTAAATAATAATGCTAATGCCAATAATAATAATAATAATAATAATAAACCTGTTACATATAGCATTAGATCATTTCCTTATGGTGTATACAACAATAACTTCGAAATAGACATGTGAGAAATAAAGATACATCACTTTTGAAATCTAGGGAAAAAGAAGTTACCTTCCACAACTATTGAAACAGAGAGAATTCTTTACCACAAAAAAAAAAAAAGATGAAATAGATAATTTCAGTTACATGGGATTGAAGACCTTTTGTATGAACAAAATCACTGCATCTAGGATAAGAAAGAAAACTGCTTACTGGGGGTAGGGGATGGGGTATTTTTACCAGATGGCTATGGTAAAGATTTAAATCCAAGATAGACAGAAGATTCGCACTAATATGACAAGAGATAATTATTCAAAGAATATAAATAGTTCTCAAAGAATTATAAACTATTCATAACAATGTGAAATTTTTCCACAAAAAAAAGAATGCATTTTAAAATAATTGTGAAATTTCACCTTATAAAATGATAAAAGAGAAAAATTACCAATATTGGAGAAGTTTTTGAAATAGAGGAACATCAATGCATTTAGTGGGGCTATGTCTTAGTCAAGCTAATTTAGAAAACAATGTGCAGAAATTAATAAAATGCCCATACACTTTGATCCTAGAGACTCCTACAGATAAGTTTATTACTTAAGAAGTTCAAAGACAGAAATAAAGATCAAATCTATACTTCTACATACTATATGTGGAAAAACACAAATATATATGAGCATGCATTTTGACACATATGTAAACTACACTATTTTAATAGTACCTTTTGCTACAGCAAATTCCTTGAAATAAAGTATTTGCTTACTATTTTGGAAATTTCTAAACCAAATATGATTCATACATATAATGTAATATTATTTAGCTATAGGAAACAATGACTATAAGAATTTCTGAAAATATGGAAAATTAGTATAAACATTTAGAAAAAAACAAGTAGTGTAGAGAAACAGTAAGAGTATGACTACATCAGTTTAAATGGAAAGAATGATAAAAACAAAACTGAATTTTGCAAAATTATAATAAGCAATTTTGACTTGGAGAAGAAATGAAATTCATGCCTACCTCCTTTCTTTGAGGAGGTGAAGATATGTTGTTGTATGAGATTAATATATTGATGGGTTTTGTTTTTTTTCCTTAATATCTCTGTTACAAGATAAAATTCATGGGGAGAGTGTATGGGTGTTGGGGAGGGTATGGACGATTAAGGATGTGATTTAAAAACAAAGCAAATAAAGCTTTAAAAGAAATGACCAAGTAAAAACAGAGTGTCTGACTGAGGATCATCCTGGATAAGTTCAGAAAACTTAATCACTGGAAGGATCATCACTGGCTAATGACTTTTTATTGCTGTTCTACTCAAATAAGGTACAGAGGGAATATGTATAGCGATGAAATAACAGATCCTTAAAGAAATAAAAAAATTAACTTTTCCCCCATTAAATTCCACTTAACATGTAACAATATCTCATATATTCTTTGTTTTAAACTATGCATTATTACCTCTCTGATTCTTAATAAGCAAAATGTGAAAGGTAATAGCTATTTTTTCTGTGTTTTTTTGGGGGGGTGCGAAGTACCAAAAATGCCAATGTAACTCAAAGTCTTTGCAAGAATAATAATCTACATGTTAATACAAATGCTCTACTTTCATTTTCATAAAACATTTCCATAGTTATTTTATTTAATATTCACATTGACTCTCTAGGGCCTTATTATTACCAGTTTGCAGATGGAGAAGCTGCAGATCAAAGAGATTAGATGACTGGCCAACACTTACACAGCTAGTTGATGAGGATGGTGAAACTGATGAAATGGCTCAGGTATTTCCCCCATGTTTCCCAGTATGCTACTCTACAAAATTCTGAATTAATATTATTATTATGAATGATTATGATACTTCCTTTCTTTTTATTATCACCAATATGAATAAAATACCATCCAGGTCTAAGAACCAATTAAAGAGCAAAGATCCCTTGGACAAAACTTACATGAGAATTATATTTTACTAATACCTAGAAATCCTTTTGATACCCTTTCCCTAATATATAAAATTATATAATATAATTTTACCATTACTTGCCACTGAGGAAAAGAATTATCTCTATTGATTAGCTGTTTTTTCCTCTGGTCAAATTGCTGTTGTGCATCCTTGATTCTTAAAGATCAGTGACATAACAAAGGTGATGTCTCGTTTTGCCTGTAAACTGAATTTAAGTGATGAAAGCTGGACAAAGTTGTTAGCCTCATTCTCTCGTAGAAAGTCTTCAAAGTCCGGGAGCAAGATAAAAGTCAAAGTGAGTACCCGTGGACAAGGATTCAGTGTATGATTTTGGCCTTTCTAAATTAAAGTCTTTCCAATGCCCCAGTTTGTCTAAGGAAAGACTGTAACAACATAGGGCCTGATAGGGCTCATCAAAAGATTTCAGGTGGCCCACAAAACAATGTAGAGCATATAAAAGAAAGTAAAGATGAAATGAGTGCTTTTTACAAGCACCACTTAGTCTGCCTTCCACTCTACACTTATTGTGCCCATGAGGTAACTTGGTGGGTGGGTTGCCACTGTGCACTCTGTCTTCTTTGTCAGAAGACCCACATAACAAACCATCATCAAGTTGTCTGAAGTCCAAAAGGAGTGAGAGTTGTATCTTTTTGCTGTGTTTTCAGTCATTATTGGTGTTGAACAAGGATAATGTGGGTATAGCACCATGCCAATGCAACTGATGTCCTCATATGGCTAAAACAGAATGACTTCTTTTCCCTTGCTGTGCAGCTGTCCTTCAAATTACAATTGTCTGGTGCGCTCTCCAAAGTCAGACAGTCAGTTGAGTATTTCTTTTCATTATGTGAGCATTTTCTGTGGAGATTGTTTGGTTCTAACATTAAAGTTTTTGGGATGACTTTGTAAAATGAGTGATAAAAAGAAACGGAAAATCAAATCAGACCCATGGAGCTTTTAATCCAGAGTGGACAAAAAGACACTTGCTTACTTGGACAAAAGACAAAATACTGTCCCTTATTTGCTGAAAAATAATAGCTATTCTGAAGCAATGAAATCTTCATTAGGTTATAAAGAAGACCCCAGACTCAAATCCAAAAACTGGTATCTCAAAATTTCTTTATTGGAAATGTTGAAGTGAGTTCCCCTTTGATTCTCAGGAAGTGGGGAACACCTCCGTAAGAAGGAAGAGTGCACTGTATATAGGAGCAAAAGCAGGACTTCTAGGGTTAATAATCCTAACTCCTCCTTTCTGGATTAGGATTGGTCCTAATTCTTCCAAGTTAAATTTTTCCTTATATGTCATTCACATTTCCCCTTCACAGGTATTCTCTCTCTCATCATGCACCTCGTGTTCTTCTAATAAGGCTCTGATTTTACGTGGGGAGTTTCTGTTATATGTGTGAGATTAATTAAGCATGCATTGTTGTAAGAGAACTGCTAACCATTCATGACTCCAAACTGACTTGATTTGGTTTGCCTCAGCCCTGAGTTTATGGTTTCTGAGCTTCTTTGCTTTGTAACTGATTGACTGATGAGTTTTATCTAATTTGAGCAACTTTTGTTTCCTGCAGGAACGAAATTCAATGATTTTAACTTAAATATTTCACATCTCTCATGATTACTGTGAAAAATAAGACTTCAGCTGTGAGAAACATACTCACCTTAAACAAAAAGAATACTTGCTATGAAATCAGGAAAGCTTTAATTAATTTTCGCATTCATTCCCCCTGAATGAACAGGTAGCTCCTAGGGGACTCCTACAATTATTCAAGCCAGTGCAAGTCTTCTTACATTATTCCAAATTTTATTCTCTCACTTTACCATCTATTGGCTAAATGAGACCTCCTGAACACTTACTTCATGTTCTCCTCTCTGATAGGCTTCCCTCAAATAGCTCCCCAAGCCTGCACACGGGTTTCTGACCCTTTACGTGATCATGCTAGGTCACAACTCTAATTAGCTGCTGTCACTTAAAGCTAGGAGGAGTTTTAACCCTGTGGAAACAGAATTCCTTCTTTTGTTTTCCACAATTGCCATTTTGAATCAAAACATGCTGATTCAAGCAAATCAGATACCAATGAAAAACAAATTAAAGCTTCCAAATTGTTTAAAAATCTCAGGGGGACATTTTTTTTCTTTTAAAAAATTTATTTTTAATTTTTAATTTATGGAATAAAATAAGCATTTTTTTATTGTATTATGATAAAAAAAAAGATTGTTCATGAAACTGCAAATCTATCATGTACAACTTGGTATTCCTCTTAAATATATAATATTGTGTATTGTTTTCTTCTTTTCTTCCCTTCCTACCCTTCCCCTGCACCCTAGAGATGAAACCATTAAATGCAAATATGCATATATATGTGTACCTATATATAATGTAAAATCATTTTATATATACTTCTACTTATCAGTTCTTTCTTTGAATACAGATGGCATCTTCCTACATCTTTTAAAAAATTAATTCAATTTTAGTTTTCAACATTCACTTCCACAATATTTTGAGTGCCAAAATTTCTTTCCATCTCTCTCCTCCCCCCATTCCAAGACAACATGCATTCTGATTATCCCTTCTCCCAATCTGTCATTCCCTCTATCATGACCCCTTCCCCTTCTCTTTTCCATTTCCTTTCTATTTTCCTATGGGGCGAGATGGAACAACGTGCTTTCAAGAAAGGAAACTCAGAAAATGAGGTGGCTACTAAGGTTAGTTTTCAGATTGCTAAAGAAATTCCTGTTGCTGGGAAGTCTTTTGCTGAAGGTGACTTCATAAAGAAATGTTTGCTGATTGAAGATTTTGGATTATGCCTTGATTAAAAAAAAGGTTATGAGAAGTAGTTTAATCATTAATTATACCTTACCTTGTAAAGTAAGCCACTAAAAACCTATCTGTGGCCCAAAGAAAGCCTATTTTAATTTTGGCCCTTACTCGCTGCCAACTGGTGCAGGTCTGATCTGATGTAAAGTTCCATTCAGTGACTAAGGCATAGGTAAGAATCGAGAAGAAAAAAAATCATATAGTTTACCACTGCAGAACAAACATCTGGGAGTGGAAGACCCTCAAAGTTTCTGGCAACCTCATAAAAAAATTGCTATTTGTACTCTTACTAAACAATGAAAAGTTAAACAATCAGCCAGAGACATGGGGCTGGGGGTTATTATTGACCTTTCAATAAAGCCAGAATAATTTGGGTTTAAAAATCATTGCACTCCTTTAGAATCATTATATTTTTTGAAATCTGTTTTTTGTTTTTCTCTTCTCAGAGTTACATGTCAAAAAATCATAAATGAAAACTACACAGGACAAAAAGTAAATTGTTGCACTTAAAAAAAAAGAATCTAGCGCCAAATCCCCAACTACATATGACTACTAAATTGTTAGCAGTCAAAATTATATTCCTATGGATAGAGAACCCTCATAGGATATGGTGCCCTTAGTGGAGAGAGGAAGCACATACAGTGAGGGGATGTAGTTTTGTGTGACTACTACAGACACAGAACAGACTTTAATAGCTTCGTGTTCAACCCTTCTCCAAGAGAGGCTTTGGTTTCTGCGGGTGCTTCTTTTTTGTTGTTTTTAGAGCTAGTTTTGGTAAGAAGGGATATTGGTCTTTTTCTTGTTTTGCGTCCACAAATGTTCATGAAAAACAGTTCTTATAAACTCCTAGGCTGGTGAGAGCTTGTGATAAGATAAGGCATCATAATCTGTTCTGCAAGGATGATGGTCAAGCACATTTTGACCTCAGGGGAAAACTCGAAGGGTAGGGGCATGACAAACAGCTCAGACCCTAACCTCATTACCAGGCCTATGTAATCTGCATAAAGAGGGAAGGTAAGGAAATAAAAGGAGGAATTTGAGGAATTTGACTAACCTTAGACTCTACTGGGAAGGAAAGAATTGTAAAAGCTCATTCCTGCTTCTGCATTGGTGTGGGTCTTCCAGCAAGCACCATAACTGCTTCTTCCAGAGAACTGTAAAACTAAATGTCTTCCTCTGCCCACTCTGTCTCTGAATTCTTTCGGTAGTAATGGGTCTACCACATTGGTCTCCCAGAGGGCACTCTGGGAAGGGATGCAATGGGCAGTGGCAGCTCATTCCAGACTAACTCCCTGACCCTTCCTGGGAAGTCCTGTGATCTTCATAACAATGCTTCTGCCATTTTGAGGGTCTGCAAACCCTCAGTTGTCCAAGATGGCATGATCCAAGGAGAAATATGTCACTGCCCTCCTGGTCTATGCCCTCTTCTTTGAGTGATCACCCTGGATCTCCACCCTGGAACTGATAGCAGGGCCCCTGCACTCACTTCTCAAATGTGGATAAATAGAGCCTACTTCTCACGATTGACTTAATTGGCAGTTTTCACTGAAATGGCTGCAGCTTTTGAAACTCTGCTTGAAAAAATATAAATGGCCACACTTCATAAAGAAAAAAAAATTGATATCTATTCCAAATGAGCAGAGCCAGATTTGATCTTCATTCTAATTTTTATTTGTCCTGGCTCTTATTTGTTTGTCCAAGACATATCTTTGATGCCAATTTTATTTGCTTTCATGAATAAATGCATACTTTAATGAATGATTGGAAAGAAAAAAAAAAACCATGATATTTCTGAATATAATTAATTTTTTTACATCATATAATTACCCTAAAATGTAAATAAGCATTGAGGCAAATTAAAAACATATCCCTTATTTTATTGGTTCAGTGTCTTTGTGGGTCTCTCAAACAGGTAAACAGAAAAAATTTTTCCCTTCCAGGCTATTTCAATGTCTACTGCCTGTACACATTTTAGAAATTTTAATAACCAGTATTTATTATTTAGAAAACTTGAAATACTGTCTGTGATCCCTTTTAGCTCTTACATTTACTTATCAATACATTCTGAGATGACTCTTTGCATATTTTACTTGTATAGCTATCCAATTCTATTTCTGTTTGGTGCTGAGAAAAGAACTTACTTGAAAGAGGAAAAGAGAGGACATAAACTGTGATTATTCTTTTCATTATGGCATTGAGGCATTTCTTGCAATTTAAGAATCCTATTCTTTTTACAGAATATCAGTGTCTATAAGGTCTAATGATGCAAAATAATGAAAACATAGTTTTGAGAAAAGTTTTTAAAAGCATGACTTATTTAAATAACCTGAGTCTCCAGTGGCCAACAGAGGAGGCAAGGAATTAGCTACCTAACTGTATCAGTAGAGACAGTCACTGTTAACTTGAACCTCCTTTGTAGTTGATGAGAGATGACTATGGAGATTACGTAGAATAGAGCAAGAAAACTTGGCCAAGGCAGTCACGGACTTATTAGATAAGTTGAGCCTGCTTAGGTGACATAAAAATAGTAAGCTCACAGATGGAATGAAAGTTTTCTTAGATAATTCTAAGGTATACATCTTGGGGATTGGGGTCTGTACCTATGAATTTATAAGTATTTGAACTGCCCCTAAATGTACATATAATCATGACCATAACCACTAGCACCATAACACATGATGCACATTAGCAACTCCTCCAGAAATTATGAACTAGGACAGAGAGAGTTTAAATGAGTTGTCCAGTCATACATCAAGTGCCTGCCAGAAATTCTGGACTTTGTGCCCTTTGGTGTGAGGCAGTCCTGGGCAGCAAATTTATTATATTATTAATCCCTCCTACGCAAGAAAAGTTAACTCCTTGAGCATTTTTGATTTCTTCATCGTTATTTACGCATTGTTTAGAACAGTCACTTGGCATGCAGTGCGTGCTTAGAAATTGTTTCAAGAAGTTAATAGGATCAGCTTTTATTTCTCTCTTTGTCCCTCTCTCTCTCTTCCCCTTCTTTCCCCCCTTTATTCTGTCCTTTGTACCTTGCCTCTTCAAGCTGAGAGTCATAGTAAGATAATGAATAACATATGGATTTGAAACAGGTAGACTTGGGTTCAATTTTAACTCTGGATTCATCCTGGCTGTATGTCTCTTAGCGAGATAGTTTACCTCTCAATGCAGCAAAAATATGCTCCAAGACTACAAATTTCAAAATAGTTGCTGATCTGATTTGGCAGTGGGAATTTTCTCATTGATACCTTCCTATATGAATGAAATTACATATGTCTCCCCATTCCAAAAAAATATTATAAAAAAACTAAAACTCTTGAAAAGGATTCTACTATGAGGTGTTCATTTTTTTAAGGACTATAGGACTTTCTTTATGTCATAGTACCTTTGAAACTTTTGAGTCACCACAATTTTTAATCTTAGCATCACTAAAACCATTTATAGTATACCTCATATTAAAAGCAATGAATGTCAAAGGCTACAGTGTCAAGAAGTATTTCAAATGATTATATAGCATTAAGAGAAGTGAATTATCATACATTTAGCATTATGTAGGTGGTAGGCAGTATACTAGTTGAGAGTACAGGAAACCGTTCAAGAAAAAATGAATATTAATATTTCAATATAAGCAATAAAATGATATTTCTTGGGTTACTTATGATGGAGAATTTATTACCATCATATCATCTTAACAATTTATTTCTTCCTTTCATCAAGTATAATCCTATATTTCAGCCCTTTGGTCTTAAGGGATAATTTCATCTATTACCCATGAAACACTCTTAAATGGATTTGTGATACTAAATAGAAGTAGATTGCTCATTAACCAGTCAATGTACTTGAAGGTCAGAGCCTATTGTCAGTCTCTGGGAGCTATTCAGTTATAAAGGGACTCCCTTCCCCCCAACGTTTTTTTTTTTTTGAAAGTAAAAGATACCTCTAAACTCCTTGCCTATAGTCCTAGAGAAGAAGAGAGGAAGAAGAGAGAAGGAAAAAAGGTGAGAATAAGAAGAGAAAGACAAAGGAAGAGGAGAGAGAAATAAATAGAAAGCTAAAAGAAACTAGGGAAAGGGGAGAAAGATAAAGACAGAGAAGAAAAATAAAAGCAGTCAATAAACCTAACAGAATAGGTATAGCACAGCTCTTCATCCTTCAGAAAGATTATTATTTAAATGATTCTTAGAAGACCAGTCTTTAATTCCATTAAATGTCACCAATTTAAATATCTACTTTGGCCAAGAGCTAAATAGGAACAACAACTACTCTGTAATAGTTGACATTTTAAAATTACTCACTTCAGCAATTCTATTAGGAGTGAAGATATAGGAACTATTTGGAGATTATTTCCATGTAAAATGTAATAATTTGGATCACCAGAGGGTCTAGTGAAGATGAAAGAATAGAAAAATCAGCTGAGTTCTTTCAACACACCAAAAATGGCTTTAAAATAGTGCCTCATACTGAATTCTGGAGCAGCAGAGTCAAGACAAGGTCAACTTGAGATACCTTTTCCAGTCCAAAACAAATTAGGAGACTGGGTGGAAAAGTCTGAGACACTAGGGTGGGGAATGGTGAAGAATCAATATTGTAGTAACCCAAACCAGGGGCACTGGAGGCAGCAGCAACCGAAGCAACTTCAGGAGCTCACAAACCAGACACAGAGCAGGGTGTTGTTTGACAACTCCATTTCCAGTACCAAATTACACACTCCAATTTGAGAAAAGAGAGGAGCAGTTGCAGTGACAAGGAAGCAAAGGACCTGAGGAAGAATATCCATTGCAGTACAAAAGAGTGGGTGGTTGAAGAGCAGTAACTTTCAGGGGACAGGGAATAGGTTCCCTGAAGATCAGTATCACTTACGTATAAAAGTGATCAGGGATTTTTTTCTCATTAAGAACCAGAATAGAACATAGACCAGGAGAGCAGTGATTATATTTTTCTCTAGAGCACACCACACTGGAAGCACCAAAAATTTATTAACCCCCTCACCCCAACTAGCTCTGAAAAGAGCAGTGGGAAAAAGGAGAAGACTTGAAACTCTGCCACCACATGGCCATCTCAGGGACAGAATCTAACTTTAATCTCAAATTCAAAGCCAGTAAATGGATTGGAAAAATGAGCAAATAACAAAAATGGAACCTGGACATACAAAGCTACTATGATGACAAGAGAAGATCAAGAAATGAACTAAAAAAAAAAAAAAAGACAATGATGTCAAAAGTATTACAAGTTGAGTCTCAAAGGGAAAATATGTATTTAACACAAGCCTCCCAAATTCCTGAAAGAAATAAAAATTATCTTAAAAGAGAAATCAGTGGTAGAATAAAATTTTTAGAAAAAAGAAAAGAGAACAATGCAAGAAAATTATGAAAAGAGAAGAACATGGCAAAGGATGTGCAAAAATTCACTGCAATAAATAACAACATAAAAAAGGAGAATTGACCAAATTCAAAAAGATATACAAAATCTCACTGAAGCACGTAATCACTTAAAGACAAGAATTTTGCACGTGGGAGTTAATGAAACTAGGAGACATCAAGACACAGTAAAACAAAATCAAAAGAATGAAAAATTCACCAGATAACATGAAGTATCTCATAGGAACAAAAACAGACTTGCAAAATAGATCAAGGAGAGACAATTTATGAATTATTGGACTACCTGAGAGTTGTGATAAAAAAAAAAAAAGGAGACAAAACATAAAGAGCCTAGACAGTTGAAATTATTCACTAATTGCCTCCTAAAAGACATGCCAAAATGGAAATTCCCATAAATGTTGTAGCCAAATTCAAGAGCTTTTAGTTCAAAGAGAAAATACTTTAAGCATCCAGGAGGAAATCATTCAAATACCATGAAGCCAAAGCCATGAAAACAGGATTTAACAGCTACCATGCTGAAGGAGCAGAGGCATTTAGAATATGTTCCAGAATGCAAAGGAGCTAGGATAATAATTAAGAATAGCACCGGAAAACAAGTATAATTCCTTTCAAAAATAACATTCAAGAGAAGTATAATGAGTAAAAATGAAAGAGAACTGATAAAAAATTGGATGTTAACAGTTCACATTTACATATGGGAATAAGATACGTATAACACATAAGGTTATCATCATTAATAGGGCAGTAAGATGGAATCTACTTGGACAGAGAAAAGAAAGGTGAAGAACTTAGAACTGATTTAAAAAAATTGGATGGTTGAGAAAATAGGATGTACTGGAAGAGGGGAAAAGAGATAGAAAGAATAGGAAAACTATCTCACATGAAAGAGGGATGAGGGGCAAAAAGGCAGAGTAAAAGCAGACACTTCCTTGAGCTCTCCCCCAAATCCCTCCAAATACCTGTAAAAAAAATGATTGTAAACTACTTCTAGAGCTGAAGAACCCCCTGATGCATACTCTCCACACTGGAACCACATTCCTACCTTAACATATAATTAAAAAGTCAAAGATGTGGCTGAGGAAATGAGATAATAGCATAAAACAGACAAACCAAAAAACCCTAAGACTATAGAATCTGACTTTGGTGATAAAGAAGATCAAAAGATACAATCAGAAGAACACAGCAAATTCAAATACACTACATAAAACGAGTCAATAGCTTGTTAAAGGAGATTCAAAAATGCAGTAGAAAATGATACTTTATAAAATAGACTAACCCAAGTGTCAAAAGAGGTCCAAAAAGCCAATGAGGAAAAGAATGCCTTAAAAAGCAGAATTGGCCGAATGGAAAAGGAGATCCAGATGCTCATTGAAGAAAATAATTCCTTAAAAAGTTTAATGGAGCAAATGGAAGAGAATGACTGTATGAGAAATCAAGAAAGTATAAAACAATGAGTATGAAAAAATAGCAGACAATTTGAGATATCTCACTGGAAAAAAAAATTGACCTTGAAAAATACATACAGTTGAGATAATTGGAAAATTATTGGACTACCTGAAAGCCATGATTAAAAAAAAAATTTTACACATCATCTTTAAAGAAATTGTTGAAGAAAACTGCTCTGATATTCTAGAACCAGAGTGTAACATAGATATTGAAAGATTAGATCAGCCATCTCTTGGAAGAGATCCCTAAAATAAAAGTTCTAGTAGCATTGTTGCCAAATTTCAGACTTTCTACATCAAAGGGATCAAGAAAGCAGTCTGAAAGAAACAATTCAAGTATTGGGGAAATACAATCAAGATAACACAAGACTTAGCAGCTTCTACATTAAGGTAGCAGAGGACTTAGAATATGATATTGCAGAGGTCAAAGGAACTGGGAATAAAACCAAGAATCACTTACTAGAAAAACTAAGTATAATACTCCAGGGGAAAAATGGACATAGGATGCAATAGAAGATTTTCAAGCTTTTTTTTTTTTTTGAATATGTCATCTTTCATATTATTTATTTAAAAGTGGAAAATACTTTATTATATATGTACATATATAGTCAATTAATTTATTTACTTTTAATTTTCAAAATTAAATTCAACTATATTTTGAGCTCCAATTTTGCTCCCCATCTCTCCTGATCGCCCAACCAAAAACACTCGTGCATTCTGATTATCCCTTACCCCAATACGCCCTCCCTTCTATCACACCCCTCCTTTCCCTTATCCCCATCTTCTCTCTTTCCTTGTAGTGCAAGACAGATTTCTATACCCCATTACCTGTATTTCTTATTTCCCAGTTGCATGTAAGAACAATTCTCAACATTCATTCCTAAAACTTTGTATTCTAACTTCTCTCCCTTCCTCCTTCCCCATCCATCCCTACTGAGAAGGCAAGCAAATCAATATATGCTATATAGGTGTAGTTTTGCAAAAAACTTCCACAATAGTCATAATGTAAAAGATGAATTATGTTTCCCTCCAGCCTTTCCTGTCCCCCATTTATTCTATAATCTCTTCAGGTCTTGTCCCTCCCCTAAAGTGTTTACTCCTAATTGCTCCCTCTCCCCATTTACTCCCCTTTCTCTCATCCCCCCCATACCCCACTTATCTCCTTCTCCTCTACTTTCCTGTAGTGTAAGACGGATTTTCACACCACATTGAGTGTGCATGCTGTTCCCTCTTGAAGCCAAATGTGATGAGAGTAAATTTAAGTTTTTCCTCTCACCACCCCCCTTTTCCCCTCCATTGAAAAATCTTTTTCTTAACTCTTTGATGAGATTTAATTTTCCCCCTTCCACTTCTCCATTTCTCTTCCCAATATATTCTTCTCTCTTCCATTAATTTTATTTTTTTAATATCATACCTTCCCATTTGACTTACCCCGTGCCCTCTGTCTATATGTGTGTGTGTGTGTGTGTGTGTGTGTGTGTGTGTGTGTGTGTGTAATCACTCCAACTGCCCAAATGCTGAGAAAAGTTTCAAGAGTTAAAAATATAATTTTTCCATTAAGGAATATAAACAGTTCAACTTTAGTAAGTGCCTTATGATTTCTCTTTTCCATTTGTCTTTTTAAGCTGCTCTTGATTCTTGTGTTTGAAAGTCTAAATTTCTATTCACTTTTGGTCTTTTCATCAAGAGTGCTTGAAAGTCTTTTATTTCATTGAATGACCATTTTTTCCCCTGAAGTATTATACTCACTTTTGTTGGGTAGGTAATTCTTGGTTTTAATTCTAGTTCCTTTGATCTCTGGAATATTATATTCCAAGCCCTTCAATCCCTTAATGTAGAAGCTGCTAGATCTTGTGTTATCCTCAGTGTATTTCCACAGTACTCTAAGTGTTTCTTTCTGGCTGCTTACAATGTTTTCTCCATGACCTGGAAACTCTGGCATTTGGCTACAGTATTCCTAGGAGTTTTTCAGATCTCTTGCAGGAGGTGATCAGTGGCTTCTTTCAATATTTATTTTACCATCTGGTTCTAGAATATCAGGGTAGTTTTCCTTGACAATTTCATGAAAGATAATTTCTAGATTCTTTTATTCATCTTGGCTTTCAGAAAGTCCCATAATTTTTAAATCATCTCTCCTAGATCTATTTTCCAGGTCAGATGTTTTTCCAGTTGTGTTCCTACTTATTCATTCTTTTGGTTTTGTTTTTTCTTGGTTTTTCATAAAGTCACCTATTTTCCTCAGTGAGCTTTTGAACCTCCTTTTCCATTTGACCTTTGAAGAAAAATGAATGGGAAAGGAAAGGATTATATGTATATGTTATACATATGTGTGCATGTGTGTGTGTGTATTTTTTCTCAGCAGTGCATTGCACTTACACAAAATATGATCACAGATTAGAGCATACAATTTTCCAAATCTAATGCAGAAAGACAGGAATATTAAATGCATCCTTTTTCAAATCATGATGCAATAAAAATTACCAGTATAAAAATAAAAAGGGTGCATTCAATATCAATGAAGAAGAATTTAAAGCAGTAATTAGGAACTGTTTTGGCCAACTGTGTACTAATAAATCTGACAATCTATGAAAAATGAATGAATATTTAAAAAGATGCAAACTGCCCAGATTAACAGAAGAAGAAATGGAATACCTAAATAATCCCATCTTAGAAAAAGACATTGAACAATAAAAGATCATCAGTGATCTCCTGCGCTCCGTAATAAAAAATCCCAGGACCAGATGAATTTATAAGACAATAATAAGAAACCTTTAAGTAAACATTAATTCCAATGATATATAAAGTATTTGAGAAAAATAATTTAAAATAATACACAGTAGTAGGTGTATTACACAGTGGTAGGTGATAGATGTCATAATAAAACTATGCTTGCTATATATATTCAAACATTATGGATTAAATCATTACACTGGGTTATGGACATCAAGAAAAGTTTACTAGAAAGGAATCTAATTACACCTCACAGAATGTATAGGATTTCAACAGTAACCTCAGATAGGTTTCTTGTTAGGTAAAATGAAAGGGTCAGGTCATATAACTTCTTTATATCCTGAAGCAGATGCTTAATGAAACCAGTTGTAAAGCACATAGTCATCCCGATCTAGGGTAAACTAGGCAAACTTTAAAACCACTTCCATCTCTGAAATTTGATAATTCTAGAAACCTGGTTTTTTGAGCCTCAATTTCCTTTCTATAAAAACTGCGCCTAAGGGAGGCAATGTGGTACAGTAAAAATAAATACTTTGTGAAGGTACTTTGTACCCTTTATCAAAGACCAGAAATTTGAGTTAGGTGAGTTTCCGGTATCACATGATAGTGAGTCTTACAACCATAACAAATCACAAAGAGCATCTTTTTAAGACTTTCTTATAATACCGGGTTGTGTTGAATTTATAATCTTCATCAATCTGTGGAGCTGAAAACCTTGATTCAAATGTTGATTCTGATGCAAACTACCACTACGATAGATACTGTGTAAATCTTGTAACTTTCCTAGGCCAGCTTGGTAGTGGAACAAAACTAGAGGCCTAAACAGTGTTTAAAGCAGTTGTCAAGGTCATACTGAGGTCAACATAAAAATAGGACTAAATTATTTTATATTTATTTCCAAAGATCATTTTTGGAAAGACCCTATGAGTTTGCCTTTTCTAACTCCTTCATTTTATGGATTTATATGAAATAGATCTTGTTAGGAAAAGACACTTTTTCAGGATATTTTTAGAATAAAGTATCAGAGTCAAATTTCACTTTTAGTTCCTTTAATTCCAATCCTAGTTGTTGTTTCATGCTATTTCTCTTATGTGTATATTGGGGAATATGTAAATATGGTCATATCTCAGAAACAAGAAAACCATTAAAAAATGAAATTTCAGTTTAAAATATCACTATGTCAAGAAGGAGGAAAAACACACAAATAATACAAAGAGATAAGCAAATAAGCAACAAAAACCCACCCAGTCCAAAATAGACTCTTATATGTATAGAATGAAGTGGTCAATTTTAAAAATCTGAAACAACTTTTGATATCGTCTGACCTACTTTAGGAGCCCCTGGACTCCTTCAGCTGACTCAACTAGTAAAATGTGCCAACACCTAGAGATTATGTTTTCAAGGCAGAGCCTTACCACTACCTCACTTCATGGCTGATTTCCTATCTAAATAGCATGGATACCTATTACTGCCTTGGCATCATAAAATATTACTATTCGTTTTCATTGTAAACTAGAAAGTACTGTATAAATGTGAACCATTATGTTTCTTTTTTCTTGTCAGTATTATTACCTTTGGCTTTATTTCTTATTCTTTGAGTCCTGAGCATGGTCTGAATGACCGTAATAATAATATCACTTTGTGTTATAAGGTGCAAAAAGTACTTTATACACATGATTTCATTTGCTCCCTTGCAGCAATTTTATTAGGAAGATACTGAAAATAAATCTATTTATATGGAAGACAAAGCTAAATATGCAAGAGTTGAAGTGACTTGCTCAGGATGATATAGCAAGGAGGGGAAAAACCTATGTCTCTTGATTCTACATTCAGAGCTCTTTACATTATATCAAACTGTGTCTCAAAAGTATATCTTGTTACTCTTCATGTTCATATACCCTTTTTAATAATTTACTTTCTCCTAGTTTTCATCCTTTGCCAGACACAGGACAACATTCAAATCATTGACTTTTTCTTGTATTTATAATGAATTTTCATTTCCTCATAATATGAGAACCATTTTAAATCCATCAATGGCACTCATAGGAATTATTTATCTCCATTGTGATATACAGCACAAAAAATGATAAATGACCCAATTTTTCATAGCTGACCATCTAAACAATTTAATCAGGTTCTAGCTTGATCCAATGTCAAGTATTCCCCAAAAAAACAAGATCCCAAACACAATTTATCACCATGAATGAAGCAAATCACTTTGCAGTTCAATTTGGCCAAGAAGGTCAAAAGTCATATTGTTTAAGTGTTATATACCAGCTACTATTTACAATTGAAACTCAACAAATGAATATAATCACATTGGTCTTTCCTTTCATTTTTTTTTTTTGTATTTCAGCTTTTCTTATGCCTTCTTTTATTTGTTTATTTTAAAGTAAATAACATTATCAAATCAGAATTCTAGACTATGACATATGATTATAGCAACCTCAAAAGTTTTCTAGTATTCTTTTACGACATCAATGTCCTCCTACTCAATGAGCAGTCCTTTAGGCTCTGTACAAACAGTCCCAAGAACACAGAATTGCAGTTCCTGGACTGGTCAATTTTATTGTCGGAAAGTCATTTTTAAAAAAAATCAAATCAGTCAGTATAATGATTCCTAATGTATCTTCCTATATCTCTACCCCTAAGTATTACTTTTGTCCTTTGAATCCAAAGAGAAAAAGTCTAATCTTTTAGTTAACCTTTCACAAAAAATTTATTTCACCTCCATGAAAAGATTGAAAAGTAAGCTGCAGAGATTGCATACTGTGCTCAATTAGATACAGAGGGGATTTAATTAAAATACACCTGTCCTCCAGGGTTTGCCAAGGTTTATTCATTTAAAAAAACAGTCTTATGGAAAAGAGTGGGCACTTTCTTATTTTTCTCCACTAAATAATATTTTATTTTTTCCAATTACATGTAAAGTTAGTTTTCAACATTCACTTATATAGGATTTTGAGTTCCAAAATATTATCCCTTCCTTGCCCCCTCTTCACAATGGCAAACAATTTAATATAGGTTATATATGGACAGTCATATTAAGCATATTTCTAATACTCATATTGTGCAAGAAAAATGAAAATAAAAGGGAAAATCATTAGAAAGAAATAAAAATAGTATAATTTTATCTATATTTGGACTCCATAGATTTTTATCTAGATGTGGATAGCATTTTCCATCATGTGTCATTTGGAATTATCTTTCATCATTACATTGCAGAGAAGAGCTAAATCTAGAAGAGCTAAATGATCATAGCTGATCGTTGCACAGTGTTGTAACTGTGCACAATGTTCTCCTGTTTCTGCACACCTCAGTATGAGCTCATGTAAGTCTTCTGAGGTTTTTTCTGAAGTTTGGCTGATCATCATTTCTCACAGCAAAATAGTATTCCATAACATTCATATGACAACTTGTTAAGCCACTCCCAAACTGATGATCATCCCCTCAATTTCCAATTCTTTGCCAAAAGAGAAAAAAAAGATGCTATAAATATTTTTGTACATGTGGGTTCTTTTGTTTTTGAATCTGTTTGGAAGAAAGACCTAGGAGTTATATTGCTGGGTCAAGGCGTATGCATAGCTTTATAGACCTTCGGACATAGTTCCAAATTACTCTTCAGAAAAGTTATATCAGTTCACAACTCCATCAACAATGCATTAGTGTTTCAATTGTCCCACAACCCCAGCATTTACCATTTTCCTATTTTCTCATGTTAGTCAATCTGATAAGTGTGATATGGTGCCTTGGAGGTGTTTTGATTCACATTTCTCTAATCAATAGTGATTTAGAGATTTTTTTTACATACTATGATTTCTTCATCTAAAAACTTCCTGTTCATATCCTTTGAATATTTATCAATTGGGGAACAGTTTGTGCTCTTACAAATTTGACTCAGTTCTCTATGTATGTATGTATTTATTTATACGGCCTTTATCAGAAATACTGGCATGTAAAAATTGTTTCCTGACTTTCTGCTTTTCTTTCTAATCTTGGTTACAGTGGTTTTGTGTAATGATGTAAAGCTTGTTTAATGTGTATAATTTTGCATTTCTTAATATTAACTATCTTCCCTTCTCCATAGAGATAACTGGTAAACTATTCCTTGCTCTCTTAATTTATTTATGATATCACCCTTTATGTCTATATCATATACTCATTTTGACCTTTTCTTGGTGTGAGATATTGGTCTATGCCTAGGTTCTACTGTACTATTTTCCAATTTTCCAGGCAGTTTTTGTCAAATAGTAAGTTCTTATCACAGGAGCTGGAGTCTTTGGGTTTATCAAATTATAGATTACAATAATAATTTAACATTGTGTTTTAAGGACCTAAATTATTCCATGGATTCAGAACTCTATTTCTTAGCCAGTACCAAATAGTCTTGATGATTGCCACTTAATTTTAGATCTGGTACAGTTAGGTCAACTTTCTTTGAATTTCTTTTTTATTTTTTCTATATAATTTTCTGTTTTATTAATTCCCTTGATGCTATTGATGTTTTGTTCTTCCAGATAAAATTCGTTATATTTTTTTAGCTTCATAGCAATTTTTAGTGGTTTGCTTAGTGTGTCACTATGCAAGTAAATTAATATAGGTAAAATTGAATATTAGCTCAGTACACACATGAGCATTTGATATTTATCCAATTGCTTACCTTTGACTTTATGTTAAAAGTGTTATCTATTTGTATTCATATAGTTCCTGGGTTTGTCTTGGGGGATAGAGCCACAAATATTTTATATTTTCTGCAGCTATTTTAATTGGAATTTCTCTTTCCATCTCTTGGTGATGGTCTTTGTTGGTAATATATAGGAATACTGATGATATGTGTTGGTTTATTTGCTATCATGCAACTTTGTTAATTTCATTAATTATTTCAAGTAATATTTTAGTTGATTCTCTAGGATTCTCTAAGTACACCATCATATCATCTTCACATAGAGAGAGTTCTTTTTCCTCATTTCTTATTCCAATTGCTTCAATTAACTTTTCTTCTTTTATTGCTAAAGTGTACATTTCTAGTACAATGTGGAATAAATGTGGGGATTATGAGAATCCTTGTTTCACCCCAGTCTTATTAAGAAAGTTTCTAGCTTGTTTTTTTTTACATATAATTCTTGCTGATGGTTTTACATAGATACTACTTATCATTTCAGGAAAAACTCCACTTATTTCTATGTTATATAGTGTGTGTGTGTGTGTGTGTGTGTGTGTGTGCATGTGTGTGTGTTTGTCCTTTGTTCCCAAAGAGGATCATGACATCAAGATGACATGACTTGCAGTTATTTTTTATTTGAGTGAGGGGAGGGCTGTGCAAGGTCATCAACTTCACTTTCTTCTCCTAAGCCATCTGGATCCAGTGGCCTGATATTCATCAAGAGGGCTAAAGTGGCCTAGAATGCAGTGTGAGACCCTGGGCCTTTCAGGTTAAGATCTTACAGCATTCTCACTTTGAGTGAGATACACCAATTCAATGAATAGGCTTCTTTGACGACCCCTTTAATAAAAGAAAAAATCAAATTGGAAGGAGAATACCTTCAGGGTTTCTGGGTAAAAGAGAAACAATTACTATTTAGTATTTAAATCCACTCTTGTGCTAGGTGGTTAGGGATTTGTTGTCCAGTCTATGAGCTCCAGAGTGAATTGGTTTCAGGCTTGATGTTTGAGTAAGAAATGTAGCCAGGAAAGTAGAGGAAAAAAGGCAACTTTTGGGTGTGGAATGGAGAAGGAGGGGGAGGAGAAGAAAAAGAAGGAGGAGGAGAGCTGCTACTCACTCCCAGGTTGTGTTTGCCCTTCATTCTTGAAGAGGGCCATGACACCAAGATGATGACATGACTTGCAGTTGACTTTAATTTGAGGGAGGGAGAGCTGTATCAGGTCACCAACTTCATTTTCTTCTCCTGAGCCATGCTCTTAACAGGAATGAGACCCATCTTTTGTCAAAATCTTTTTTTTTTGCACCTACTGAGATGATCATATTATTTTTGTTACTTTTGTTATTGATGTAGTCAATTATGCCGATAGCTTTCTTAATATTGAAGCAGCCTTTCATTCTTGGTATAAACCCCATCTGATCAGAGTATATTTTTCTCATAATGAATTATCTCTTGGATAGTTTTTATTTAAAATTTTTACATCAGTATTCATTAGGGAAATTGGTCTATTATTTTCTTTCTCTGTTTTGACTGTTCCTGGTTTAGGTATCATCACCATATTGTGTCATTAAACAAAAAACATTTCGTAGGATTCCTTCCTTGTCTATTTTTCCAAACAGTTTATTTATTATTGGAAGTAATTTTTCTATTAAGGTGTGGTAGAATTCACACGTAAATCCATTTGGCCCTGGAAATTTTCTTTTTTTTTTTTTTTTTCCCAGGGAGTTCGTTCAAGTTTTGTTCAATTTCTTTTTTCTAAAATGGAGGGATTTCATGTCCTCTTCAGTTAGTCTGGACAATTTATATTTTTGCAAATATTCATCCATTTCACTTAGATTGTTTGATTTCTTGACATACAGTTGGGTAAAATAACTACTAATGATTACTTTAAAATCATGTTTACTGCTGGTGAATCTACCCTTTTCATTTTTGATGCTAGTAATTAGGTTTTCTTCTGAGTTTTTTGAACAAATAAACCAAAAGTTTGTCTATTTTATTAGTTTTTAATAAAATCAGCTTAGTTTTATTTATTAATTCTATAGTTTCTTACTTTCAATTTTATTAATCTCTACCTAGATTTTCAGAAATTCTAATTTGGTATTTAATTGGGGATTTTTATTGCAATAATTCATTGATCTCCTCTTTCTCTATTTCATCATGTAAGAATTTAGAAATATAAAATTTCCCCTAAATACTGCTTTGGCTGCATCCCTGAAGAGGATGCATTTAATATTTGTGCATTTCTGAATTTGATGTGAGGGTTTTATAACCTAATATGTGGGCAGTTTTTGTGTGTCATTTACCTTCTTGGGTGAGGAGGAAAAAAACTGAGAGAAAGAACAAGATAAAAAGTATACAGCATAAAACAGAATAAAACCTACAAGGAAGGAAGGAAAAGATGGACAGTTCTGAACACAGTGTGTGGTATTTATTATATAAGACTTCTTGAAATAAAAATTTATTGCATTATATTTAGACTCCTCTCATTCTGCTGTGCACATTGCAATGTGATTTTTTTTTGTTCCTTTTCTTATTTTGTATTTAATTTAAAAAAATTTTTGAGAATTATGTTTTATACTCCATCAACATGAATCCTGCATTGTTAGAGAGGATTTTCTCTCCTGGTATTACATATTATATACAAAATTGACATTTGGGAGAAAAAAATGAAAACCTTTTCATTAGGAAAAAGAGTAGGTTAGTGCATGTTGTATACTGATTATGCTTAAATACATATATATGTATATGTGCATACACACATATATATGCATGTATATCCATTATATATGTCCATATTACATGCATATTGCATACATACATGCATATATGTGTATATATACATACATGCACATACATATATGGGTATGTATGTGTGCGCATATATATGTGTGTGTGTGTATGTGTGTGTATATATATATATATATATATATATATATATATATACGCGCACACACACATTGCATTCTGAGTTAACAGTATGAAAAATAAAGCTAGAGATATCATGATATCTCTGGCTCTGAAGATGTTCAAAATGGCCTAGATTTATATTTCTTCATTTCTTTCGGTTCACCTCAGTATTTAACACCATATGTATTTTACATTTCATCTTAGTATTTAACACCATATACATTTTACAAAGGACTACACCCGATAATCTCTTGATTTCTCTCTAGTTTTTCAGTTCTGTGATTCTCAGCAGAGCAATGAAAATAAGAGCCAAGAAACATATCATAATAAGGATTTAAAATGATTAGAACAAAATTAATAGTTTTTTTTTTTTTTGGAGGGAGAGAAGACCAGTGGTTATTGAAAATAACCTTATTTTCTTTCTCTTTTTAAAATCTACATTATACTTTCTATCCCAGTTACCCTTTTTATAATGATTACAATAATCTCAAATTGAATGATGAATTTATCTCTGTAAGACCCAGAGCATTACATTCTGAGTATAATAGAATATAAACTGATGTGTTTTTTAGTTCTAATATCAGAGTTCACGTCTTTTTTTTTTTTTTTTTTTTGGTAGAATGAAAGTTGCTTGACGCAATAAATTCTCATGGGTATTTATTAGCTCTAATATCAAATGATGATGATTAAGAGTTGAGTTCATGCTAAAAACAAAAATTCCTCACAACCTAACTCTTTTCTTCCTTTCTAGTCTCTCTATATTATCTCTCTCTGCACCTTCCATGATCCAGCCACATCCAGCAAAATCAGACAGTATCTTTTTGACACATCTGTGCCTTAACATTGGCTTTCATTTATGCACTCAAACTCAAATCCCTAATTTCTTTAAGACTGAATTCAAATGTCATTATTAAAGTCATTCCTGATTTCCTTTGTTACCAATGATTTTCCCTCAATTTACCTTTTGTTCCCTCTCTACCTTTCTCTCCATTTGTTTGGTTTTAGAGCTAGTGACCTCTTGTCCTCAGAGGGGGAAACTGAGACCCTTAATCTAATCTCCACTAGGCATTTTATGTTTCATTATGATATTCTAAATTCTTTCATTTTTCCTGTATATACTTTGATGAGGCTGTTTTCAGATATAGAGAAGAATAAAAAACTAAAATATTGAATTATGAAATATGTATATATTAAATGGCTGCCTGATTTCCTCTAATGCAATCAGACTACAAGAACCCTTAAAGGTCATCTGATTTATCTAATACTATTTATTGGTAAAACTTCAATTAAATCCTCTTGGACAATTTAACACCTATTCATTTTTAATGAACTCTAGATATAAGAGTTGTATGGAGGGATGGTCTTATTAGAAGCAAACCACTTGCATTGTAGAGTGTTAGATATATTGTCAAGAAAACCTATGCTCAAATTTTACCTTTATCACTTATTTGTTATGCAGTCAAGGAAAAGTCACTAAACCACTCTGAAATTAAAACACATTTTTAAAAAGGTAATAGTGTTACTTGCTAATACTTTTTTTAATAATAATGATACAATTTACTTAGCACTTGGATATTACAAAGAGCTATGAACATAGTATCTCCTTTGAAAATCATAGAAACTCTGAGAATTAGGTGCTATGTCCATTGTATGTGGGGAAACAGAGAATGGGAGATCAATGACTTGGCTGATGTTGCATAGGTGGCAAGTGACTGAGGTAAGGTTCAGACTCAGGTTTTCCTGATTCCAAATCCATTATTCTGCCAGAAATGCCACCAAAATAAGATAATGGATACAAAGGACTTTGAAAGTTTTAAATCATCACGTACACGTCAGTAATGATAAAGATAGGCTTGCCAGTATAGAGCTTGCAGGGTGTTCAGAGGCCATATAGACTTGTCCTTTCATTTTGAAGGTGTTGAAACTCAAGGGAAAAGCCGAGAGTGACTTATTCAAGGTTCACCTAATAAGTATCAGAGTCAGAATGTGAATCCATCTTCTCTGACTTCATAGCCAATGTTCTTTCTACTTGTGTTGTTGGAACAAATCTTCAAATCTCTCCCAAATAGTTCAAAGAAAATTAGTCTTTGAATAAACTACTGGAATCTCACTGCTATGTTTTGTTTTTCTTTCCTTTAAATAAACATCACTGATTTCTGGTTGACTGAAATTAAATTACTTCTCATAAAAGTGTTTGTGGCATTTCGTGCTACACATATATAAGATTAATTTTATCTTCAAAGAGGAAAATATAGAGTGGGATACAGAAATAAGTATGGGGGATGTCATGGCAAGAAAATCTACTTTATTACCTTTTAAAATGTAAGCCAATATTATTATTTATTTCTTTGTCAAGGAAAAGCATGGCTGACACAAACAGAAGTGTGTCAATAGAGCAAGTGGCCTTCTGCATGCAAGCCACTTCTCATAAGTGCTCATAGGACACAGGGGGAAAAGTCATGCAAATTCATAATCCATCATTAATGGAGCATGAGGAAATTTTATAGTGTTTCAGAAGAATGGAACAGAGTTTCTAATATGAGAATTTTTCATTCTCATGAGTGTGAGAGTAATCTACTTTTGGGTCACAGGAAGGGATAGCTTGGTTTCCAGTCCTGGAGATTGCTTGCAAATTCTTTGAAACCACCATATTGAAAAAGTTATTCAAACTTTTGTTACACTTGACCAATGTGAAGTCAGTTCCAGTCTGGCATGTGTGATCAAATGTTATTCTCTTTGACACACTGGCCAAAAGCTGAGAAGGTTATAAATGAATTCTTTAACCACATTTAGTTATCTCATTTTTGGGAAGGATTAGAAGATTTGAGAATCTCAATTTCATGACAACCATCATGTACACTATAATACCAGAGAAATTCATTTTTATAAAATAATGCTTAACATATTATTTACAAATGTTTAAATATTCAACATGTATAGTTAATTTCTTGGAAATTTCTTTTTTTAAGGACCTGTGAACACCATATGTTAAATTCATTAAGTAATAAATATTATATATAACAATAAAACAATATTTGTAATTATATATAACATCAAACTACATTTGTATAAAGTTTATTGTAAAAGTATACTGGTAAATAATTTTAATGAAAAACTGTTAATTCTGATAACTAACTTATAATTATGTGCAATAGTGTAGTTAAATGTCTACATGAAACAAAATTAATCATGGCAATCACTGTTTATGAAATATTTTCACATTTAAATTTACTTACCTCTCAAAGGCACTATTCATTTGCTTTTAATGATATTATAAAGGGATTTTTAGGATGAAACAATCTAATAAATAAAAGAATAATGAGATCCTCTATACTTAATCTCTTAGATAAATGCACAAAGGCCTGAATATAAGGAAACAATTCATTTTAATTTTTGAGTTAAGAAATACAGTTTGAATCTACTTCTTCATTCTTTCTTACTTTCTGTCACAGAGAATGGTAACAATAGGAGTGGACAAATTTGGCAAATGTCAAACTGTCTAGGCTATGAAGTTATAGGGCAGGTAGGGGACATGATGGGAAAATTTTTAGGAATGGCGTTAGAAAGAAATGATTTAAAATCTTGCCTCAGATGTTAGCTGTGTAATCTTTGTCAAATAAGTGTGTTTGCCTCAGTCTCCTCATGTGTAAAATCGAGATAATAATATCACCTGTCTGACAGAGTTGTCATGAGAATAAAATGAGATAATAATTGATAAGCACTTAGCACAGTGTCTGGTATGTAATAGATACTATGTAAGTATTAGATTTATTATTTTTAACAAAACTTCATAAAACTACAAAATAATATATTATTCTAGTAGCAAATGAGAAAGCTTGAAACAGCCATGTTATAGATGGAGACAACAGAGAATGATCAGTAGGTTTAAGGAAAATGATATATTTATAGTGCAAGGGTTAGTCCTGACAGCAACACCAGCCAAATTATATTATCCCCACTTTTCTTCTTTCTATGAACATTTTTCCACAGATCAATTAAAATCATTAAAGCTAAGAGTGTCATAGGGAACTTAGACCATGTGGAAAGTCCCAACTGCTTAGCATATTCTAATCTAATCAAATTAATAAATCATTGAGGTATCTCCTAATGGAAGCTAAATACAGCCTCCACCTAACAAAGAGTTCAAAAGTCAAAGAACTGACTGGGGAAAAGGCAAAAGGGGGAAAAATAAGACTATGGAAGGTTATTTCTTGATGAAAAGGTATTTTCTTATGACAAGGAAGATCAAAGCATACCACCAGATGAAGACAGCAAAGTCACAGCACCTACATCCAAAAACTCCAAGCAAAATATGAAATTTTTGGCCATGGAACAGTTTAAAAAAGGATTGTTAAAATCAAGTAAGAGAAGTAGAGGAAAAATTGGGAAGAGAAATGAGACTGATGCAAGAAAATCATGAAAATTTAGTTCACAGCTTTCTAAAGGAGACCCCAAAATGCTGAAAGAAATAATATCTTTACAAACAGAGTAATTTAAATGACAAAAGAGGCCCAAAACCTAATGAGAAAAATGCCTTAAAAAGCATAATTGAACAAATGGAAAAGGAGGTCCAAAAGCTCACTGAAGAAAATAATTCCTTCAAAATTAAAATGGAGCAAATGGAAGCTAATGACTTCATGAGAAATCAAGAAATTAGAAAACGAAACCAAAAGAATGAAAAAAAATAGCAAACAATATGAAACATCTTATTGGAAAAACAAATGACCTTGAAAATGTATACATGAGAAATGATTTAAAATATTATTGGCCTATCTGAAAACCATGATAAAAACATCCTAAACATCTGCTTTCAAGAAACTATTGGGGTGCAGTTTGATTGGAGGGCAACTTGCGTCCTGAGCCAGCATCATGGAGCCAGAACAACTGCTAAGAGGACAGACACTGATCTCAGAAAATATGCACTCTGAGTATGACCTCACAGAAAACATTGAGAAAATAGTGGAAAATGAGAAGATTAAAGCAGAAAAGTCATCAAAACAGAGGGTGGACTTTCATTCATTGCCAATTCATGGCCACTTGGATCAAACTGCTGTACCCATTTTATTACAGGGACTTAAAAAGAAAGACCTTCAATCCCATTGAATTTCTAGAATTGCATCTTTAAAAAAGTCACATTTTGAAGATCAAAACTCATTTAGGGAAAAGAATAAAATCTGGTTGTTATTGTAGATATACACAATTAAGAGGCAGTTTTTATTGCCATGATTCCTTTTTCTTTTCTTTTGAAAGTATGTGAATCTTAGATTTTGTTTCAGTAACTCCAGAAGGGAACATATTTTCCTTATTCTTTATTTAATGATCATAATTATTTAATGAGTATGTTCTTGGTTTTTATTTTTTCACATTGTGTTAAAGTCAACCTTCACAAAAAAAATTGCTAAAAATGTGATTATTGTAAAGCAGTTTTTATTGAGGACATTTGTGTATTGTTTTGAATATTATTTCATAGTTAACACTGATATGTTTCTGATCATTTTTTTATCATAGTTTCCTTTTGGCTTCATTTTAGAATGTTATATTGATTTACAGTACAATGAAAATATATCACAGAGAAAGGACACTACAAAACTGTGAAAGTGGTATTCAGTTTGTCATTTCTATCTAACTAACACTGTATTTCCTTAAGCTGGCTCTCTCCAGATAGATGCTTCATAGCCATTTAAAACATAGCATTGTTCCTCAGTTGCTTCCTTAAGCAGTCACATGACATCCAAGACCGATACATTTGCTTATTTGATTTTTGTGGAGGTGTTGAGGTAACCCACCAACCTAGGTAGATGGAGTTTATGGATACTATTTCAAAAATGGTTTTTAAGATAGACTAGGAAAAAATTACAGTAAGTACCTGTTTTAAAAGAAAAATACATGAATTTCATGTCTCCCAAATAAAATATTTAACAGTTTTTGCAAAACTAAAAAAAAGGCAGAAAATGGCATAATCAAATAAGGTCCACTATGAAAAGTATTACTGACCTGCATCTGCCAATTTTTTTCTTTGTATGAGTAAGAGAAATCTGGAAATATTATTTCTTGTCATTTTCAAAGTTGAATCATCATGTAGTAGGAAATATATTAGATTTGGAGTCAAATACTTGGGCTTACTATTTATGAGTCTTACTCTTTCAACTGCTTCATCTTTAACATGGAGATAATAATATTTAAGTACATGACAGGGTTATTAAAAATGTAAGAATATACATAACACTTTTGGAGACAATAAAGTGCTTTGCAATCATAAGGTGCTATTATTTTCAAATGGATTAAATTGTGATTGCTTGACAGCAGAGCTAAAGCCTTCTCTTTGCATAGGCGCTGCCCTGTGTGTAAGGTGCTTAATAAAATGTTTGAAAGAATCAGATACATTAAAAAGAAGAAGGGGCTTAGTTTTTGTAATAAGGTTTGATTATCATAAGAGTACTCTGGGAAGCTGGTAAGGAGCCCCCTGCTTTGAGAACCCAGATGTCATGCTTCCCTCTCTGGTAACTATGGTCAGACAGTTGTACCTGTCTGTTGAATTATGGTCAAACATAGGAAGCGATGTCTGTCGATTACTGTGGGGATTACTGACTGGAAGTGTTTATTTGGCCAGAAGAGGACTTTGGGAAGCAATTAATTAGCCCCTGCTTTGAGAACCCAGATGTCATGTTTCCTTCTCTGGTAACTATGGTTAGACATTTACCTGTCTGTTGAATTCAGGTGGAGGAAGTCATGTCTGTTGACTTTTAATTTATCTGTCTTTTCTTTCAAGTTCAGGGTGCTGACTCCCCTGAATTAGGTGAATGATATATGTGCTCAGCTAAAGGACTGATGTGTATGTTTGATTAAAATGATTGCTAACCCTTCAAAAAATAAAAAAAAATAAATTATCAAGGGATAATGCCCTGATATTCTAGAGCCAGAGGGTAAAATAGAAATGGAAAAAAAACATCCACTGATTGCCTCCTGAAAGATACCCCAAAATTGAAACTGCCAGGCAAATTATAGCCAAATCCCAGAGTTCCCAGGTCAAGGAGAAAATATTACAAGCAGCCCAAAAGAAATAATTCAAGGTATGTAGAAACACAAGTATGATAACAAAAGATTTAACTCTTACCACACTGAGGGATTAAAGGACTTGGAATATGATTCCAGAGATCAAAGGAGCTAGGATTAAAACCAGGAATCATCCACCCAGAAAAACTAAGTATTATAGGAAAATTTCAATGAATTGGAGGACTTCTAAGCCTTCTTGTTGACAAGACCACAACTGAATTGAAAATTTGACTTCCAAGTAAAAAATCAAGAGATACATGAAAAAGTATACAGGGAAGAGAAGCCATAAGGGATTCATTAAAGTTGAACTGAGTTGAACTGTTACATTCCTACATGGAAAGATGATATTTGTAACTCATGATACTTTTTTCAGTATAAGGATAGTGTGTGTGTGTGTGTGTGTGTGTGTGTGTGTGTGTGTGTATGTGAAGCAGAAAGTCAGTTGAATATGAAGGGAGGAGATATAAAAAA
This sequence comes from Notamacropus eugenii, assembly GCF_028372415.1. NCBI lineage: Eukaryota > Metazoa > Chordata > Mammalia > Diprotodontia > Macropodidae > Notamacropus > Notamacropus eugenii. Next base: position 108,102,191 of record NC_092878.1, read on the forward strand.
TAAAATTAAGTTTTGAGAGGAATGTACTTGGAGAAAGAGAAAGATAAAGTAGAATGTAGTAAATCATCTCACATAAAAGAGTCAAAAAAGAGATTTTTGCAATGGAGGGGAAGAAAAGGTGAAGGTGAGAGGAAGTAAGTGAGCCTTACTCTTATTGGATTTGGTTCAAGGAAGGAATAACACAAATTCAATTGATTATAGAAACAAATCTTACCCTGCAAGAAGAGAGAGGCAAGAGGATAGGAGAGAGAAGATAGTAGGAAAGATGGAAGATTGGGAGAAGGGGTAATCATAAACAAACACTCTTGTGGCAGGACAGGTCAAGGGAGAGAATGGAATAAATGGAGGACAGGATAGAGGGAAATGTGGATAGTCTTTCATGACCTGACTGTTATGAAAGTTTTCTACATGGCTACACATTTATGACCTACATTGAATTGCTTGCTTTCTCCATGAGTAAAAGAGAAAGGGAGAGAATGTGGAACTGATTGTTCAAAATTGTTTTTACATGCTAGTGCTAATTAAATCATACAGGGAATGGGGTATAATTATAATCCATGTGGGGAATAGCCAGTCTAAAATCCCTAAAGTTTGAAGGAATATCTCATGTGATGGACTACAAGAATGACAGTGTCAATGGTTTGCTTTGCATAACGGTTGGGGCAATTGAGGAAGAAGTGAGGTAGCAGAGAAGGACTGTCACAGTATCAGGCAGCCAGGTCATAAAGTTGTTTTTTTTTTTTTTTAAGGTCAAACAAAGGATTCTACATCTTACAATGGAAGTGACATTCAGTGGAGGATAGGACTACAGTAGGGAGAGATTTTAAAATAAAGAGACCAATAAGCAAGTTATTGCACTGATTCATGTGTGAAATGATTAGAGTCTATACCAGGATCATATATTAGACTGTAGATGAGAAAACTTGGTCCCCCTTCATTGTTGTATATCCATATTTTGCCTCTCTTTACTTCACTTTTCCATCTCTAAAAAGCAGGGTTAAATGAGTTTATTTCTAAGGTTCCTTTCCTAGTTTAAATTTCATTAATCAATTTCTAGTTACTTCTCTTACTAATCAACTGAATGTGGAAATTTAAGAAGTTGATGTCAATGATGGCCCATTCAGTAGAAGTTGGAGTGGATAGCGTCAAGAAAATTTTATGATTCTGTGATCATCTGGTATCAGGTAATAGCTTTGATTTGATTGCCTTCTGTGTTACTGAGATTTGGTGATGAGAGTAAGTGCAGTATATCACAAAGTAAGCATCACTCCTTTAAACAAGACAATCAAGACTCCTGCAAATAGTCTTGGATAACTGTATTAGGTCACTAGAGAACCACTGAGCAAATTAATGTTCCAGTGAATAAAACATTCCATGAATTTGAGAGAATTAATGAAGCTTTTGAAATATAAATGTAATATTAGGAAATAACATAAAATGAGATAAATCTATTCATAGAATGAATTCTTTTGATATAACAATGTGTGTGTATAAAATTTCGATGCATTTTTCTTTATTTAAATTGTTTATTCTTCAACGAATTTCTCAATTAAATTTCCCTGTCATGACTTATAGCATGAACTGGAGGGGAAGGGTAGTCAATAGTTCCTTGTCATGAACTATCTTCTACCTGGACAACCATCATCTGATGATGCAATTCTACATGTAATCAATATTCAATTTTTCCAATTTCCAAGTGGAATTTTTTAAACTAGAACTATGATTTCATCAATATGGTAAAAATTGAAAAGTGAAAAATAAAGATTAATTCTCTCTACCTATGCAGTTTGTGACTTGTCCAGAAACTTATGGAGGGCTTTGGTTTGCTCTTTTTTTGATCTGCTTGTAATACTGAGTTTAAATGACCTATCCAGAGACAGTTAACTAGAGGGTAGAGTGAATACAGCACTGGTTTTGTCATTAGGAAGAACTCACTTAAAATGCAGCTTCATACATTTACTATCTACAAAACAATGGATAAGTCACCTAACCTCTGTTTGCCTCAGTTTCTTCAACTGCAAAATGAGTATATTGATAGCATCAACTTTCCAGGTTTAGCGTGAAGATCAAATGAGAAATTCGTTGTACAATGACTGGTTTATAGCAGGCATTATATAAATGTCAATTATTATTACCTGTCCAATGCAGAAATGGAAACAGATGTTTGTTTGTTTTTTATTTTGGAAGCAGGATCTCTATCCTCCCATTTTATTGAGCCCAACTGAAAGATCAATTGCTCCAAGAAACGTTTATAAATCCCTCTATTAATAATGGTCATTTTCCCCTCAAATTTTAGAATTTTGCATTATATCTTAATGTTCTTATCATTTATCATTTATTTGATTTTATTTTCCCAACTATATATCAAAATTAAAATTCATTTTTTTAAATTTTTAGTCCCAAATTCTCTCTCTTCCTATCCTTTCTCCTCCTTGAGAAGGCAAGCAATTTGATATAGTTTATACATGAGCAACCATGTATAACCTTTCCATATTAGCTGTGTTGCAAATGAAACACACCTGTGTGTGTGTGTGTTTGTGTGTGTGTGTAAATGCTTTGATCTGAATCCAGGCACCATCAGATCTTTCTCTAAAAGTGGATAACATTTTTTTTTATCATAAGTTCTGCAAAATTATTTGGGATAATTGTAATGCTAATAATACCTAAATCATTCCTAGATGATCATTGTACAATATTGATGTCACTGTTTGCATGCATATATCAAAGATATTGTGGGTTCAGTTCCAGACCACCAAAATTAAATAAAAATCAGAATAAAGTGACTTGCATGAATTTTGCGGTTTTCAAGTACCTATAAAAAGTGTAGGAGGAGGAGCCAAGATGACAGAGTAGAAGGATGGAACTGCTCTACTTCTCTCCACAAAGCCCATAAAATGCCTAGAAAAAGCCACTCTAAACAAATTCTAGAGCAGCAGAAGCCACAAATTGACAGAATAAAACAGATTTCCAACCCAAGATAGCCTAGAAGACTTACAGAAAAGGTCTATTGCACCAGACTTGGAACAAGGCACAACCCAGCCTGTGCCACTCAGCATGGATAGAAGAGGAGGAAGCCTCAGGGCATGGAATCACAGGTAGTTGCTGCAATTCCCAGGTTTCTCAGACCATAAATATCAAAGATAGCTTCAAAGGTCAGAAGAAAGCTCTTAGACCTGGGTGAGGGGGAGCATAATCAGGTCTCAGCCCCAGCTCCAAGTCAGTGGCAGCAGCATTAGAGATCTCAGCCTAAAGACCCTGGGGGAATCAAGCAGTTGATCTGGATCTCAGTCCTAAGTAGTGGTCCTGAGGTGAGGAAGAGTGCTGGCATGGTGGAGCTAGTGGAGCAGAGGGAACCCTACAGTAAGTTCCAGGGCAGAAAAGAGTGCTTGGAATGGCTCACAGATCAGAGCACAGGCCAGGAGAGCCCTTTATTGTGCCTCCTCAGAGGAACTGAGAACTTACAGGTCCCTAGAATATACACTCCGCTTGACAAAGCACTACAAAGTCAAGTAACTGACTGAGAAAATGTGCCAAAAAAGGAAAAAATAAGGTTATAGAAGGTTAATTTCTTGGTGAACAGATATTTTCTTCCCTCCTTTCAGATGAGGAAGAACAAAGCATGTCATGAGATGAAGACATCAAAGTCAAGGCCTCTACATCCAAAACATCCAAAAAATATGCAATGATCTCAAGTCATGGAGGAGCTCAGAAAGGATTTTGAAACTCAAGTAAGGCAAGTGGAGGAAATATTGGGAAGAGAAATGAGAGTGATGTAAGAAACTCATGAAAACAAGTTAACAGCTCGCTAAAGAAGATATCACAAAAATGCTGAAGAAATTAACACCTTTAAAAATATACTAACCCAGATTGCAAAAGAGGTCCCAAAAGCCAATGAGGAGAAGAATGCTTTAAAAAGCAGAATTGGCCACATGGAAAAGGAGGCTCAAACGCTGACTGAAGTAAATCGTTCTTTAAAATTTAGAATGGAGCAGATGGAAGTTAATGACTTTATGAGAAACCAAGAAATTATAAAACCAAAAGAATAAAAACTTTGAAGACAATGTGAAATATTTTGTTAGAAAAGCAACTGACTTGGAAAAGAGATCCAGGAGAGATAATTTAAAAACTATTGTTGTAACTGAAAGCCAAGATCAAAAAAAAGAGCCTAGATGTCACCTTTCAAGAAATTATCAATGAAAACTGCCCTGATATTCTAGAACCATGGAATAAAATAAAAAAGGAAAGAATGTGTTGATCATCTCCTGAAAGCGATATTAATAGGAAAACTTCTAGGAATGTTGTATCAAATTCCAGAGTTCCCACACCAAGAGAGAAAATATCACAAGCAGCCAGAAAGAAACAATTGAATTATTGTGGAAATACAATCAGGACAACATAGACTTTAGCAGCTTCTACACTAAGGGATCAAAGAATGTAGAATATGCTATTTCACAGGTCAAAGGAACTAGGATTAAAACCAAGAATCACCAACAGAGCAAAACTGAGTATAATACTTCAGGGGAAAAAATGAAATTTCAATGAAATAGAGGTCTCCCAAATATTCTTGTTGAAAGTATCAGAGCTGAATAGAAAATTTGACTTTCAGATACAAGAATCAAGACAAACATGAAAAGGTAAACAGGAAAGAGAAGCTTTAAGGAACTCATTAAAGTTGAACTATTTATGTTCCTAATTGGAAAGATATTATTTGTAATTCATGAGACCTTTTTCAATACTAGGATAGTGAAAGGGAATATAGATATGTAGGTGTGTATATATTTGTGTATTATATATGTGTAGATGTGTGTATGTACATGGATGTATGTATGTATATATACATATATATACATAAATATAAAGATATATACACACACACATATATATGTATATATGTGTGTTTATGTATGTGTACAGAGGGCACAGGGTGAGTTGAATATGAAGGGAGAAAATATAAAAAAAAAATTTACTATTGAATGGAATGTACTAAGAGTAAGAGAAGGGGAGAGGTAGAATGTAGCAAATCATCTCACATAAAAGAGGGAAAAAAGCGATTTTACAACGGAGGGGAAGCAGGAGGAGATGACAGGAAATTATTGAGCCTTACTCTCAGGGGCTTTGACTCAAGGAGGGAATAACACACATTCCATTGCATATGGAAATCTATTTTAACCTGCAGAAAAGCAAGGGGGAAGGGAATGACAGAGGGAAGATAATAGAGAGGACAGCAAATTGGGGGAAAGGATTAATCAGAAGCAAATACTACTGTAGGAAGATAAGTCAAGGGAGAGAATGGAATAAATAAAAGGCACGATAGGACAGAGGGAAATGTGTTTAGTCTTTTACAACATAACTATTATGGGAGTGCTTTGCATTGTTACACATGTATGACCTGTATTGAATTGCTTGTTTTCTCAATTAGGTTGATTGGGGAGGTAGGGAGAGAATAGGGAACTCAAAGTTTCAAGAATGAAAGTTAAAAATTGTTTTAGCATGCAACTGGAAATTAAGATATACAGACAATGGACTATAGAAACCTATTTTGCCCTACAGGAAAATAGAGGGGAAGGGGCATGGAAGAAGGATGGTTAATAGAAGGGAAGACAGCCTGGAGGAAGGGGTGGATGGGGTACATACTGTCTTGGGGTTGGGGATGTGAGAGATGGGGAGAAAATTGTGAAATAAAATTCTTATTTAAGTGAATGTTGAAAACTGAAAAATATATAAATTATCTATTAAAAAAGAAAAAAAGGGTAGCTCATTGTTGTCTAGTCATTTTCAGTCATGTCTGACTCTTTCTGATTCCATTTTGGATTATCATCAAAAAGTTACAGAGTCAATTTGCATTTTTTTCTCAAGCTGATGAAGGGGAGTCAGTAAACAAAAACCATGTATCTGAGAAGTTCTCACTGGGGGGGGGGGGACATCTGCTTTTTACCACACCTCAATCACACTAATCAGATAGAGAAGTTTATTGGAAGAAAGAACAGGCAGAGACAACACAAATGACAAAAAAGAAACAAACTCTGAGAATGACCCTTCTAGCTATATGAGAGTCCAGCCCCATTACCCTTAAAGGAAAGAAAACCAACGGGTTAGGAACAACTTTCTATGGCAGTCATTGTGCCCTAGTGGAGGACTTCCACCTGGATAAGTCCAACATAATTCCCCCTCAGAGTGGAGTTCAGCAACTTTGCTATCAGTTGGCAGTGAACAAGGTGCTCCTGGAAATGTCATTGTGAGTTTGATGAAAATGCTGTTCAGCCATTTCAAATCTAGGAAGTTGCAGGGGACAGAAACTGAGGAAAAAGTTGGTAAGCATTCTTATGGAAGGTCCCAGACTTCCAATTTTCACCCACTTTGAGAAATATCTACAAGTTTAAAAAAAAAAAAAAAAGAACAAGTAAAATGCCTAGTTCTGTTTTTCCAAGAGTTCTTCCTGGATATTTTGCCCCACTCCACAGGCCCACTATGCAAAGGATAGAGCCCAAAGGCTACATTTTTCAAAAGAGAAAAGTCAGAATAAGCCTTGAAAGTCTATAAGGAGTCAGGAAGGATCTGGGGTCTGTTGTGCCTCTCCCATACAGGCTTGCTTTCTAGAAAGTGACTATCCAGTAGATGTATTACACCAGTCAAGGTAAAATTCTTTATTACCCTTGCTTCAATATAATCGATTCTCTCAGGGCTATCAGTTTCTCATTTAGTGTTGTGAGCTTTGAATGACAGGACATATGGGGTGAGTAAAGGAAGTCTGTGATCTTTTTAATGCTGCTGTTGATGACCTCAATGTACTTTATCAAACCCAAAACCATTCTAAATAGAACTAATATTCCTTCCCCTTGCCCCAAGAAAATCTACTTGCCTTTTAAACTTTTCAATTTCTATTCTGTTTAGGGCATCCCCTCCTCTTAATTACCAAGTTTTGCAGCATCAGTATCATTCTCAAAGTCTTATCTTCCTACACAGTCAATCAATTTGCCAAATCTTGTTATTTCTCCTTCCACAATACTCTGTGAATTCATGTCTTTCTTGCAACCCACCTGTCCCCCACATTCACTTAGGCCCTCATTACTTCTAACATGCACTATGACAATAGACTTCTAATAGTTCTTTTTGCCTCAAATCTCTTCTTTTTCTAATTCATTCTCCAGACTGTTTCCAAAGTAATATTCCTAAAGTACTAGCAGTCTGTATGATCTCCTATTCAATACACACTATTGGCTATCACTTCCAGAATCAAATAAAAATTCCTCTTTTTGGAATTAAATGTCCTTCACAAACTGACTCTTAGCTAAAGCTACCTTTACAAGCCTCTTATAAATTATTCTTTTCACATACCATGGGTCCAGCCAAAGTGTTCATCTTGCTGTCATTCTCTCTTATCTGTGTGCCTTTGTAAAAGTTCTACCCCAAGGCCCTAATGCACACCCTCTTTACCTCCACATCTTACAATTCTTGTTCCCATGAAAAATCAAATCAAAAGTGACCTTTGACATTTCTTATTCCTCAGCTGCTTCTACTTTCTCAGAAGCAAAACAAAGCAAAACAAATGTAAGCAAGGACAACAAGGAAAAGTCTTTTTTTTTTTTTTATTTGTACTTAGGGTTTTTACTCTTATTTTGTAGATACTTAAGTAGAGGCAGTCTGGTACACTGGCTGCAGACCTAGTCTTGGTCCCAGAAAATCTTGGGTTCAAATTCTTTCTCTGACACATTGAATGAATAATGGGAGCCACATCACTTGAAATATAAGTTTCACGGTACAGTGACAATCTGTTTCATCTAGGGGGTCCCATACTAATGAAAGCATATGGCCACACCTCGTCTTTCTTTTAAAAGTAAGTTTTTATTGACACTTTCTATTTGTTACCTCACTGTAATATTCCAAGTATCCCCCTCGTCCCCCTTTCTCTCAGAGTCATTCTAAATGACAAATAGTATTTTTTTGGAGTATTTTTTTTGGTAAGTATAACTGATGCATTCAATGAAAAATTATGGAAACGTTTAAGGTGTAACACATAAGGACCTGTTGTTTGTTCTTCAGGTTGGAAGAGGATTAATGACATGGTCATGCGATATCTTGATTCATACATGAACTGGATTTAAGTGAGGCAGAGTTGCACAAAGTGGTCAGACTCTCTCTTCCATCATCCAAGTCCAGTGACAAAACAAGTATCGAAATAACTGGCAATGGCCAGTGATGAAGTAGATGATCTCGGCATTTTTGATGTCTGATCAAGCTCAATGCAATCAACAGCAGTGGCTTATAGTCACCTACATGGCCATTGCAACAAATTGTTCTCACTTTTCCATTCTGCTGGGGGAAGTCTTCACATGATTCAGGTCAATGTCCCATAATTCTTCCAACCACTGCCTGGGTTAGCCCATCTGCTAAAACAGTTTCCTGGGATGTGACTTCTTGGAGACAAAGATGAGCAATGAGTGCCAGGTAGACACCAAAGTTGGTAGCAGTTCTGAAAAGGTCTTGGCAAACCCCCACAACAGAGGAACTAACTAGTCCTCTTTTAATACCCCATACTTCCCTGTAGAGTTACAACTTCGATAATGGATAAAGTTGTTTGGGGGAGGGCAGTGTTCTCATACCTCTTCATTTTGTGTGTATGTGTGTGTCTGTGTGTGTGTGTGTGTGTACAGATTTTTCCATTTGCATTGTGTTAGTTACTGTGAATATTTTATTCTTGACTTTGCTTATTTCACTCTAGATCAATCCATATCTTTGCAAGTTTCTCTATTCTTCACTCAAATAATTTCTTACAGTGCAGTAAAGTTTAATTATATTCATATAATACAATTTGTTTAATCATTTTCCAACTGATGGGCATCTACATTGTTTTCAAATCTTAGCTAGCACAAAAAGTGCTGCCATAAAAATTTTTAAGTAAATGGGGATTTTTTTTTCCCTTATGGATAGCTTCCTTAGGTTATGAGCTTAGTAATGGAGTTTCTGGTTCAAACGCTATGGACATTTTAGTCACTTTACTTGAGTAAGTCCAAATTACTTTCCAAAATAGTTTTAATGTTTCCTAGCTCCACCAGCAATATATTAGTGTTTCTTTCTTTTCATAGTACCTGTGACCTTGACTGCTGTCAATTTTTGCCTATTTTCAGGGTGTGAGTTAAAACTTCAGGATTGTTTTGATTTGCATTTATCTTATTAGTAATTGGAAACTTTTTATGACTGTGTACATGATTGTAAATGTTTTGCAATTCTTTTTAGAGATGTTTGTAAATATCTCTTGATTATTTAAATATCGTGAAATAGCTATTGATTACATACACACATACACACACTCACACACACACACGTGTATGTTTCTCACTTCATCAGACTACTTCCTTTTTTGCTCTAAGAAAATCATCCTCTATATGTAAGTTTTCAAGTTTCAAGTTTCCTCCTCTAATGCAATCACAGTATTATTCTCCTCCAGTTGTTTCACTTTAATCTTTTTTTTTAAGTAGTCTTGTTCCTACTGATTCTCTTCCGCTCACCCCTTATTTCTTTTTTTATTTGATGTTGCCCTTTCCTCTCTTTCCCTTTGGCTAGTCCTATTCCACAGGGTTTTTTTAGTCTATTTTTTGTACCAATTTCAAAAAAATGATTTCTCTCTCTTTAATATCTATTTTCTCTTTTTGTTTTCCCTAGTCTCTTATTCTCTGATTCATGACCCATATAATTATGTGGGCTTTCTCTCTCTCTTTTTTAATATTTTTTCTTGAAATCAAAGTTTCCAAGTCAACCATTCTAGGCTTCCCCTTCTTGGTGCTTTCTGACACTGCTTTGTAAGCAATTGTCTCATGGATTCTCTTTTTCCATTTTGTTTCACTTCTGGAAGCATTAATTATTGCGAGTGTCAGAAAGAAAGTTTCCCCATGATTGGGCCCTCCCCAGTCATGTATGTCCCTGATTATGCAGTGCACCACTGTTCTATACCCTTTTTTATTGACCACCCCACCCTCCCACGCACACACACATTTATCTGGAAATCTCCTCCTTGTATCCATGCTTCTTTGATTTCTCCATGTCCTAGTTGCTCCTAAGTGTTCAAGCACTCCTCTGCCAGGACAAATAGATTTTTTCAAAAGCTCTCGAAGTTTTTCTTCCCCTGTCCCACCCTTTTGATCTTTCTCCCTTTTCCTCACCCATTCCTCTGTAATTTTTTCTCTTTATGAAATCACATAGATCACCTTTGTCTCATCCCTTACCCTTGATTTGACTCAGAGACATCAATCTTCTCTATCTACTCTGATCTTCTGACCCTTCCCCTGATTTACCCTCCACTGTAGTAATGTAGTCCCAGTAAAAAGGAATTCACATATGCACCAGGTTCTGTCCACAATGCCACTGTCAACCTCTTAACTGTTATATTGACCAGATTTCTGCCTTCACTCCTGTCTCCTTGTGTGTGTGTGTGTGTAAATGAAGTTCCTTATAAGACTGTTATCACTCTGTTGCTTACTGTCCTTACCTGCTGAATTTATTAACTCTTCCTGCATTTCTATATGGGTTGTTTGAGTAAAATAATCTCTTTAGTTTTGGTTTTCTTTTCAAAATGTTTTAAGCTCTTTTTATTATTGAATATCCATCTTTCATGCGGTACGGTTAGGCTCTGACTTGTCAGATATGTCACCCAGGACTGCATTCTGAGCTCCTCTGCTCTTTGGAACACATTATTCAATTCCCTTCTTGTTTTTTTCTAGTGGGTGCACAAGAGGCTTGCATTATTCAAATGACCTTTTCTGTGCATATGAAAATCTTTCTCCTGATTGCTTGAAAAACTTTTTTTTGTTTCTGAGTTGAATAGTTAAATTTTAGCATTTTGCATCTTGAAATTTGTAGCCTTTTGTAAAAAAAGTGATTTGTAATTTTGTTCAATTGGAACTTCATTTTCTATGTATAGAAGTTCCAGTTAATTCTCTTGTCTTACTTCTTTCATTATAATATGAAGATTTTCTCATATGTGGTTCTTCTCAGAGAATTATGGTCTTAAGATTGTCTTTGAGTATACTGTCTTCAAGTTTAATATTTTCTTTGCATTTTCTTTTCCTGCTTCTCTTCTTCTCAACTGTCCTTCATTTCTTTGTAATTGCATTCACAATTTATTGTTCTCTTTCTTTTCTCTTTGGTGAGACCTGTCAATCCAGACTCAAGTTATTCTATTCTGTTTATTATTTTTGCTCAGCATGACATAGCTTCTGCTCTTTTAATACTCATTTCTTTTGAAACCACTCAAAAATCACGTCATGGTTTCACATTCTCTTCAAATTGCACAGGGTTCTCTCTCTCACCAACTGTTAGATCAGTTTCCTTTATTAAAGTCATATTCACTCATAGATACCTAAATTAACTAACTAGCTCTGGAGGCCATGTTCCCTTCTATTGTTTCCGAGTCTTTTTCTCTCTTGATTTATCTGTTTACTACATGTTCAAAGTCTAAAATTTCTTCTTAAAATCTTTGGTAATTCCAATCTCCACCGTCTCTCGTTTTCCTTATCATTGACTTCCTTACTCCCTCTCCTTTGATTGTGGTCTCTTTTGAGAATGGGTATCAAAGCATCTCAGCATCTTCCCACACTGGGTAATTCATGACTCCTCAGCCTAAGGCTGCTCGTACTGATGTTTGAGTGATCAGAACTGTCCCTAGCTGGATGCTGTGTTCTATCTCTCAGGCGTGATGGTGTGCTGTATTCCAAAACATGGTGTCCTATCCCTAGTCTTCTTTTCATCAATTCTCCCACTTGCATAGGCAGAGAAGTATCTTTTTTTTTTCTCTAGTACTGGCTGCTCAAAACTTTGTAGTGCAATTGCCTCCAGGACACTACTCCAAGGCAGACATTTGCTTCTGAAGGGCTACAGCTAAACTGCCTGTCAAAGACCTGAGGACACTTCTGTAGCCTTAGCAGGTATTTCCAAAGCACTGGAAATAGAGGGGAGGGACTGGGACGTAGGGGTGAGTTCCGATTTCCTTGGGTCTCCTAGTATAGCCTTGTTGCCAACAGCATGACAGGTGTGTGTGGGACTCTCTTTCTAACCTCAAGCTTTCTTAAACCATTGGTACAGCTGAATTTGTTTTATTTTTAGTGCATGACTTCTGTTTTGGAGAGATTTGAGTAGTGGGGATCAGAGAAAATGTTTAGTCTATTAATTGTGCATGTAACCTTAAATATATCTTGTCTTGTCCCCCAACTCAATAGAAGGAAAGTTCACTATTTTGTTTTTGCTGTTTAGTTCTAGAATTTACTGCAGTGACTGCCCCAAAGTAAGTACCTAAATGCTTGCTGATCAATTTTAATGATTTTTTTCATTTGTTTCTGGGTTTATGATTTGGGTTAGATTTTAGGATCATAAATCTAAAAGCTAGTAAAGATCTCAGAAGCCTTCAAGTCCAACCACTTGCTCAACTTTCAGAATTGAGGAAACTTTGAATATGCCATATTTAAATTGTTGTTTTTTATAGAGAGGCAGCTTGCCTAGATGATTAGCATGCTTACCTTGGTTTCAGGAGAATGAGTTCAAAATCTGCTTTTGATACTGGTTTATGAATAGTCTGCCTATGTTTCATCCTTTATACTTACTCTAAATCGTATAAAAGTTTCATCTTCTTATATGGAGAGAAGACCTCATGCTCATAGAATGTTACATTCTTTTATATTTGTAATCATTCACCTTTTGTATAATCTTCCACCTCATCTGTAATGTACACTGTAGAATTTTTTTCATTTAACTCTCACAACTACCCTGGGAGAAATATGCTATAATTTTCTTCCATTTTACTAGTGAGGAAACTGAGGAGAACAATGGTGAAGCGATTTGGCAGAGTCACACAGTCTGCATTTTTATGGGAATGCAGTTTTTTTTTTTTCTGATACCAGGCCAAAGAATCAAGTTGAAAAATGTGTATGTGTGCATGTGTGTGTGTGTGTGTGTGTGTGTGAAGGAGAGAGAGAGAGAGGGAGAGAGAGAGAGAGAGAGAGAGAGAGAGAGAGAGAGAGAGAGAGAGAGAGAGAGAGATGGTATATAAAAGTAGATGGTTACCTCATGAAATATAAATTGTAGTGGTGTAGTTGAAAGAATATCGCATTTGGTAGCCATGGAACTGTTCTGCTACTTGATACCTTTGTGAACTTGAACTAGTGAATTAATGTCTCTAGAACTGCTTCCTGAAGCATACAAATGAGTTTCGCAGTTTTCTGAGGTCCCTTCTAACTAAAAATTTGTGATCTTACATATGTGATTATTTAGGAAAAAAGCTTCACTATTATGTTTTAATGATATTTTATTAATGAAAAAATATAGGTATGATTTTAATGGAAAAGGCATTCTTTAGGTTGCCTAGATTTTCAAAATATCTTAAAACTGAACCTTGGCACCAAGGTCCAGTTCTGATCATTCTAATCTAAAATTATGAAGAAAAAAATTGTAAAGTCAAGAAAAGTGAATAAGGTAATAAGTATTCAAGATCTATAGACTGGAATATTAACTGGTAGCTGCAGAATTCTTGGCACAAATGGAGACACCATAAAAATGTCATGTGAAAATCACTTTACACTAAGTTTTAGAGCTATCAATCAAAGAAACATTAAGTTGCTCTTCAGGTGAGAATATGGAATAAAATAAATGAAGCTGGAAGTGGAGAATATTACTTCTCCCTCACCTCCCAAGATAAGTGTGCTCTTGTTTAATGAATATTAGAAACTCACAGCTCTTCCAGAAAACACTAAGGCCTTAGGGAGAATAAAAGGTGGGGGTTCATTTGTTTCAGTGAGTTTTGGAGAGAACTGAAAAAAACTGGAGAAATGGGAACAATTTGCCAGTGTTTGAGTCAATGAAGGATGGTCAATGGACACTCGAAGTGAAAATGACAATAGATATTTCTAGTAACCTTTCTTGAAGCTAGTATTAGTGACTGATAGGTTTTCATAGTGTGAAAGTTTCAAAGTTATCCAAACTCCATGGACAACCTTGGTGGGAGTGAAGATTAGAATCATCTTCACAATATTTGGGACATTACATCACCAAAGCTTTGAGGAAGACCTGAATTCAAATACCACCACATACACTTACTTGATTTATGATCTTGAGGAAACTCCAGCCTCTGGACCTCTGTAAAATGAGAAAGTTGGGCATGTTGACCTCTAAGATCCATTCCAGGCCTAAGTATATAATTCCACATTTCTAGAAATGGAGCAGGCTATAATATTTAATATGATGGTAAGAATTCATAGGGCAACAGAGTAAAATTTACTTGAGAAGGCATTTTTATTTTATGTTTCTTTGTTTTCTCCATGTATAAAATGAAGCTTCTGAGTAATACGCAAAAGCAATATGAGAAATTATAGTGGAAAGTTATACTTGATATTTTATTCTGGGAGATCTGAAGAAATGCAGAAACTACTTTTTGGGGTCAATACCTGATACCATCACAGCCACTGAAGATTTACCTAGCTGTGACTATAAAGGATTAGACTATACAAAGATCTCGAAGTATATATTTTTTGGAAAAACTGTATGTGTGGGAGAGACAGACAGAGAGAGAGTGAGAGAGAGAGAGAGAAGAGAGAGAGAGAGAGAGAGAGAGAGAGAGAGAGAGAGAGAGAGAGAGAGAGAGAGAGGAGAAGAAGAAGAAGAAGATGAAGAAGAAGAAAAAGAAGAAGAAGAAGGAGAAGGAGAAGAAGAAGAAGAAGAAGAAGAAGAAGAAGAAGAAGAAGAAGAAGAAGGAGAAGGAGAAGGAGAAGGAGAAGGAGAAGGAGAAGAAGAAGAAGAAGGAGAAGAAGAAGAAGAAGAAGAAGAAGAAGAAGAAGAAGGAGAAGAAGGAGGAGGAGGAGGAGGACAATGCAATAAATAAAATAAATCATCTATACCTTTTTTTGCATCACAATAAAGGTTTAGAAAAAGTGGTTACATATAGTAGTCGTTCATGTAAATTTTGAGACATATGTACCCTAATTTCGCTCTCAGATTAAAAATTGAATTCTGGAATCTGTCTTTCAAATGGACATTAATTAGGAGTATGTAGTATTTACAAAATATTAAGGCTTAAAAAGTTCTTACTCTTCATTTTTAACATTTTTTCAGTGTCTCCTATGTGGAAAGTACTATTCTGACTTCACTCATGCTAATAATTGCTTGCCTAAATCATTCTAAATAATTCTGAATTGAATCTGCTCAACTTTTAATCATCAGTCCTTAAACAGAAAACAAAGGGAGTGTAACAGCCAAGGAAATTGTTATAAGAAAATCAATTTAGTCAAATTGTATCACCCTCTCTCTGCCTCTATGCAAAATATCCTAATCTATTCTTCTCAAATAAAATTACTAGCAACAGTTTGATTATGAGTATGGCAATAAATATAAATGAACATTGTGTACAGATCGATAGTGTCATTTTAAGTAGCAATTCAATAAGCAATCCAAGTTCTTTCACAACACCAAAGAAGTTATCTCATTCTTTCCCTTCATCACCAAATTAATAGGCTGCTCATTTGGGAAGAACTTGACCTGGTATTTCACTGTACTCACATGAACACATATATGTGTGTATGTATAATGTATATCTATGACAATATATTACACTTACGTACATATATGTGTGTGTATCTCCTTTTTGAAAAAGAAACAGATTGATTTCTGTGCCATCTTTTTGCAAGTGCTGATCTGGTTCTTCTTGTTTAACTCCCCATTTTATTTTAATCAATTGCTGGCTACATAGGAAGAAATGATCCCTAACTGCCATGTGATCTCTTCTTCAAATCTACTCCAAATCTTTTCAATTTCCTGAGACCTTTCTTTGCCTTATGCCTTCTGGATTTCCTAGTCTATAGTGAACAAATCCTACTTTGTTTTAAACCTATTTTATCTCAAAAATTTTCCATTGTTCTACCCCACACATACTTCATTA
Organism: Notamacropus eugenii; assembly: GCF_028372415.1. Lineage (NCBI taxonomy): Eukaryota > Metazoa > Chordata > Mammalia > Diprotodontia > Macropodidae > Notamacropus > Notamacropus eugenii. The sequence goes on from NC_092878.1 coordinate 108,118,104, forward strand.
TAACTCCCTCTGATGACACTATTTTCCAGGTCATCTTATTCAACACTGTCTTCTCATACACCTCCCAAGTCACTGTTCTTTGTAGATGCCTTACTCCCATTGTCATTCTAGTTCAATTCTTTACCTCCCGTTACTGAGCAATCTTCCTCCTTTGAGGCTCACTCAAACTTCCCCACCCAATCCAAAGAATAATGGCTGCAAAATATCCAAGTTATTTTCCCTCCTTTATTAAAGAACATAACATTTGGTGCACCAATCCTGTCTTCCAAACACTTCCCTTAAATGATGGAATTTTAATTATCATAAAAGCTCTTTCAAACTCCCCAACTTTTCAGTTCCTCAGGTCCCTTACAGATCTTCATATGTTTCTTCACTATACCTCAGCAACATATAGAAGTGCTCACACAGTAGATTTCCCCATGTATCAGTAAGCATGGAGGCCTGCTATCATAGATTTTTGATCTACTTTTTAAAAGTAAAGGCAACTTTTTAGGGGTTAACAATCTCCTTTAATCAAGCACATATGTCATTCATTTAGTTCTGAAAATCAATTACACCCTCCAAACTGTCTGACATAAGCAATACATATAGCACAAATGAACACACAGGTCCAAGAGTCTGATCGTAGTTGCCAGAGAAAGAAGCACGAAAATGTGGGTTTTCAAAACTGGGGGGGGTTGCTTAGCAGCTTCCCAGAGTCTCATCAGCCACACAAAGTTTCTTCCAAAAACTAAGCCCCAAAGTAATACCTCACCCTTAGAGTGTTTATACCGTTTTTTTAGAGTCAGAGGGCATCCCGAAACTTGAGAACCAGTGCCTCATTAACAAAAGGTGTGGGCCTTCCTACAAATCTTCCCTAATCAAATTCCTTTTTTAATGAGCAGGCCCTTTAATCACATTAACAATACAAACACATATACTATTTCTAGTTAAAGAAACTATGGTTTCTCTATTTTACTCCTGGTAAAGTCTCTTGGCTGATGAAGGCAATATACAATCAGAGGCACTTGATTATACTAAAACAAAACAAACAGAAGATTCTACTTTGCTTGCCTTTATATGCCGTTGCCCACAGGTATTCCACTCCTAATTAAAATCTCTAAAATTCTTTTATATAACCACAGTGTCCTCTAATGACACCTCTCTGTTTATTGAACCCCACTTAACATAGTCTTTGCCCTCAACAAGACTTCTAATTCTACCACCTTTCAGTACTTTGCCAGTCAATTTATTATTCCCATTGTCCTCCTCTTTTCTCCTATTCCAAACTCAATCCTGAAGTTAGTCATTTGAACTCACCACTTCTATCTATTTTTGAATTTCTTGTTATAGTGTTCTATTTTCATTCATATTTTGTCAGAGTTCAGCTTTGTGTTATTCCACTATCTGCCTTCTCCTTACATGGTGCTGAATAAAGCTCAATAACTCAGACAAACTTTGACACTGGATGCATTCAAACTTACGTTGTCCTACTTAAACTAAGGACCTAATGAATCAAAATAATTATTTCATAACTCTCTAGCTCATTTCCTGTCTCGTTCACAACAAAAGTTAATCCAAAATTTCTCAGCCCTTCTCAAGGGTCCCACACCTCCTCTCCCCTTGTCTCTCTCAAATCACTCTCAGGACTATTATTTTATTGAGGATATTTGGGGTGAGTTCAATCATTTCCCATTCTCTTCATCTCAAAATCCCATGATATTTTCTTTCATGCTCTCCTCCTTTCTTCTAGTTTTTGACTCAGTGTTGATCTTACTATTTGATATTAAAAAAAATCATAATATTCATGTATATGATCAAATCCTTTATATTGCTCAATCATCCTTTCTCTCTATCCAACCTTTTAACCTGTTTGATTCTATTGACTTCCTCCCTACTTCAATCAAACATAACCAAATCTCCCTTACCATTTAAATACGTACACCCCACCCATCCCACACATTTCTTGACACAATCTATCCTTCACTCTATTTATTATACTGTATTTATTATTTCCCAGTCAGATTTCTTAGAAAAGTTATCTGCATCCAGTTTTTTTACTTGCTCTTCTCATTTCTCAAACTTCTGTTCTGGATTCAGACATCATTTCTCAACTTAAAATACTTTTTTATAGAATTACACTTAAGTCATTTAATTAAAAAATCTTATTGTCATTTATTAATTCTTGTCCTTGTGGAATTTCCTGATGTATTTGAAGATGTTGATCACTTTTGGCTTTTGAATAATCTCTCCTTTCTACATTTTCATGAAATTATTCTACTCTAAATCAGGTTTTCATCAACTTCATGATGTTACTGGATCATCAAAATTTACCTCCCTGCATCAAGTTTTAAGAGAATGCTATATACAATTGCCAAATTATTTATCCATAAGTGAGTTTTAACTGCGTAACTCCTGCATGAAATAAATTTCATCTGATTTCTGTTATTGCTATTATCATGTGTAAACTAATTTGTTTAGCTTTTAAAGCCCTTTGCACTTCACATTTTTACAACAAAGATGTTGCATATCTTTCCAGGCCCACTGGGCATTACTCCACATTCAGCACTGTGCCAAACTAGCCTTTTCTTTCTTCCTAACATATAGAACTCCAGCTTCCATTCTCATGCCTTTGTACTAGCATCTCATATAGCAAATGCATCTACGTTTTTATTTTTCTATGTATTCACAGTATATTTATGCTCTCTATACTTAAATGTACTTGTTTTCTCATCTGTTGAAATGTAAGTTCTTGGCAAGAATGGGTTGTTTCATCTTTTTTTGTACTTGTATCCCCAGCACATAGGATACTGACTTGTGTATAGCAGGTTATCAGTAAATGTTTTTTGATTGCTATAAAAAGAGATCAGCCAGAGTACTAAGATCAAAAGACTGGAGCAACATATAGGTCACTGGTATCATTAATATATGAAATAACATCCCAAGGACACTTCTTCAAATTATATCAGTCATACAAAAGGCTAAATCTCAAATGGTATCATTGAAAGTGGGGGAACTAAGTTCAGTAGATGTCAAATGATTTTTCTGACACATTAAATGTTTCTTTTGTGCATTTATATCAGGATAAAGATTTAAATTGCCTCAGAGGGAACAAATGAGTCTGGGTTAGTAAAAAAAACAAAACAAAACAAAACAAAATAAAAAACAAAACTTATTTTTTGAATTTATTTTGGCTTTGAACATTTTGTGGGGTCAAGAATTACATTATTTTCATACATTTTATCTCATTCTCTCAAATATGAAGAATATTAGATTTGGCAAACACAGATATGTATAATGAATATGTAGGTCACAAAAAAAAAACTTTAAAATGAATATTGATTTCTGGGGGTTGAACCAAGCTGGTGGAATAAAAGCAGGGACTTGCAAGAGCTTTTCTCCCAAACCCAGCCAAATACCTGGAAAAAATGACTCAAAACAAATTCTGGAGCTGCAGAACCCACAGAATGATGGAGTGAATCAAATCTACAACCCAAGAGAGTCCTGGGAAACATCTATCACAATGGGCTGGGAGCTGAGTGCAGTCCAGCATGGGCCACACTGGCACAGACAGGACCTGAGCATGCCTGGGGGGGGACTGAATAACTGGCACCTGTGGCAGTTTCCAGACTTCATGACCCCAAAACGACAAGGACAAATTGTAAGGTCAGTAGAAAAAAATTGCTGAACCTGTGTGAGAGAGTAGAGTGCTCTGGTGGCCCCAACCTCAGGACAGGGGATGGGGCAGAGGAACCTGTACCAGCAAGTGAAACAACAAGGGCAGAGGCAGTGGCTGTTTCTGAAGCTCTAGGCCCACAGATTGCAGGGGAATCTAAATCTTTACAATACATTCCTTCCCACAGTTGAGTAATTGACAGGGGAAATGAGTCAACAAGGGGAAAAATCAGACTACAAAACCTTAGTTTGCTGGCAATAAAGATAAAAACATACTACCAGGAGACAACAAATTCAAAACTCCTAAATCCAAAGCCTCCCAGAAAAATATAAATTGATGTCAGACCATGGAAGAGGTGAAAAAGAATTTTGAAAATTAAATGAGAGAAGTAGAGGAAAAATTGGGAAGAGAAATGAGAGGGATGCAATAAAATCACGAAAAACAAGTCAGCTGCTTGCCAAAGGGGGCTCAAAAAATACTGAAGATAATAATACCTTAAAAAATGAAGTAGCCCAAATAGCAAAAGAGATCCAAAAAAAGGCAATAAAGGGAAGAATGCCTTAAAATGCCAAATGGAAAAGGAGGTCCAAAAGGTCAATGAAGAAAATAATTACTTAAAGAATAGAAGGGAGCAGATGGAAACTAATAACTATGAAAAATCAAGAAAGTATCAAACCAAACCAAAAGAATAAAAAAAAAACAGACAAGGAAGCTTGCCTTAATATTTTAGAACCACAGGGCAAAATAGATACTGAAAGAATCAACTGACTGTCTCCTGTAAAAGAACCTAAAATGAAAACTTCTAAGAATATTGTAGCCAAATTCCAGACTTTCCAAGTAAAGGAGAAAATATTGCAACCAGCTAGAGAGAAACAATTCAAGTACTGTGGAAACACAATCAGAATTACAAAAGATCTAGCAGCTTTTACATTAAGGAATTGGAGGGCTTGGGATATGATATTCCAGAGGTCAAAGGAGCTAAGATTAAAACCAAAAATCAAATACCAGTAAAACTGAATATAATATTTCAGGGGAAAATATGAAACTTCAGTGAAATAGAGGAATTCCAAGCATTCTTGATGAAAAGACTAGAGCTAAATAGAAAACTTCACTTTCAAATATAAGAATGAAGAGAAGGATGAAAAGGTAAACAGGAAAGAGAATCATAACGGACCTGCTAAAGTTAAACTGAATACATTTCTACTTGAAAAGATAATATTTGTAACTCTTGAGACTTTTCTCAGTATTAGGGTAGATGGAAGCATTTTATGCATACATAAACAGAAGGCACAGGGTGACTTGAATATTAAGGGATGATATCTAAAAAAATAAAATTAAGGAGTGAGAGAGGAATGTGGGAGAAAAGCAAAAGGAGAAATCGAATGGGGTCAATTATCTCTCACGTAAAAGAATCAAGAAAATATTTTTCAATGGAGGGGAAGAGAAGGGAGGTGAGAGAGAAAGAATTAACCTTACTCTCCTCAGATTTGGCTTAAAGAAGAAATAACATGTACTCTGTATTTGGTATGAAAATCTTTGTTACACTAAGGGAAAATACAGGGAAGGGAATAAGTGAAGGTGGGGGGATACTAGAAGGGAGGACAAGTAGGAGGAGGGGGTAATTAGAAGAAAACAAGAGAAGGGCCATGATAAAAAGAGAAAATAGAATAAATAGGGGGCACGATATGATGTAGGGAAAATATGACTTATGAAAATGTTTTGCATGACTGCACATGTATAGGTTACATTGAATTGCTTGCCTTCTTAATGTGGGTAGTTGGGGAAGGAGGAAGGAAGACAAAATTGAACTCAAAGTTAGAAAAATGAATGTTAAGAATTATTTTTATATGCAACTGGGAAATAAGACATCCAGGCAATGGACTAAAGAAATCTTTCTTGCCCTACAAGAAAATAGAGGGGAAGGGGATAAAAGAAAAGGGGTGAGGAAGAAGGGAGGACAGACTGGGAAAAGAGGTAATCAGAATTTCTTCTGTCTTGGAGTTGGTGGAGGGGAGAGATGGGGACAAAATTTGAAACTTAAAATCTTGTGGAAGTCAATGTTGAAAACAAAAATAAATACCTTAATTAATTTTTAGAAAACAACAAAAACCAAGATGGATAATACTAAAGAAAAAGAGTAAAGATTTCCTATTCTGTAATATCTTGTTCAATCAGCTAGTTCTGAATTATTACTAAAAGAAAAGAAAAAAGGTTATGTACATGAAAGTTTGTTTTCCTGTGGAAATAATATTAACAAGACTAAGAAAACTAAATAGAGATAAAGTTACTACAAGTTAGGTTGAAACTGATCTGTCTTGACAATGACAAAATCATATATCATATGTCCTCAACGAGTATATGTGTGTGTGCATGTGTGCATGTGTGTGTGTGTGCGTGCGCATGTGTGTGTGTCTGAGTGATTGCTCAGTTTCAAATATATTCATGGAATCATAACATTTTGAAGCTTAAAGCAACTTTAGAAATCAGACATTTCAATTTCTGCATTTCAGTAATGGAGCAACTGATTACCAAGATCATAAAACTGATTAAATTTGGAAATGTGAGTAGAACCCAGCTCTACGAGCCTTCACTTACATGGTCTTTTCACTTTAAAACAGAATCTTTATAGCGAGAAGAGGACATTCCAAGTATTTTCCTGTTTCCAAGGAGTAAGGGAATGGCTTTAAAGTAAGATCTGGTGTGAACTTGATTTATTGACAGCAATTTTCTGGAAATTTCACAACATGATTCTTGACCAGAGGCAAAAAATAAAGGTGTGGGTTCGTTTTGGCTATTAAGAAGCCCGTAACCAATTAAATCAGCGGTTTGTGGAGAGTTTGCAATCTCCAGTTTTGGTTTGGCTCTGCATAAACTTGACCACACAGCATGAATATTGTTATGGCAGAAATAATTGTCAGACAAGTTGTTTACATAGCAATTGAAGGACTGGACAATGACATGAAAGTGAACCAAAGGGAAATGCCAAAGCTAAGGATGTTAAATCCTATCCAATTACTAGATCATGACTTGAAAGTCTTGGGCTTAGAAAGTTTTATCTTTTCTGTTTCTTTTTCAGCCAATTCCATTTTAATGATATTATTGTGACTGAAGCTTTAATCACCTGGAAGTATTGGGAACTGAAGTCCCTTTTATCCACAAAGGGTAAGCTGGAAAATTCCCTTTAAAATAAATGGGCAAATTAAATGGTCTGTGAATGGAAAGAAGAACAATGAACCCAAGCCTTCAACATCCACAGCTAAAAATAACAGTAGACCTAAAAATTAAACATAAAAGAAACAGCTGCATGGCACCCTATAAATTAGAAGTGTTTCAGCATAAAAGGAGAAGCAAGAATTTTGAACAATTTAAATCCTTAGCAAGAGAATTGCCTTATTCTACTGCACTTTCATTCTCTTTCTTTTTAAAATTTTCTCTTATATTACTTTCTCTTCATTTTCTTTCGGAACAATTCCACTTTACTCATGGGTCATTGACTACCTTATAAACACAGAACAGAGCTTCATAAAGTTCATTTGCACACCTTCTTCATATTCTAGCTCTTTGTTGTAAAAATTACAGAATGTGTTCCTAGCTCCCACAGGTTGAAGAGATAGAACATGCATTATCACTTTCAAAAAGAACTTATTTAAAAATAGAATGTCTTTCTGCAGCTGTTGTCTGAGGGAAACACTGAATATATGCAAAATTTAGATGTTTGAACCTATTAAACTCAGTTACTGAATATCTGCTGTGACTACTAACCACAATCTTAACTGCAGTCTCTCTTTAGATCATTGTATGCACAGTTGTATAAGTGATTGTTCACTCTGGAATATTTTCATTGGACAAATGATCTACTTTAACCCAAGTAGACAAGCTATTTCACAATTGCACTACACAGGTAGTCTATAATTACATTACTCTGCTTGGGTAAATGTTTCTTTAATGCTCTGGCCTACTCATTTTCTTCCTTACTCTAACTAGTTGTTCCCACTACGTGTCCCCCATTGAAATTCCTTGCTGTTTCCAGAGCTTTAATATTCTTCTTTAGGATTATAATTTATGTTTCAAGAGAAGACTCAGGGCAAAAGGACATCCCTTTCCACTCTGGAGCCCAACTTCCTTTTATCATTTAACAATTAATTACAATTCTTCTCACTATTATCTTTCAAAGGTTCCTCTTTTTGGAAGTCCTCTAATACAACCCTGTATGTTCTAGGTCAGTCTATTGTGTCCCAATTAATCCTTACTATGTTGTCATATTCTCTACTAGTAATGGAAGGGAAGAAATGGAATAATAATATTCCAAAATTCCCTTAAGGATAAGATGTATATTCAGAAATGTTTCCTGCCTAGGCCTCCTCTACCTACTCCATTCCTACTACATTCCCCTCTGCCACTCCCACGAACTCTCATCCCTGCCAATTCATTCTCTTGCTAGCCAAAACAAACACTGCTATGTCAATACTGAAGTCTGGGTATCTTTTCTGAACATAAATTTCTTACTAAAATAAAGACAAGCGATTGCTTAGAAAAGATGTGAGGAAAACCGATTGGAAATTCGACTGATAAATTCCAACTTTATGCAATAGGAAAGTCACAGAATTCTTATCACTTTTATTAATACTGTCAGATTTCTAAGTTTTTTCTGTCCTGTCATATTACAAAGAAGATGAAAAAATATCCTTTGAACCCTTTAGTTTTTAGGCCTATGGTATATTCATTCTGTGGTTCAGTCAACAGATAAGGAAAAAAGACCTTCTCATCATAGGTGACAAATAAATGTGATATATTACAAAATTCCATAGCACATTGTCTCATACTGTGACTTTCAACTTCAAGGCTATGTTTTCCATGTATGAAAAGTCAGTAACATACAGATATATGTTTCAAAGGCAGGTACACATTTCTGTCTATCACTTCTTTGGGCATAGACTCATTTTGTACCCAAGATCTGGAAGTTTATATCATATTTATTCATCTAATTACTATATGATGAAAACAGTTTATGTCTATGTCACATATAATTTGGTGCTGATTCAATGACATGATAGTACATACATAATTTCTGCCAAACTAGTGTCTTTTTTCCCCAGGAATTTTTGTTGTATTTACTATTTTGTTTGTTTATTTGCTTTGTTAATGCAACCAAATAGTCCTTACCCAGGAGCCCTAGCCTAAAGACCCTGGAAGAATTGAGCAGTTGATCTGAGTCTCAGCTGTGGGGTGAAGAGGAGCGCTGACTGGCATGGTGGAGTTGGTGGAAGCTCTGGAGAGAGAATCCTGCTTAAAGACCAGAGCACAGGCCAGGAGAGGAGTAAACTCCTCTCCCTTGATTGTGCCATCTTAGAGGAACTGAGAACTTACCAGTCCCCAGAGTATAGCCTCCTCTTGAGAAAGAACTCAAAAGTCAAGTAACTGGCCAGGAAAATGTCCAAAAAAAGGGAAAAAAGAATAAGAAATAGAAAGTTACTTTCTTATTGAGCAGGTATTTTCTTCCATTCTTTCAGATGAGGAAAAACAATGCATACCATTGGAGCAAGACCCAAAAATCAAGGCTTCTGCATCCAAAACCTCCAAAATAGATATACAATACTCTCAGGCCATAGAAGACCTCAGAAAAGATTGTGAAAATCAAGCAAGAGAGGTGGAGCAAAAATTGGGAAGAGAAATGAGAGCAATGCAAGATAATCATGAAAAGCAAGTCAACATCTTCCTAAAGGAGATCAAAAAAATGCTGAAGAAATTAACACCTTTAAAAAAAAGACTAACTCAAATGGCAAAAGAGGCCCAAAAAGCCAATGAGGAGAAGAACGTTTTAAAGACGAGAATTAGCCAAATGGAAAAGGAGGTTCAGAAGCTCATTTAAAAAAACAGTTCTTTAAAAATTAGAATGGAACAGATGGAGGCTAATGACTTTGTGAGAAACCAAGAAATTACAGAACAAAACTAAAAGAATAAAAAAAGTAGAAGACAATGTGGAATATCTCGTGGGAAAAACAAGTAGCCTGGAAAATGGATCCAGTATAGACAATTTAAAAATTATGGGACTATCTGAAAACCACGATCAAAAAATAGCCCAGAACAACATCTTTTATGAAATTATCAAGAAAAACTGTCCTGATATTCTGAAACCATGGAAGAAAATAGAAATGAAAAACATTTTTTGATCACTGCCTGAAAGAGATGTGAAAAGAAAAGCACTTAGGAATATTGTAGCCAAATTCCAGAGTTCCCAGACCAAGGAGAAAATATTACAAGCAGCCAGAAAGAAGCAATTTGAGTATTGTGGGAATACAATCAGCATAACACATGATCTGGCAGCTTCTACATTAAGGGATCAAAGGACTTGGAATATGATATTCCAGAAGTCAAAGGAACGAGGATCAAAACCAAGCATCACCTACTCAGCAAAACTGAGTATAATACGTCCAGGGGAAAAAAAAAATTGTCATTCAATGAAATAGAGAACTTTCAAGTATTTTTTGATGAAAAGACCAGAGCTGAATAGGAAATTTGACTTCCAAACACAAGAATCAAGAGAAGCATGAAAAGGTTAACAGGAAAGAGAAGTCCTAAAGGATTTACTAAAGTTGAACTGTTTACATTCCTACATGGAAAAATAATATTTGTAACTCTTGAAACTTTTCTCAGCATTTGAGTATTTGGAGGGATTACACACACACACACACACACACACACACACACACACACATACACAAACCAACCACATACACACATGCATACACATAAATACACATATATTCATATATATATAATATATGTATATACATATTTATAAAGAGAGAGAGAACACAGAGCGAGTTGAATAGGAGGAAATGATATGTAAAAAATAAAATTAAGGGCTCAGAGAGGAATATATTGGGAAGAGAAAGGGAGAAATGGAATGGAGCAAATTATCTCTCATAAAAAAAGTCAAGAAAAAGCTCTTTCTGTGCAGGGGGAAAAGCAGAGGTGAGATCCAAAAAGAGAAGTTTACTCTCATTACATTTGTCTTAAAGAGGGAATAACATGCACACCTAATTTTGTATGAAAATCTATCTTACACTACTGGAAAGTAGGGGAGAAGGGTATATGTGGGGTGTGGGGGATGATAGAAAGGAGGGCAAATGAAAGGAGTGGGATAATTAGAAGCAAACACTTTTGGGGAGGAATGAGGTCAAAAGAGAAAATAGAATAAATGGGGAGCAAGATAGGATGGAGGATAACATAGTTAATCTTTCACAACATGACTATTATGGGAGTGTTTAGTAAAACTACACATATATAACTTCAGACCCTTGACACTCACTAGCTGTGTGACCTTTGGCAAGTCATTTAACCCCAATTGCCTCATCCTGGGTCATCTCCAGTCATCCTGATGAATATCTGGTCACTGGATTCAGATGTCTGTGGAGGAGAAGTAAGGCTGGTGACCTGCACAGCCCTTCCTCACTCAAAACAAAGTCAAATGCAAGTCATGTCATCATTTCTCTGATGGCATGGTCTTCTTTGGCAATGAAGGATGAAAACAAATATATAACCTTTATTGAATTGCTTTCCTTCTCAGTGGGGATGGGTGGGGAGGGAGGATGGGAGAGAAGTTGGAACTCAAAGTTTTAGGAATGAATGTTGAGAATTGTGTTTGTGTGTAACTGGGAAATAAGAAATACTGGTAATGGGGTATAGAAATCTATCTTTCCCTACAAGGAATGAGAGAAGATGGGAGTGGTGTGATGGAAGGAGGGTAGATTGGGAGAAGGTGTAATCAGAATGCATGGTGTTTTGGGGATATGGGGAGGGGAGAGATGGGGAGAAAATTTAAACCTCAAAATCTTGTGGAAATAAGTGTTGCAACCTAAAAATAAATAAATAAATTGAAAAAAAAGAACAATGAGTCCAGTACACATTTTAAATCCAATATTTCAGAAACATAACTCATTATTGTTCTCCTAAAGCCTTTCTGTCTCCTAATTTCTCCCATTATTATTAAGGATAATACCATCCATGCAGTCCCTCAGGCTTTGTAGTAACCTTCCTGTACTTCTCACCATCTCTCATCCTAACTCAACCTGTTCCTCTGGCTTGTTTATTTCATCTTTGCCACACGTGTTAAATATACTGCCATCTGTCTTCTGATACTGTCCTCACTCTAGCGCATGCCCTCATCACCTCATGTCTGGAGTATTATAAGAGCCTACTGCTGGGTCTTTTTGTCCTAAGTCTAACTACTCCAATCCATGCTCCATTCAGCAACTAAAATGGATTTCCTAAAGGTCAGGTTCAAATCATTTCCCCTATCCTCTATAGACTCCAGTGGCTCTATATTGCCTCCAGGATCAAATAAAAAATGTGTTGTTTTGCATTCAAATACTTAATAAGCCAACTGACTCCCACCTTTTCTATCTTATTACACTTAACTCCCTAACACTTACTTTTGATTCAATGACACTGGTCAATAAGGTAATACTAAGGATAGAGTACCAGATCTGAAATCAGTCAGATCTAAATTCAAATGCAGCTGTACTTTTTCACTAGCTATGATTCTGGTGGTCATTTAAACTGCTTGTTTCTGTTTCCTCACCAATAAACATGATGATAATAATATTAGCACCTAGCTCTCTGGGTTGTAAGGAGAAATGAGATAAATATTTTTAAACTGTTTTGCAAACCTTGAAGTGTTATATGAAGCACCATCATCATCATCATCATCATCATCAGTCAGAGTTTAATGAAGAGCAACCATATATTGAAAAACAGAAGTTTGTAATAATAATAGCTAAGATTTCTATGATATTTTAAGCTTAATAGATTGCTTTTCATACATTCTCTCTTTTGGTCCTCACAAGAACTCTGTGAGTTAGGTAACCCTTATCTTGCAGAAGAAGGAATCAGGTCTAAGGATTTAAGTGACTTGCCCAAGGTCACATAGAAATATAAAGTATACAAGGAAGAATTTGAAATTGTCTTCCTAGAAAGCGTCGATTTACGAATCTTCTACTGCCACTATAGGTTTCTGAAAAATATTGAGAGTTAAGAAAATAGATTCAAAACTAAGAAAAGTCAAATACATTTGGGAAGTAAAGCAAAATACAGGGATCTTTATTCTTCTTTCTATCACAAACATATGTTACAAATGATTACGTAGACCAAGGTTGATTAAAAGACCTGATCACTGTCAATGAGGCATCAAGAAAGACTAAGGCCTCTCTTGTCTCAGTTTTTAGTCTTTTGGAGAAAATAATACCACAGACAGCTCTCTTCAAAGAGAATTCACTCTTTTAACATAGGGGAACAGTATATCTCACTTTATTTTATCTTTTATTTTTCCTTTTAGAGAGTTCTTTATTTCTTAAGTATATAGGGTTATCAGTGAAAAACTTCTCTAAAAAAATATTGTTTACCAAAAGAATGTAACATATCTAGATCAGAAAAAGAGATTTCAGTGAAAATGGTACTTGCAAAACAGTCCTTATTTGATGAAATTGAGAAAAAATGGGTTTTGCTTAAACAAAGAAAAACATTTCACTATCTTAACACCCAATACCAAATGTGAAATTATTCAGAATAAAATAAAAATTAATTTTCTTTTGCTACCTACAAAAAAAACTGGAAAGATAAACAGCCATTTTTGAATGAATGCCCTGTCTTTCTTTACCTTTATCTGTTGTCTTTAAAAAAAAAAAAACAAGTGACAGTGACATATAGTCACACATATAGACACTTAATCCAGGAGTGACAATTAATCAAAGCCATTTCCAAACCTGTCTGAAATATATTCATCTGTAATTTACCTTGTTAACCTGACATACATCTTTCAAGCCACCACTTTGTTTAACTTTATTAAATTTTGTGTAAAGAATTCAAAGGCACATTTCCTATTTTATAGATATATGAAGTTTACATTTTGTTCTAATGTTTTGTCTGGCATCCTGTCACAGAAAATTTATTTGGAATTGTGGATTGTCCAAGGAATGGCTACTTAAGGCCTGCCACTTTTTTTTGCAGAACTAGGTCAACTACATTTATTCTACTTTTGACTTAATTTATATATACCTTTCAAATGTGCTCACAAAATTACCTTGGAAAGGTAAGAAAAACATATAAAATTTTTAAAATTAAAAATGTTAAGTCATTAAGCATCTCATGTTAAAAGTATATGAAGTCTTTCCCACTATGGTAGCAGGTCCAATTTCAAATTATGTAGTTCTAAATTTTGTGTTTTTATTTTCTTAAGCACATATTTTCATTTTAATGCATTTTGTTTATTTTTGTGAAATATTTCTGAATGACGTACATTTTTTAACATTCTTTTTTCAGAATTTTGAGTTTCAAATTATCTCCCTCCATCCTATCCTTCTCCTACTCCTTGAGAAGGCAAGTATATGTTGCCAATTTTAAGTGTAAAATCGTGTAACACATTTTCCCATATCAGTCATGTTGCAAAAGAACCTCTTCCCCCACATACATAGACACGCAAGAAAAATAAAGAAACTCATTTAAAATACATGCTTCATTCTACACTGAGAGTTCATCAGTTCTCTCTCTGGAGGTTCATAGCATTTTCTATTAGGGTTCCTTTGGAATTGTCTTATATCATTTTTTAAATCAGAGTACCTAAGTCTTTCACAGTTGATCATTCTTACAATATCGTAAAGCACATATTTTCAATGCCTTTTTCATTACCTACAGATCAAGAAGTATTTCGTTTTTGCAGCAAGTATTGCAATTTATAAGTACCTTCTATGTGGAAGGAAAATCTTCCCTAAAGAGGGCTTACATCCCATACATATAGACAAAAGGTACGCAGATAAATATTTATAAAATAAAATTCAGGAATAGAGAGTAGACCTGTTATTTCATTAGTATGAGTAACTCTCAGGTGGGAAAACTTGTGCTATCAGTAAAACACTTTTTTCTCCAATATATAATCTTAAACTTGCCTAGAGGATTGAGAGATTAAGTGACTTGCCTAGAGTCATACAGTCAATGTGCAGCAGAGACACTTGAACGCAGGTCTTTTTGGATTAGAAACCAACTGTATCCACTCTGCTACAGTATCTGTCATTATATTCATAATTTTGTACAACATGAATGGACAGAAACAAGATGGGGGAGGCTCTAATAACTAGAAAAGTCTCATGTATAAAGGGAAAATAAGTTATTGCCTTTTCTTTCTTTGTTGTTTTCTTATTCTGTCCTCAACTCAGCATAAGTTGAGGAAAACCTTTATTCCCCAAGTGGAACTTGGTTTCTCCAGGGGGCCTTAGACAGCAGGAATCAAAAGTTATTCACTATCACAGTATGTGGAGTTACATAGTTACCACTCTCCACCAGCCCCCTTCTCATTTGGTCAGATCTGCGACAGCATACCCAGAAGGGAGAACAACTTCCTCCCTGTGATAAGTTCAAGAGCACAGACAAAGCATTTCAGCTCAGTCTCAAAGTGAAACATATATCAAATAGTTGTAGCTCATTTGTGCTGTGAAGGCAAGTCATTAAAGATTCTGCATGAGGAGTACAAGGATAATTTACATGACATGACACTGCTGTTCCCATGACAATCCACTGCAAGGTAGCAGCAAAGATTTCTCCTGCCAAGATTCTGTATAAACTGACTCTTTGAACTCCTCCAAAAGGAATCTAAATGTTGAGTCAGAGGGCAGAGAGCTGCCTATTATTTTGGTCAGTGGTTGCTTTTTCAGTGTCAATGGTTAAACAAGTCACTTGCCTGACTTTCCAAACTAGCTATTCTAACTCAGGATCAGCTTTTTCTCACAAACAGCAAATAAAGAATGGATTGTAAGTGATGGCATTTTCCCGCTCCACCCTCCCAAACTCAAGGAGTGTATTGAATGCAATGTTCTTTCTCTCAGACAATTCTCCAGAAAAGGACAGAAGATATTTGATAATTTTTAGTAAGAAAAGAAATAAACAAAGCATATTTCAACAAGAAAGAATTGAAAATATATCCACGTTCCCCTTGCCCTTCTTCATCATCCATTACATCACCAAGAAGTAAACAAGTTGTGGAAGCCCAGACAAGGAGAATAAGTTTTCCATTCACTTCCAATTCTCCATTTCTAGCAATACTAGCAACTCCAGCCTTCCCTTTTTCAAGCAACAGAGGGACAGCCATCAAGGGTTGAATCAGACTAAATAAATACAACAGATGAGTGATATGAGAGACACAGTTCTGCTATAATGAAATACACATTACAGGTACCTCAAGACAAGAAAAATGACTGACTGACCTTTCCCCTCATCCAAACAGATTTGATAAGAAACATGCTGCCATCGCAACACAAGTATGGTTTACTCCAGATCTATGGCCAGCTCACAAGTGGCAGCAAATATCTGCCCTCCTTAAGACAAATGTAATTTCAAGTTCAACCAAAACACACTAAAAATAAAACAACAACATAGAAAATAAGAATTATTTTAAAGTGTGTGGAGGAGGCTAACAAAATGGAGTAGAATATTTGCTTTTCTTTTCTCTTGGAAAATTTTTACATAAAACTGAGGGGAAAAATAAATAATATATGAGTGTAATGCACAGTTGTTAATCCACAAATAAAATACAGATGATAAATTCACAGAAGTCTCAACATATTACTTCTCTACTCAGTAAATTCCTGTGGCTCCCTATTACCTCTAGATTGAAATATAGAACAACCTGACCCCTTCCTAACTTTTGCAGTTTTCCTATGCTTTTCTCCCCTTTATGTAGTCTACGATGTAGTAACCCTGACCTTGCGTTTTTATCACATGATACTTTGTGTACTATCCTGGCTGTCTGCCATGTCTAGAATGATCTCCTTTCTCACACCTGTCTCCTAACTTCTCTGGCCTTCTTTATACGCTGAATCACATTATTTTTTAAAATATATATATTTATTTACTTTTGATTTTAAATATTCACTTTTATAAGAATCTGAGTTTAAATTTTCTCCCCATTATTTCTCTCTTCCCAAGATGGCATGCAATCTGACAGAGGCTATATATGTGCAGTCATAATAATATATGTCTACATTAGTCATGTAGTAAAGAAGAATTAGAACAAATGAGAAAAAACACAAGAAAGAAAGAAAGAAACAAAATAAAAAAACATAATGGAAAAATAGTGTGCTTTGATCTGCATTCATCCTTCATAGTTCCTTCTCTGGATGTGGATATCAATTTTGGAATTGTCTTAAATCATTGCATTTCTGAGAAAAGCTAAGTCTATCAAAGCTGGTCAGCACACAATGTGGTTGCTACTGTGTATAATGTTCTCCTGGTTCTGCTCACTTCACTCAGCATCAGTCCATGCAAGTCTTTCCAGATTTTCCTGAAACCAACCTACTCATCATTTCTTATGGAACATTACTATTCCATTAAACTCAGTTACCACAAGTTATTCAGCCATTCCTCAATTGATGGGTACACCTTCAATTTCCAAATCTTAGTCATTACAAAGGGAGCTGATATAAACATTTTTGTACATATAGATCCTTTTCGTATTTATGATCTCTTTGGGATATAGACCTCAAAGTGGTATTGCTGGGTCAAAGTATGTGCACATTTTAATATTGGTCTTAATTCCAAATTGTTCTCTAGAAATGTTGGATCACCTCATAACTCTAACCAAAATGCATTAGTGTTCCAGTTTCTCCACATGTTCTCCAACAGTTATCATTTTCCTGCCTTGTCATGTTAGTCAGTCTGATAGGTGTTGGAACATGATTATTGCCTTCTACTTTTACTATTTCTAGCTTGCATGCACTGTTTTTTTTTAATATTATCTCCTCTATGAGAATGTAAACTCCTTGAGGATGGAGATCATGTATTTGCTTTTTTTCTAGCTCTTAGCACAGTATATGGAATATTTCATTCAATTATTTCTTGTTTGACTCTCTGTGACCCCATTTGGGGTTTTCTTGACAAGAGACACTGGAGTGGTTTGCCATTTCCTTCTTCAACTCGTTTTAAAGATAAGAAACCGAGGTAACTTGGGCTAAGTGGTTTAGTCTTAGTCACACAGCTAAAAAGTGTCTGATGTTGTATTTGAACTCAGGCACTCCTGACTTCAGGCCTGGTGCTTTACCTCTATCCTCTGTTCCCACCTAGCTGCTCTACCTGGAATATAGTAAGCAATTAATAAATGATTGTTGATTGACTGTGATATAGTGATGTGCAATGAAAAAAGCAGAAGTAAAAGGACAATATATGTAGTAGAGATGGATAAAGACTGAAATATTATGATAACATCATTAAAAAGGCACCAATCACTTAATTTTAAGGAGCACCTTTTCCTGGAGAATTAATAACAAAATATACTTTTCTCAGTAAAGAGATAAGGTACTGCAGATGGGGAATGAGATATATCATGTTTCATATATAGTAAAAGTGTCAGTTCATTTTTTTTCTAAATATTGTTGCTACAAATACAGTCTTGGGCAAGGGCCAGGGTGAGTAAGATGATGTTAAAGAGAAATAGTTGGAGTACAAAAATAAAGGCATTATGAAATGTCATAAAAAAGAATAAAGGTAGATAAATGAGAAGGCATTTCCTGATTCAAGTAATAGTCAAGATATTACAAAACATTCTTTCTCTGGTAGTCTAATTTGGAAGAAAGGGAAAAGAGGATATAACAAATTTTATCTGCTTTTGGTGAAAACCACAGAAAGGGGATTGCCATCAATAAAAATAAGTTTGGACTTAACAAGTTGATGCTTAAGCTGGCATAATTACACACTGCACCTCCCTGATTTTCATATTACTTGCTTTATGACACTCAATGTCATAATGATGTGTGGATGGTCTTTATCAACAGGAGGAAGGTGCTTATTAACTACTTGTCTCCAGTTGAGAATGTCACTGTGTAAATTGCAATTGGCTTGACCAGCTGAAAATAATTTCATGTAATTGGAATTTCCTATTTATAATAAAAATAGCTTTTGCCTCTATTCAGCTCTGTTCAGAGATGTCAAAACTTGCAAAACCACCTCTTGAGAGAGGTGGAAAAATAGCACATCACATGGATAATTATCTGATTACTATTTCTATGCTCATGATTCTCAAATTTGCCTATCTAATCCTCACCCCTCCCCTGACTTCCTGTCTTGAATCTACAACTGCCTTTCAGACATTTCAAACTAGTTGTGCAATAGAATATATATCTTAAACTCAACATGTCCAAAATGGAATGCTTTATCTCTCTCCTGAGCACTCCAACTCCCCCCTCCCATCTCTACTTCCCCTATTACTATCAAGGGCAACACCACTCTTCTTTTGCTTCGGTATCACTATCTAGATGTCATTCTCAAATCCTCACTAGCCTTCACTAGTCCCCACTATATCCAATCTGTTACCAAGTCCTGTCCTTTCCACCTTTGCAAATTCTCTTGAATATGCCCACTTCTCTTCTCTGAAACTGCCTTTACACTGGAGCAGTTCATCCTCACCTTACACTTATACTATTGCTGGTGGGTCTTCCTGTCTCAGTCTCTTCCCACTCCAATCCACCAATCAAAGTGATTTTCCTAATGCACAAGTCTGACCACTCAATAAACACCCGTAGTTTTTAATCACCTCTAGGATCAAATCCTAAAACCTGTGTTTCACATTCAAAATCTTTTAAAAGTTATTGTCTCTCCCTTCACCTGTCTGCAGTCTAAACCTTATTCCTCTTCCACTCTGAAGCTTGTAGATTGAACAGCAGGAGGTCCCTGCCCAAGCACCTCTTAATGGCTATTTTTGGGTTTCCCTGGCTCTGAGTGAATGTAAATACTCCCTGTTTCTCTTTTGGTCAGCAACCTTGAGGGTCTTTACCTACTAGTTTGATTTTTTTTTTTTTTTTTTAGTTAACAAGACCATCCCTTGACTCACTTCTTAAAGAGAAGTATTCACTGAATGGGCTTTGCCTCACTGAAAGTGAGAATCTGAAAGGACCTTACTTTAAAAGGACCAGAGTCTCCCATTGCATCTTGAACCATCTACAGTCATTTTGATGAATATCTGGTCACTTGACCAGATGTCTCTGGAGGAGAAGTGAGCCTGGTGACTTTGTACAGCCCTCTCTCATTCAAATTGAAGTCAGCTATAAGTCATGGCATCATCTTCCTGATGCCATCATCCTCTTTGAGAACGAAGGATAAACACACCAACTCTTTGATCCAGTGATACTGGCTTCCTTATTCCTCTACATTTATTCAAACACCAGAAAGCCAAATTCATCACAGCAACAAAAATCTATACACAATAATAATGAAGAGGACAACACCTTCCCTAAGCCTTCTCCATATTAGAATTCCCACAAACCATCTCCCTTAAACAGATCACAGGCAAATTGCCTTAAACAAAATCACAAACTCTTTCACTCACACTAGCCAGCTGCCTGCTTGCCTGCATTTTCCTAGCTCTGACTGCTCTCCTGACTAACTTCTTCCCAACTTTGCTCCAGCTCTGCCTTTTCCTGCCCCACCCATTCAGCAAATTTCCCCCTCCACACATTGATTTGACTCAGGCTTCCATGTGACCAAGGCAGGGCACATGGGTCTATTAATGAATTAATTAATGAATTAATACTAATTAATTAACTCATAAATTAATTAATTAATTCATAAATTAATGAATTTAATTAATGGGAAAAATCTTCCCATTTAAATTACCATTACACTGCTTCAGAGCAAGACTGTCTTATGCCTCTTTATTCATCCTAATCACTTAGCTTCATGGCTGGCACATAGCATATGATGAAAAAATATTTACTGATGGGCATTCATACATGCTCTGTCTATACCATAGTTCCAAAGATGTTTTCAAGTGGAAAATTATTCACTTATATTAATCAGGCTTACTAATCCACTTTAGCTTGAAGTCATGTATAATCTTCTAAGAAACTTTAATAATGTTTGTATTACTAAGAATTCAACCATGGAAAATCCAGAAATGGTGACTTGTATTTCAGAAATCTGCATCATATGAATTTATCTGAGTTTGGATTGAAGTGCCCAGAGATGGTAAAAGTCTCACATAGTAGAAAAACGTTCAACTAACAAGAAACACAAAATCACATAATCATGTGTTGGAAGGGGCTTTGTCATAATCATCTCTAACCTCCTTATTTTACATATAAGGAAACTGAGGCTTACAAAAGCTAAATGTCTTACTTATGACCTCAAAGGTCACATGTAAAAGAGGCAGAATTAGATTCTTAAACTTTCTGACTCTGGCTTCTAGTTGCAATTGTGCCAATAATTATCTTGTGCAATTGTGGACCATCCTTTCCATCTCTTTGTCCTTTTCTGCTTCCTTAAAATGAGGAATTTGGACTGGAGGAATTTCTAAAAGATTTCTTCCAGGTACAAAATGTTATAATATTTTTTTTTATTAAGTCTACCTAGTAAATGCTGAATCAGAAGTTAATATCATCCAGATAATAATAATGGGCTCCCACTGTATGAAAAGTACTCAATATTTTCTTTCTTAATATTTATCCATCTGAAATAAAAGGAAAAGTAAGCAGCCCATCTTGCTTCTTGGCAGCTTCCTGATTAAAACAAACAAAAAATGTCTCTAGATTATAATTAGGTCTAATCATCCATGGTAGAATCATCTCTACACAGGTATGTGACACAACGAATAGGTCACTTGACTTTGAATGAGAAAAAAAAAATCTTAAAAATCTTGCTGTAAACCCCTATAAGCAAAGTGACTCTAGGATAATCATTAGACTGATCTCAGCCTTAGTTTTCTCATCTGTAAAATGAAGATAATAAAAGTACATATCTCACAGGGTAGTTGTAAGGATTAAGTTAGATCACACATATAAAGTGCTTTACAAACCATATTATTATTCTCATTATTATCACCATCTGCTTGATCTTTGAGGACAAGAAGGACTTTGTACACACCATGATGTGCTCACTTCTCATCTCCAGTTCTTGAAATCCTTAGTATTCTTCAAAGCAGAGCTCAGGTATTTCATCTTCCTTCAATAGGATCAATTTCTCCTGGTGCCCCACCATTCAGATGTTATCACTCTCTACTTCTCGATGTTATTTTGTAAATACTGTTGAAATCCATGCATTAGCATACCCTTACTAAAACAAGTCCCTTGACAGCAGGAACTATTTCATTTTTTAAAAAATCACTATCAATCAATCTAGCAACAATTATTTGTAGGTATCTGCAATGAGCATGGTCCTAGGAAAAAGTAACATAAAGGCAATGATTTCTGCCTTCCAGGAACCTATGTTCTGTCAGAGGAGATAATGAGTTCACATATTAATATACACAGAAAGAATATACATCTATATATACGCCTGAGCCAGAAGCTGAGAAGATATCTGTTCAAATTCCACCTCTAAGATAAAAAGGTTGGTAGGTTGAGCAAGTCACCAAACCTTAGTGCTAATTTGGGCTACTCTCCAAGACTATAAGTTGCAAGAATGCTTTGGCATGCATTTGAGAGGTGGTTGGCTCATGTGGGTATTCTCTATACCAATGTAAATAAAAGTTCAATCAATATTCCTTTTTATGGAATATTGGAAAAGCAGTACCAAAAGCTAAAGAGGGTAAAGCAAAGTCTTATATAGGAGGGAGCTTTCAAGGTGAGCATTGAAGAAAAGCAGGGCTTCTAACACAGCAAATGCATAATAGGTGCTGAATTTAAATTGAATTAAAATTATTTTGGCAATTCTTAGGAGAGTAGTAAGTATGAATTTTGTTTTTATTTTAGAGTATCAAGATGTTTCTTCAATGAAATTCCCACTGGGTCTTGTCATTGCAGAAACCTAAATGTTGAGAATCTTTTTTCCCATCATTTTTAAGTTGTAGTAGCTAGAGGCAATGTAGTATGCTAATACACAAATGAATTGAAAAATTTCCATTAAGTGTTTACTATGGGCAAAATTCTACGCTGAGCTGAGGATGTATATTTATAGTCTCAAGGCATTCATATTCTAATGGAAGTGCAAACATACTTAGAAGTTTGTACATCCAAGGACATTTGAATCAGATGGAAAACTTCCATGATTCTTAATAAGCAGTGGCAAAATGGATAAAGCATCCTCTCTGTCATTTCGCTAGCTGAAGCAACTACAAGTGTGGTAGATAGAACTCTGGACCTAAAGTCAGAAAGACCAAAGTTCAAATCCTCCTTCCAATTAAGAAGCTACATATCTCCAGGAAAGTAATTTAACTTGTTTGGGACTCAGTTTCCTTACATTCTAAATGAGGGGGTTGGACTTGATGACTTCTAATATCTCAAACAGAGCTAAATCTATTATCCTATCAAAAAAAAATCCAAGTAGATCATAGTATTTCTTACAGAAAAATGCCATCAATTATTTGTGAATGAAAGGAAAGTAAACACTCATTAACTCTGATGAATGACATTTAGTGATTCTGATAAAGCTCATTTAATGTATGACATAATGTTAGCATACTCTGATGCTATTTCTTAAGTGTTGAGAGCACATTCAATAAGAAATATAACTAGTATAATTTTTATTTTTTAATTAGAGAGATAAGCTATGTGTTAGGATAGGGGACAGACGTGCTATTTTCAACATTTAATGACAGCATAGGCATCAGGAGAAACCAAGCATTTACAGAGAGTTAACAGATAGAAGGTTATTACATCCTAGCTACCTCCCTACTATTATTTCCTGCCTGCTTATTTGTATGAACCAAGTAGGAGAAAATCAAGTGTAAAATTTGAGGAAACCGTGTATGTCACAGGAGTGCTTTATGGTTATTTGGAAAACTGTCTTTCTCTTGGGTATGGCCTGCACTGCAGAGATGAATATTTAGGAAGCATATTGGTTAATCTCCTTAATCTAGGGCAAACTGTTATACCATAAGCATCTAGCCCAGTACCAGAAGATTGAGAGAAGTGAGAAGCCTAAACCTGAACTCTGAAGCTTGACAAGATGACAAAGAGCTTGGTACTTGAGTTTTCTAATCAGAGGTATGAAGTTTTGGAGTCAAAACACTGAAGAAGGACATTAGAGGTTTCTTCTAGTACTAGGGTTGGGCTGATTGTATTGACTAAAGGACTATAACAATGCCCTGAACAAGTATCTCAGCAAAGATGCTTTCAATGGAGCAGTGTTCTATGAGACTATGATAAATGAGACACATGAAGAGATATCTACAGTCTGAGACAACTGAAAATTGGGTAGATAAAACATGAAGACATCTTCATCTCATATGCATTAGAAGCCTTACCTGACACATCTACTACGCCTTGGCTACACTGTTGTCTAGTATATTATTTCTCTGTTTATGACCATCTGTGTGTACACTATGTCCAGTGATTCTCTGCATGTTTGTGGGAAAGTATCTTACATTTATAAAGGAAAATTTGCTTGTCTTAGCTATGCCACTTTAGTAAATGTCTTTGCTTGAACTAATCACATCATTTGTCAGACTGCTGGAAAGGGAATACACTAATGGGAGCTTTGGAGCTAGATTTTTTTTCAGCGTGGACTTCCAGAATATCCTGATCCAAGGGTAGTTAGCCTTCCCTCAAGAAAAGAGAAAACAACTTGTGAATTTAAGTTAAGGAGACTAAACTAGAGAGATGCTATGTATAGCAACAGAATTAAGACATGTTCTTATGCCCAGAGAAATTTTTTCTAAGATATGATTTGGAATAAGTTAATCTCAGACATGTCTTCCAGCTATGAATTTTGTGAAATGAATATAAAAATATAATGAATGAAACTAAAAATAGTTCCATAAATGCTTCTTCTAAATTTATCAGTTTAATGACAAACTTTCTATAAGAGGCCCTCATCTTTCAATAGCTTGAACAATACTAGCATAACATGACCATTATCAAGCCTATACTACTAAATATTTTTTATTTTTAGAAAAATATGTTTGGAAAATATTTCCATTTCCCCCCTCTGTCTCTTACACACATGCACACACACACACACACACACACACACACGTCAGCCTTTTACCAAGATTAGGAATCTGAAAAAAGTCCTATTTTACAATTTCAAATAATAGTTTCCTTATATTTGAACCATATCAGCTGAGTTGACCTTCATCCAAATAGGCTTCTGGGTGATTTTATGACATTTTTCACATTAGTGTAGAACTTGTATGGAAGGTATTCATGGTCCAATTAATATAAATCATACCTCTGCATACATGTCATTTGAATTATCTTTTTTCTTCTGAGCAGTTCAAATCAATGAATTACAAAGATGTCTGTACCTCTCTTTTTGGACTTACCAAGTGGCATATCAGATGGCAAGTTAACTTGCTTCCTAAAAAGTACTGTACGATAACTCAATACTAGGTACAGGTGACAGATTAATTTAAAGGAGACAATGTATTATTTTAGCTTCCAGGCATATGTGTCAAGAGTTAAAAAAATGGGTAGGAAAAGGCTCTAGTACCAGTAAAGAACCAGGATCCCCAAGTAACTTGAGCAACATCTTTTGCATAATTTCAATGTGGAAGATAATATTTTGATATTGCAGTATCCATAGATGTAATGAAATAGATAAATTTAGGAGACTAGGAGACCTTAGTGCTCACCTGCAGAAATCACGTGAAGTCAAAAGTTTTTGCTTAGCGGAAGAAAGGCCTATAGAAATGCAATGGGCTACTTCTTCAGGTGGAGCAAACTCCTGATCCTTGAAAGTCTTTAAAACACTGAAGCTGAATTTACCACTTGTCAAGGACATTGTAGAAGAGATTCCTACTCAAGGATAGGTTGGATTGACTGAAGTGTTAGATCCTATTTTATGTGATTGTCTGAAACACTTTATCATTCTTTTTTTCCTTCATATTCAAAAGGATTTTTAGAAACATTTGTGATAACAAAAGGTTTCTTATATTGGCTAAGTGGCCTTTATTAGAATGCTGAAGATCATTAGATGATCATGCATAAGGTATCTAGACACAACACTCAAGGATCACAACTCAAACAGTTTATTCCTCATAGGCATGTGACCATGAGAGGTCCTCAGTTCTTCAGTTTCAAATACCTGAGCAAAGCAGGTAGTATAAGTATACAGTAGGATGCATATGCCAATTGAAAGTCCAGATCCCTGGTCTTATATATGATTGTGGTTATTGGGCAGATTTACAAGGAATGAGCTGTAAAGGAACCTTAGGAAAAGTCAATCAATGGATGTTCAAGACTGTGACCCTAACCCCATTCCTTCTATTGAGTACCAGGGCATTAGCTTGCTAAACTGTCACACTTGGATCTGATTAAGTTTGCTAAACTGCCTATGATGACGAGAGCCTTGCATTTCTCACCTAAATGAAGCTGGCTAAAGGAGTTATTAGGTACATAGGAACATCCTGGTACATAGGCAGGTCAATGACTGGCCAAGAATGGAGCTCCTTCTGTCAACTAGGGTCTAGGAAGAGACCAACCTTCACAGTAACCTTCTAAAACTGAGAATACAGTCACTTTTCAGGACTACCATAAAACAATTAAGTAACCATTTATTGCTAAAGCTGGTTATTTCCAACTCACTCCTGTTATTCCTATAGTCCATTCTCCTTCAGGGGAAGATTAACACCTAATAAATGTATTTCTTACACATGAGAGGCCACACAGGCACTCACATTTTAGAGAGTAATATTTTCTTTTGGAGGCTTTCCCTAAGGTCTTTTTATCCTTGCCTTTCCCTTATAGTTCATGGCAGAAATCATAAAGTTGCCAAATTGCATGGACTAGGGAAAAGTCAAAACACTCAGTCTGTTTTTCCTCACGGAGAGAATTTCTATAAATATAACTTATTACTGTGCTTTAATTTTCCTTCATTATTCTGTACAGATTACCTCACTGCATCAAAACTATTATTATATAAAATCAGATATATCAAGGTTCAAGTTGCATTCTTTAAAAATCTAAAAATTTGTATTGTGAAAGGCAGTCATACAACAATTACTCTACAAGAATGAAAGTGAAAGCATAGGAGTTCAAAAACCTGTTTTATAGAGAGAATCACGTTTACCATTTTTTCTTATTATTTACCTTTCCTTCAAAGTTGAGTGAATTAGTGCTTTTGCTAGGAGGTCTATAACCTTAAAAAATACTGTCTTGTTTACTCACCAGAATCCTGGGACCACAATTTACCTCCCAAGAGATAGTATAGACCCAAAATGCAAAGTGATTTCTAAAAGGTTCGAATAAATCCATGAATGACAAATTGCAATGGACAGTTAATAAAGATACTAGTGAAGGAATATAAGGTATTATGTCTCTTGCCGACAACAAAAGAGTTGTAAGGAACGGTGGTTGCCTACACTGAACCTTAGTTCAGGATACTTAAAGAGGGCAAATAATGGATGTGCATATGTGTGTATATGTGCTCCTACATGTTAATTTAAACTTGTCTATTCATAATGGTGCAAGATTGGTGAAATTGGGTTAATTAAATGTATGGAAGGACCCATTTGAGGTAGTGTGAGTACTACAGCTCAAGGACCTTCACTATTCAGTTGTCAGCACTTACCCTTACATGAGATGCTCCCAAACTGAGGTACAAGTAACTTCAGGGTGTCTGTAAAGCTGGTCAAAGAGACATAGGGTTATTTGCTAAATAACTGTAATTGTATTAAATGTATTCTAAAGGCAGTAGTTAAAGAAAACATTACATGTATAATAAAAATGAGAAAATGTAATTATTTTATTTTATTTTATTTATTAGATTGTCGGCTAGATGTTTGTTGTCACTGTTGTCATTTGTCCCTCATTTTCAGGGAGGTGAGGCCATGACATGCAACTGAATTGGATTTAAGTGAGGGGGCTGTGCAAAATCACCAGCTTCACTTTCTTTCCTTCAGTGCATGTGAGTCCAGAGGCTAAATATAGAACAGGTCCCCTGGAAATGGCCCAGTATGCGGTGAGGGACCTTGGCCTTATCAAGCTAAGGTCTTTAACAGGTCTCAGTTTGACAGAGGCAAGATCCATTCAGTGATTAAGCCTTAATAAGAAATAAGGCAAAGAATGGCCTCTTAAAAAAATAGATCTGGAAGGGGAAGAATCAAAACAGCAACCATTTTTATTTACATGAACTCTGAGCTAATCAGGGCTGAAACAATGACCAAGCAGGGCTTGGATGGGGATGTAATGAGCAAAGAATTAGAGTCAAGGTGATTTGGGGTTAAGACTCGTGTTTAGGAGAGAAAAAATAATCTTTCAGAGGTAAAAATTTACATCCCTTTTGGGCAGAGGAACAAAGGTTGGATGGTAGAAGGTGGATAAGGGTGTGATGTCTTATGTGGAGAGAGGAAAAGAAAGAGAGGGAGAGGAAGGAAGGGAGGAAGCTCCATTGCCCTACTGGAAGTTTTGTTCCCAGTGCACAGATCCTTCTCAGCTCACAGAGGGTACTGTTTATCCTTTTGATATCAGGGAGGTGATGACATGACATGCAAGTGAATTGGATTTAAGTGAGGGGGGCTGTGCAAAGTCACCAGCTTCACTTTTTGCGACTGCACTATATATATATACGTATATATATATATATATATATATATATATATATATATATATATATATATACCCTTAGATGAGGTTTTACTTTAGGGCTTACTCATTAGAAGTGTTTGCTTGGCCAGATGAGATGCTGGGTAGCTGCTAAAGAGTCCCTCTTCCCTCCCCCCTTGTTTGAAAATTAACATGATGGTCTTTCTCTTTGGTCAGAGAGTTGGATCTGTCTGTTGATCTGTGATATAAGAACCAATATACTCTGCCTGTCTTGGACTTCAGGAGGTTTTCTTAAGTCAGATAGATCAGGAAATTTTTAAAGTAGCAGGCCCTTTTTAAGTGTCCCTTAACTCTCTCAGAGAAAGTTAAATGGTCTAATATTCACTAAGTATATTACAGATGAGGGGAAGAGAATTTCAGAGCAAAGGAAAACACCTGCTTTCAGTTACCTTGGGAGAGTCATCAGGTCTTTAGTTCCATGTTCTTCATGTCATATGAAAAGGCATTAGGGATCAGAAAGTGTTCAGTTTCCTTCTTTAACTTTAAAGAGGGTAACATTTGCTAATGACTAATTAAAAATAGCTGATAAAGTGATTATAAGAGGATATCATTTAGTTAATTTGTACAATAGTCCTTGGATCAAGAGAAACAGAGGATGCACACAATCTTGCTGAATTGCAGCATTCTGTTGGCAGTTAATTTAATGTCAGCATTGTCTGTTAAGAGCAATGAAAGAAGACAAATATTTTTGTGCCTTTGTGGAAAGTAGGTTGGATGCGTGAGATACTAGAGGCAATGGAATCAATTAAGAGGAAATTATATTAACCTCAACTAAAGGGATGTGAAGCAGAACAAAGTTGGTGGCCATCTGAGAGAGAAGGTGGTGGATGTCAGAGATGTTATGGAACTCTTAGGAGTTTAAGACTTAAAAACAGATACACTATTAGAATATACACCAAAGAGATTGGAAACAATGTGTGCAGGAATTAATTGCATAGCATTACTCATTTTTGTAGAAAGATAGACAGACATAGGTAGGTAGATCGATATGGGCCAGAAATTGCTAAGCTATATACATGGCCAATAATCTAGATTTATTTTGCTTGAATACACACACACACATATGCATACACACATATGTCTGTGTGTGTGTGTGTGCTTATTTTAGGGAGGACTTTTATTGTGGACAAAGCTATTAAGTGATAAAAGATTTGAGAAAATAAAATTACATGGAGAGTTGAGATATGAAGTGCATGGGGGTCCAAAATAGAGTATTTTTTTCACCATTTGGGAAAGTTAATATAAAAATTTAAAAATGTAAAACATTTGATGTGCCCTCAGATTTAAGAAATCTCACTTGCTCCTGTAGATTTCAGAATTGAGAGGAAAATAAGGAGAGTTGTAATGCTGGGGTAATAAAGGGAGCACTGAAGGCTACTAGTCTCTGCTTTTAGGAAAGTTCAAGTGAAAAAAGGAATTCCTTGTCATCCAACACCTGGTTAAATTTTTGCTCTGGCAAGTTTCCTCAACCTCTAAAAAGAAATTCTATCAGAATGGGAACATCAATTTAGATAATATAATGAAGGAAAATTTGGTTCCCAGTTATATAGATGGATCATCTTTGTTTCTAAGAAAGCCTGAGGCATAAGACTATGTATAATAGTGATGAATCCTTATGTTATTTCCTGGGCAATTTGGTAGAGAGAAGAACCTTCATTGTTCCTAGCCCAGTATACTTAATTGGTTTCTATTTAGCAAAGGGGCATCTTGTGCCCTTTCAGCAGAATGTGTAACTTTTGGTAAAAGTTCTAACCAAATGAGAAATGAAATACGCTTACAGTTTGTAGAGAATTCTGTCTTCTTTGATAACTTGAGAGACATATTGATTGTATGTTTAAGAAATGTTTCATTTCAGATTTGATTTAACTAATTATGTTAATAGAGTTTACCCAATTAGTATTACATATTCAGGCCTTATTCCTTTTCTTTATTGGGTTTTTGTATGCTTTGACATTGAAATATTTTTTTAAGAAGAAAAATCTCTATATCAATTTCTCTGGTTTCCACACTTTGTTGGACTGCTGTCTCTTATGCTGATAAAATGATTCATAGCTTATAAGACAAAATTCTGGCAGACAAGGTTAGTATAATATTCACATCTTTTCCTCTTCCATGCTTGCAATATCTTTGAGCACTCTTGTGCTTTGGATATAGTCAAAACATCATCAGATGAGAGAGCTAAAATTGTCCCTGGAATCATCAGCATTTAAAATGTTTGTGGCATTGAATTGAATAAACTTGAATAGACCTCTTACAAAACTGTTTTCAATCTGCTAGATGGAATGCAGGCTACAGTATGTTTTTCAGTCACATAACTAAGTAGTTTATGGATCTGAGGGAAAGTCTCAGGGCAGGCACATGGACATCTAGGAGCTGCCACATTCCATTCCAGAGATGGTAACTTTCATCTCGACAGCAAGAATTAACTGCTATAATAAGACCTAGGTGAATTTCCTTGAATTACTGTTCATACTTATTTAAACACAGCTTAAAAATATCTTAGGTATTAACATTTCAATTTAACATTTAATATATAATATGCATATATTATATAAAATACATATAAATTTATTAAACATGCACATATATAAAGTGTGTGTATAAGTTTCATTTTATCCCAATAATATTTTCAAATTCAGCCACAAGGATATAAATCATAATTTAAAGAAAGGTTTAAGTGTGTCCATTCCTCCTTGGGGAAAATGATAATATGCTAGACACTTGAAACCAATTATACATCCATTGTCTCTAAAGAGCAAATATATGAATACTCTATTTATTTATTTATTTATTTTCATTTCAGCACCCCTACCCTGAACTATTTGTGTCAACTTCATGTCCAAGAGATTTCAGATTAGTTTTTTTTTTCTTTTTCTCCCTTGCGTAATGGTAATTTAAATGGAAAGATCTTTCCCATTTATTAATAGGCCCATGTGACTTGCCTGGATCACATGGAAACCTGAGTCACATGGAGCTTGTGGTAGAAGTTTGTTGTACTCATAGAATAAGAAGAGGCAGAGCTAGAACAGAGCTGAGAGGAAGTTAGTCTTGAGAGGAGTCAGAGATGGGAAGGATTCAGGCAAGCAGGCAGCTGGCTAGTGTGAGTGATTTGGGGATTGTGATTTTGTTTAAAGGAAACTTCTTTTGATTTCTTTAAGGAAACTGATTTGTGGGAAGCTTAGCAAGGGGAAGACTTGGGGATGGTGTTGTCCTCTTCATTGTCATTGTGGATAGATTTTTGTTACTATGATGAATTTGGCTTTCTATCTGAATAAATGTTTTGGTTCTGTCTTCTTTGTGGAGAGTCTACTATATTTTGCAATTCAGAATTGCTCTGGGATATTCATACCCACTGTAGGTGCTGTGAATATCACATTGGTACTCCATCATTCTCCAGCCTCCAATGATCTCTTTGCATTTAAAGAAATTAAAATTCCATTCCATTCTGGCCTATTTTGAACCTTTCTCTCACCTCCATCCCTTAAGATTCATATATCAAATATTCCTATATCTTATATTAAGATCCTTAAAGTCTAATATGGACTTCCTGAATGCAAACCATTATTTCCCTAAAACTCACTAGCCCTAAATAGTCAGGCCCTTTAACATTCAATCTTTTGTCTGCTCTTTCTGAGCATCTCAGCATTGGCTCAAATGTATAGTAAGGGAAAGGGTCTGAGAACAGGGCCCCCCAATCTCAAGGTTTTTTTTTCATCTTTCCACCTTACCTTTCTCTCCCTTCTGCTATCATCTATATCTTGGTCAGAAGGTGAGGACTCTCGGTACTCCTATGTGATTCTACTTACTGGTACCCTAATTATCCCTTGACCAGAATCTAAGCCCCCAAATCTATCCTGAACCCCACCTCCATTAAATCTCTGCACATCCTATCCTGTTTTTATGTGAGTAACTCAATTGCATAATGCAAATTTAAGTTTTAGTAATTTGTAAAAACCTAATGATTGATTTTATGTATATTTTCTCAACCAGCAAAAAGGTTTCAAGATTAGATTTTTTTCAATTATTACAAGGTAGAGAGAGTGTTGATTCTGTTATAGTAATGGAAAGAGTTCTGCCTTCTTTTCAAAGATAAGTTTCTTCTATTGTTTTATCTTTCTCAGTTTCTTCAGGATCTTTGTGGGTAGGCAAGAGAAAAGGGGAGAAGAAGAAGAAGAGGAAGGAGGAGGAGGAGGAGGAGAAGAAGAAAGAGACAGACAGAGAATAAGAGAATAGAAATACAATGACAGAAGCAGAGATAGAGACAAAAAGGCACAGAGGGACAGAGAGAGAGCTACAGAGAGAAAGAGGAAAATAAAAAACAAGAGGAAAAGAGGTTTAATTTAAAACCTTTCTCATTTCTTCCTTGTTCCTCTCTGTCTACAAAAATGTTCATGCTGATTCTGTTGTAAAACTAAAGAGAAAATGAACATCTGCATGTCAACCATTAGTATATACTTTTATTCACCTTGAAATTTCTCAAAACAATAGTCTTTACATACTGTTTTCATTTTCTCATCATTTATGCTATCTATACTATTTTCTTAAAAGTTCAGCCACATTTCCTAACTCTTATATTCAAAAACAGTGTTCAGTCCTCATCTTGATTACAGAATTCAAGCTTTCTGATAGTCCTACCTTGAATCTCTTCTTTTGTCTTCCGTGTCACTCCCATTTTGTAAAGTGAAGTAGGTTCCAACTGTGAACACTTCTTATCTGTGTAATGGGGGCAGCTAGGTGGCACAGTGGATAGAGCACCATAGAGTTAGAAGGACTTATCTTTCTGAGTTCAAATCTAGCCTGAGAAATTTTGCAGTTGTTTGACTCAGGACAAGTCAAACTCTGTTTGCCTCAGTTTCCTTATTTGTAAAATTGGTTGAAGAATGAAATGGCAAACCACTTCCAGTGTCTTTGTGAAGAAAATTCTAAACGGAATCATGAAGAAGCAGACCTAAATAAATAACAATAATTAACTGTTGGATGTTTCCTTAAATTTTGGAGTTTCCATTTCTTCTTTATGTGATCTCTGGAAAATGCTTTTATAATTTCAAGATAATATAAAAATATGAACTGTGACAGTAGCTGTAATTGTTATTATTAGTCCTACACTCTTCTACTTCTCCTATCTGTCTAGCTGTTTTTGTTTTCTGTTTCTGACCTAACCAATGACTTTTGCATCAAAAGTTCCCAAATCTCTGTCGTCAGCCTTTTTAATTTTCTTCTCTCAATCCTGTGGTTTGGTTAAATTTACCCGTATATGTTGGCATATTAAACTCAACTTCGTCTGTAATTCTTTACTCAACTTTCTTCTCATCTCATCCTCAAATTAGGTTTTCTTCCTCGTTTTATTTGTGTTAATGGCATCACTATTCCATCAGATACCCAAGATTCAGATCTCCAATTCATTCTTTATTTCTCCTTTACTTTTTCCTCTCAAGTTGATGCAGTACCAAGTCTTGCTAACTTTATTCTAGCATTCTATCTTGTATCCCTTCCTTTCTTTTTATTTCCCATTACTATTCTCCATCTCTGTTCAATATTTTAGTTCTGATGATCATTCTTTTAGAGTCAACCCATTCCTAAGGAGTCTCCCCACCTTTAGCATCCTTCCTTCTTCTATTCCAGTTTATGAAGAAGTGAGATTAATCATCAAAAAGTATATACTATTCCACTGTTTTGAAAAAAAATTTTTTCCATACCCTACAGAATAAACTTTAAATTTCTTAACCTAAATTTAAATTCCTTCCACAATCTAGTTTCAAATCATCTTTGCAGTCCCATGTCCTCCTTCATTCTTTCACATGCTCTCCACTCTAGGTAAAATGAGTCACAGAGCATTCTTAAAATATGCTTTATGCTTTTGCATTTTGACATCTTTATTCATGACTTTCATTTTCTCTCAAATGTCTTTGCGTGCGCCAATGTTCTTCCCAAAATGTTGCCTATATGTCAATTATGGTAATTTTCCTTCTTCTATAAACTCTGTTCTGATTCCCAGTTTCTTCCTCAGAACTTTCCTGGAAAAGTTTGTTCCTCTCGTGACATTTATTGCTTTTTCCCTTCACTCTATAGTTATTTGTCAGTTATGTCTGTCTTGCACTATTCTAAAAGTACTTTGAGGGCATAGACAATGCATGTATCTTACAAACTATGTAAGAGGAGGAATTGCATCATTTTTCTTCTTTATATCCCCATTTTGTATCACAGAGATTTAAATATTTTAGCTATTTCATAAATGTCTAAAGCACCAGGTTTGTTCAATCATTAACTTTTGGATCCCCAAAAGTGTCTCATACAGAATCTGGCACATAATAGAGGCTTAATAAAATTTGAGGGTTTTACTCAAGACTTCTAAGATCTAAAATTTCATCATTACTTTTAATTATTTAGTTACTTATTCAGAGCCATTAACTCCTACTTGCCAAATTCTAATTTTTAATATATTGTCTTCTTCAGTTAACTTTTGCATCTCCTTTTCCATTTGCCCATTTGTTCCTTCTAAGGAGTTATTTTCTCCAGTTAAGTTTTGTACCTCCTTTTTCATTTGTCCAGTTTTCCTTTTTAAGGGACTGTTCTTTTCAGTGAATTCTTTTTTCATGTTTTTAAAATTATTGCCCAGTTTTTCTTTTACTTACCTAATTTGACATTTAACATCCTTCTTGAGCACTCCCAAGAATGTTCTTTGGGCTTGAGACCAGTTCATATTCCCTTCTGAAGTTTCAGATAAGATTATAGTCTCAATGCTGACCTCTTTGGTATTCATGTTTTGATCCTTGTCCTCATAGAAAGATTCTATGGTCTTTTCTTTTCTGATTTGCTTCTTGCTCACCATGATCACCATTTTCCTGGCTTTTAAAGTGGAGATCTGCTTCTGGGGCACAGGGGGCTCTGTCTTGTGCTTAGAACTTGAGGCTTTATGTATTGTGGCCTCTGGTTCTTTCAGCTAGAAGTTAAAATGCTGCAGCTTTCCTGATGCTGAGCTGGCCAGTGTGCCAAAGTAGAAGGCAGGTGAAATCTTTCTTAGTTTCCCCACAGTTACCCTGGATCTAGCTGTGTTAAGTGTGGGGGAGAAGTGGTTTGGCCACAGGAGGTCTCCTCTGCTGAGCTAAAGCATACTAAGTTTAGTGGTTAGTAAACTAGTGTTTGCCCTAGTGTCTTCCCTATTCCCCTGGCTGTGCTGAGCCAGACTTGGGATCCTGGTGTTGACAATTACAGACTCCACACCGTTGGGACTCATGATCTTCTCCTACTTCATTCAGGTGGGGCTGTCTGAGACAGATCTAGTCTTGCATTGGTACCCTTCAGCCATAGCAAGAAGGACCCCCTTTTGTGATTTTCCTAATGTCACAGGCTGAGAGACCATTTACCCCTTGGGCTCATCCCACTCTTCAAGCTTTTTCCTGGGGAAATATTCTCTAGGTTTTCCAATGTCACCAAGGAGAGGAGGATTGAATTTACCAGTCACTCTGCCATTTTGACTCCTGGAAGTTCAAGTAGGTGACTTACAGACATTTAATCTACAGGCTGATAGTCTCAGGAGTGGCTGTTGCAATTACCTGGAGTTCCTGGGATTGTCCCATGCTCACTTCCAGTGAATTCTTGTCCTGAACTGATATGCTTGGAAATCTGCACTGCTACTGCTTCAGACCACCCCGGGCTTCCTGCTCTACTTTACTATGGTGGGGCCTGTGCTAGTACAACCTGTGCCCTTTCACTCCTCCAACCCCCATGCAACAGATCCTTTCTGTCAACCTTTCACTCTGTGCTGGGTTGGAAATCTGCCCCACTCTTGTCTCCTGTTGTATTCTGCCTCTCTAATTAAAGGTATCTGAAGGAGTTTTTCTTAGAACTTGGATGAGTACTTGCTCTCAGTCTGCCATCATTGCTCTATCCCCTAGTTAGTTACTTATTAATAGGATTTTACTTTTTTAAAATTTATCAAGATATACAATGTCCTATAAACACACAGGTGGGAAATAATGTGTGATTTACAAGCTGGACGTTCTGAGGAACTGTGGCTAAAATGTCTGGTGATACATTTCTTCAGATTTATTTAGTCTGGTCATCAAGAGACAGACTGTCAGATCCTCAGATGTCTATCACCAGGTCCACATTCAAAGCTTCCTTCACTAGGTAAGACCTGTTCCAGAGGCCTATTTTTTGTTCCACTTGTGGTAACAATAACAGCGAGAGCAATAAAAACCTCAACATTGTCAGGAATTAGCATTTCCATATACTTCCTAGTTTATACAGCTTTTGCTTGTGATATCTCATTACATAAATTGATTAAACCTACTTTGAACAACTAGCAATAACTACCATATGATCAAGCATCAAAATAGAAATAAAGTGAGGTATTTACTTATGAACAAAGGTTAGTCAATGGCCCTGGTTTCTGTTAAGAAAACTATTTTACTCCTTTGAATGAAAAATTAAAAAAAAACAATTGCTGTATAATAATGAAAGCAAAAGACTTGATCCAATGTTGTATATTATTAACATGGTTTAACATTCTGACAGTTTAGGCAGTGAGACGTATAATATTATCACTGCTGAGCACTACCTCGAGATCTCACAAAATGTCACTTATTATAGTGACAACATTTCATATTACATTTTCCATGCTTTGGACTTCTGAATTTAATGACATTTTAGATTTTAGTCTTTATGAAAGTGATCAATTAAAATTAAGATAAACTATTACTTTAAAACAGGAATTCCAGAAGAGAATACAAGAAGATAAAGCAGACTCAATCTGTGCTCTTTAGTCAGGTAAGATAAAAATTATATACATTTTGGAGACAGAACATTAAATTATGTTACCAATATTTATCTGAAAATATAGTATAATTAATCATCCTGGGCTCTTAAACATATAATCAGAAATTTGTAATGTAGCCCTTAATTGTTCATTGTCTCCAGTAGCCTCTAATAATTTCCTATGTTAGCTAGCATTTATTTAGCTCACTAAGTTTTGCAAAGTAGTTTGCAAATATTACCTCATCTTATCCTTAGAATAATGCTAGAATGGAGAAGCTTTTGTTCTTCCCATCTTACTGATGAAGAAACTGAGACTCTGAGTGTTTAAATGGCTTAAAAGGTTCACTTAGCTAGTAAATTTCAAAAACTGGATTTAAATCAGGTCTTTCTGATTTAAAGGGTGTCTACATTAAGATTCCCCCAACACACAAACACACAAACACACAAACACGCACACACCCTAGAAGCAAATCTGGAACTAGAACAATAAAAAATGCTATTCTAATTTATGTACTAGTCTAATAATACTACAGAAATAATTGAAATTCTTTTATTTTTTTTTTTTTGGTGTTTACATTACTTTTTTTAAAAATTTATTTATTTAACTTTTAACATTCATTTTCACAAAATTTTGGGTTACAAATTTTCTCCCCTTTTCTCCCCTCCCCCCCCCAAACACCAAGCATTCTAATTTCCCCTATGCCCAATCTGCTCTCTCTTTTCTATCATCCCTCTCTGCCCTTGTCTCCGTCTTCTCTTTTGTCCTGTAGGGCCAGATAGCTTTCTATATCCCTTTACCTGTATTTCTTATTTCCTAGTGGCAAGAACATTACTGGACAGTTGATCCTAACACTTTAAGTTCCAACTTCTTTACCTCCTTCCCTCTCCACCCCTTCCCTTTGGAAGGCAAGCAATTCAATATAGGCCAAATCTGTGTAGTTTTGCAAATGACTTCCATAATAGTTGTGTTGTGTAAGACTAACTATATTTCCCTCCATTCTATCCTGTCCCCCATTACTTCTATTCTCTTTTGATCCTATCCCTCCCCATGAGTGTCGACCTCAAATTGCACTCTCCTCCCCATGCCCTCCCTTCTATCATCCTTCCCACCCTGCTTATCCCCTTATCCCCCACTTTCCTGTATTGTAAGATAGGTTTTCATACCAAAATGAGTGTGCATTTTATTCATTCCTTTAGTGGAATGTGATGAGAGTAGACTTCATGTTTTTCTCTCACCTCCCCTCTTTATCCCTCCACTAATGAGTCTTTTGCTTGCCTCTTTTAAGAGAGATAATTTGCCCCATTCAATTTCTCCCTTTCTCCTCCCAATATATTTCTCTCTCACTGCTTGATTTCATTTTTTTTTAAGATATGATCCCATCCTCTTTAATTCACTCTATGCACTCTTTCTCTATGTATGTGTGCGTGTGTGTATGTGTGTGTATGTAATCCCACCCAGTACCCAGATACTGAAATGTTTCAAGAGTTACAAATATTGTCTTTCCATGTAGGAATGTAAACAGTTCAACTTTAGTAAGTCCCTTATGACTTCTCTTTGCTATTTACTTTTTCATGCTTCTCTTCATTCTTGTGTTTGAAAGTCAAATTTTCTTTTCAGCTCTGGTCTTTTCATCAAGAATGCTAGAAAGTCCTCAATTTCATTGAAAGACCATTTTTCCCCTGAAGTACTATACTCAGTTTTGCTGGGTAGGTGATTCTTGGTTTTAGTCCTAGTTCCTTTGACTTCTGGAATATCCTATTCCATGCCCTTTGATCCCTTAATGTAGAAGCTGTTAGATCTTGTGTTATCCTGATTGTATTTCCACAATACTTGAATTGTTTCTTTCTAGCTGCTTGCAATATTTTCTCCTTGACCTGGGAACTGTGGAATTTGGCCACAATGTTCCTAGGAGTTTCTCTTTTTGGATCTCTTTCAGACGGTGTTCTGTGGATTCCTTGAATATTTATTTTGCCCTCTGGTTCTAGAATCTCAGGGCAGTTTTCCTTGACAATTTCATGAAAGATGATGTCTAGGCTCTTCTTTTGATCATGGCTTTCAGGTAGTCCCATAATTTTTAAATTGTCTCTCCTGGATCTCATTTCCAGGTCAGTTGTTTTTCCAATGAGATATTTCACATTATCTTCCATTTTTCCATTCTTCTGGATTCTTGCTTTCTGTGATTTCTTGCTTTCTTGCAAAGTCCTTAGCCTCCATCTGTGCCATTCTAATTTTGAAAGAGCTATTTTCTTCAGTGAGCTTTTGAATCTCCTTTTCCATTTGGCTAATTCTGCTTTGAAAGTGTTCTTTTCCTCATTGTCTTTTTGAACCTCTTTTGCCAGTTGAGTTAAGCTAGTTTTCAAGGTGTTATTTTCTTCAACATTTTTTTGGGTCTCCTTTAGCAGGGGGCTGACCTGCTGTTCATGCTTTGACTTCATGTCTCTCATTTCTCTTCCCAGCTTTTCCTCCACCTCTCTAACTTGATTTTCAAAATTCTTTTTGAGCTCTTCCATGGCCTGAGCCCATTGGGTGGGCTGGGACACAAAAGCCTTGACTTCTGTGTCTTTCCCTGATGGTAAGCATTGTTCTTCCTCATCAGAAAGGAAGGGAGGAAATGACTGTTCACCAAGAAAGTAACCTTCTATAGTCTTATTTCTTTTCCCTTTTCTGGGCATTTTCCCAGCCAGTGACTTGACCTCTGAATATTCTCCTCACACCCACCTTGCCTCCTGATCCTCCCAGCCAGCATTTGGGGTCTGAGATTCAAATGCTGCTTCCAGCCTCAGGGCTTTGGGTGGGGGCAGGGCTGCTATTCAGTGTGATATTAAGTTCAGGTGCTGAGGTTGGGGCAGGGCCACCTCTCAGGCTCAGTTCCCTCAGGGAGTTTATGCAGAGACCTTCAACAATGGATCCAGGCTCCTGCCAGCTTGGGTCTGCTGCCGCCCCTCAGCTTCTGCCTCCCAAGGGGGCCTGAGCCATGTGGGCACCCCACTCCCCTCTTGACCCGCCAAACAGACTCTCTTACCTACCCCCGTCACCTGTGGGTGGAGGGACCCGCGTGGCTGCTGGAGATCCCATCCCTGAAGCCTGCTCGGATCTGTTCCTCTCAGTGCCATGGCCGCGGCAGGTCTGGGCTGGGCTCCGCATCTGCAGCACTACGGACCTTTTGCGAGAGGTTTGCAGGTCCCTCTGTGGGTGGAGGTACCCGCCTGGCCCCTGGAGATCCCATCCCTGAAGCCCGCTCGGATCTCTTCCTCTTGGTGCCGCAGCCGCGGCAGGGCTGCACTCAGCTCCCAGTCCCGGCGCCCAGTCCGCAGAGCGAAGGACCCTCCACAAGAGGTTTGCAGGTCTCTCCGGAACAAAAATCTCCCTCGCCCCAATGCTCCGTGGCCTCTGGGTGCAGAACTTGCAGTGAGTTACTTCTTTGTAGATGTTCTATGGGTTGTGGGTTCGGAGCTATGTGTATGTGCGTCTTTCTACTCCGCCATCTTGGCTACGCCCCAATGATTGAAATTCTTGAAAGAGGCCTTAAAGCCTATTTGACATACCCCTTTCATTAAACAGGGAAGGACACTGAGACTTAAAGTGATTTCCCAAGTTCAAATGGGTCAAAATGTGTTAAGAGCAGGACTCAATCCATTTCTTCTAACTTAGAAGCTTTTTGTTTTATCAGCTAATGTGAGGGCAAGCAAAATAGGATCTTTGGCTGTTTTTGTTTATACCAAGAAGTATAATGCTTCTGAATAATGGGATTAGGGAAGATCTTTCCCACCCATTGTTGGCCTGGGAAGATTTGTAGGAAGGTCCACTGATTTTATTAATGAGGCAATGGTTCTCCAGAGATGTGATGCCCTCAGGCCTTAAAAAAATGTATAAAGACACAGAAGTGTTGTTTTATTTTAAGACTTAGTTTTTGGAAGATGGTTTGAGAGCCAGATGAAAGTCTGGGAAAGGGCTAAGCAGCCCCCTGACTTTGAAAACCTAGGTGTTATATGGAAGTCACTCACATAATGTAGTAGATCATGTTTGTGTATGTGTATGTGTTTGTGTATCATGTTCTGATTTGTTATACGATTTCATTCATTTATCTTAGTCTGACTACATAGCATGACTATAGTGAAAATATACTCAATAGGAAAGTATATGTAGAATCTATACAGAATTGTATGCAGTCGTGGGGAGGGAGGGGGGTAGTGGGGGGTAGGTGGGGGGGATAAAATCGCAATTGTGTGGCAGTGATTGTTAAACATTAAAAAATTTAAAAAAATTAAAAAAATATACATTAAAAAAAAAAAAAGAAAGAAAAAGAAAACCTAGGTGTTGGTGCTTCCCTCTCTGGTAACTATGGTCAGACAGTTGGACCTGCCTGTTGATTTGTGATATATGCATTGATTATGGTCAGACCAAGGAAGTCATGTCTGTTGATTGTTAATTTCTCTGTATTTTCTCTGAAGTTTAGGGTGCTGACTTTTTTTCCTGAACTAACTTAATGATACATGTGCTTGATTAAAGTGATTGTTAAACCCTCAAAAGTTGTCATTTCTTTTAGAACAGCAGACCAAAGAACCTGTGGTGGCAGGTGCCCCTGTGTATGTTGGAGTACTTACTGATACAACCAATAGTTAATTGGCGTTCATTAATGCCATTATTTTTTTCTCCCAGTGATTAAAAAATATCAGATTTCTTATCACAAGTGCACAGAAAGTGTTAAAGTGTTGTGCTTTGACATTTAGATCATAGAGTCATATTTCTTTCTGATCATACCAAAAATATTCTTCATATATATTCTTCTTAGATGGAGATGAAAATACTGCTGTGCTATCTGTAGGGCACATATTTTAATGAGTGACATGGTAATCAAGTAAGATGATGGGACCCTAGGGCATATTAAGAGAGGTATTTTTTTTTTTCCTAAATAAGGAAGTGATGCTTCCATTGTATTTCTCACTGGTCAGACCAGACCTGGACAATTAAGCTTAGTTTTGGGCACCAAAGTTTTAAAGGACATTAAATAAACTGAAGAATGTACATAACTAGACAATAAGTTTGGTGAAAGGCTTCCAGTTAATGTAGTGCAAATTAGTTAAAGGAATTAGGGATGTTCAGCCTTGAAAAGAAAAGAAAACTTACTTAAGGAGGGCAGGCCAATACTTTCAAGTACCTGAAAGGATGTCATGCAAAAATGAATGAGTTTTTGGTCTGTTTGGAACCAGAGGGGAGGATGAGTACAATAGATTAAATGATTGAAGATTCAAATTTCTGCTGTTTGGTTTGTTTGCTTTTCAGTCATTTGATTTTTTGAGCTAAAGCTGGAACGAAACTCAGAGGACAGCTGAATACACCTCAATTCTTTTCGTGAGGAAACTAGGGCCAAGCACGGTTGAATGACTTGTCTAAGATTACACAATTACTATGTGCCAGTGGTGACATTTGAGCCCAACTCTTTTGACTCTAGAGATAATAATAATTTTCCTTGCCACATTGCCTCTAAATTGCCTACAGGTAAAGTTCCTTAACAATTGCAATGTTTACCTGTTCTAGATACAACCTTAATACCTGGCAATTGCTCCTTTCCATATTAAATTCTTATTCTGTTGCTCATAATAACTCTACCTCTAGCTCTAAATTGTGTTTTGCAGAGCATTCTTGTCATAAATAGCAAGAATGATGAGCATAAAGCAGGTCTAGGAATGTTGGTCAAAATGAAGGGTTCCTTTTCAAGGATGAGTCAAGTGAGTTAGACAATGATCAGATTTCTAGATTAGATAGTCTCTAAGATTCAGGCCACTTTTGAAATTCTAATTCACTCTCTACTCATGTTCATCATTTGAAATCTATCTCTACTGGACCTAAACCATAGTCCTCACTCACTTGCATCATCCTTCACACTTAGCACTGTGCTCCTATGAAGTTCATTCTTTAGAATTGCTACTATTATCATAAGGGGACCAAGAATTTAGATATAAAGAGAAACAAATATGAAGTCTTACCCTTGTAGCCCTTTTCACTGTGAATAGTTTCTTGAAACAAACTTCACAACATTTGGAATGGAAAGAACATCCCTCCCTTTGTTTCCTCAGAGCCCTCTTATTCTTCTGTAAGATATCACTTCATACAATTTCCTTTTTCCCATTTATTTTCATTTTTGCTCTGAGTGGCTTCCCTGTTCTCTATCACATTGATTTTCATGTTACAGGCTAAAATAAATTTAAAGGACCGCACCAATGTTTCCATTGAAATTGAAATCAAAGAAAGACAAGTTCTGAATTAGAAAGTTTCCAGTAATTCAATCAATATCAGGTTCCAGCCTATACATATATTTGAAATTTTGCATGATAAAACTTGTGAATTACTAACCCTATAGAGAGATCTTCATGGGGGCTGTACATTTTTTATTTTATTTCTTTTTTACTTTTTATTCGGAACTTTAATAAAATTGTCCTTTCTCCCCCTCGCAAAATCAAAGAGCACCTTTAGTCTCCCATCAATATTTGTTTTTGCTCCTGTCGCTAAGAGTTTATGTACTTGATCTTCTCCTTTTAAGTCTGTTCTCCAATGAGCAGTAAGACGCCTCTTCAGATAAACATTGTCAGCACTTAAAAGGAATAATTTTGTACCCTTCAATCTTAATGTCACTCCTACTTCACACTCTAACTAATTAATAAATTTCTATTTATGTTGGACGTATGAGAACAGAACTGTTTTCTTTTGTCTATATTAAAGTTCGCCAAGTTTAGAAAAAAATGTCATTTGGATTGATTCACAAAAGCATTACACTTACTTCCTATTCCTCATCATAGGATGGTGAGGTTGACTGTAGGTCCTTGGCTATGTCAAGGGAGAATAAGGGCTCTGTTTTTGCTATAGTTCATTTTTCAGTAGTGTACGGCTCTTCATGACACCATTTGGGATTTTCTTGACAAAGATACAATAGTGATTTGTCATTCCCTTTTCCAGTTCATTTTACAGATGAAGAACTGAAACAATCAAGGTTAAATGACTTGCTCAGGGTCAAACAGCTAGTAAGTGTCTGAGACCAGATTCTAAATCAGGGAGATGAGTGTTCCTAACTCCAGGCTAGGCACAGCGCTATTGCACCACCTAGCTGTCCTAAGCCTTTCTCATTTCCATAATTTTCCACTTCCTCCTTAACCCACTCTGTCCTTTCTATCTATACATCTTTTTTGAATTCTACAACCATTTATAAAATGACAAATGCACATGCAAGCCACTGTACCACATTGCCTGGATTTTTTGAAACCGTGATTTCATTGATGTAGGGATCAATCAAGGAAGAAAATCCCTCTGCTGATCAGGTAGCTTGATCTGTAGCCTATCATCTTAAACAGCATGTTGCAGCATTTAGAAGTGGTTACTTACTCTTGGCCAGTATGAATCAAAGGAAATAATTGAACCTGGGTCCTCACTCTTAGGTTAGCTGTCTATCCACTACACCTTGTACTTCTCTTCCTGGGATTAGTACATGAAGTATGACATAGTCCTTGACTCTATCTTAAAGTAGGTCATTCTGTTAAGGTGTGTGTGTGTGTGTGTGTGTGTGTGTGTGTGTGTGTGTGTGTGTATGTGTTTACTAATGATATGGGATGCTATACAGAAACAAGTGAATATGAGAAGGCAAAATACAATAGGGACAATAAAGGGATTTATAACTTAAATACGTAAGAGAGTAAAAGTGAAGAAAAGTCAGCCGATTTTCTTAAAGGATACCCCAGTGACATAATATCTCCCTTTCTCCTCTTTCTCTATTCTCTGACAAAGACATGAACATCTTGTTGTTAAGATAATATACTCCAATGAACTTGATTCTTTCCCTTCCCATATTCTCTATCTGTTTG
Organism: Notamacropus eugenii; assembly: GCF_028372415.1. Taxonomy (NCBI): domain Eukaryota; kingdom Metazoa; phylum Chordata; class Mammalia; order Diprotodontia; family Macropodidae; genus Notamacropus; species Notamacropus eugenii. The sequence continues at coordinate 108,162,888 of NC_092878.1, forward strand.
AATCTTCAGACTTTTCTCTTTATCCAATGATTCTTCCTTCCTATTTCTTTAAATTATGTTCATGTTTCCTCTTCCTAAAAAAAAAAAAAAAAAGATATCCTTAAATAACTCCTCACTCTCATAATTGACCTTAACTATGGGAGTTCCCAAAGTTTCTATCTTAGGCCTTCTCTTCTCCCTCTATACTCTCTCAGTGACTCCATCAGCTTCCACAGGCTTAATCATAATCTCTAGCCACTTGTCTCTAGCCTCAGTCTCTTCCCCAAACTTCTCTTCTGTGTCACCAAATGTCTACTGGACATTTTAAGCTCAACATGTCTAAAACAGAACTTATTATCATTTTCACTAATCTTTCTCCTCTTCCAAATTTCTCTATTTCTGTTGAAGTTGCCACCATCTTTCTGGCATTTCAATTTCATAATCTCACCATAATCTTTTACTCTTCACACAACTTTATCTAACATATCCAATAAGTTGGTAGGACTTATTTCTTCCTATATAATTAGTCATCTTCCTAATATTTATTTCTACCTATATAGCATCTCCTACAACCTAATCTTTCCATTCATACAGCTTCTACCTTATTTCAAGATACTGTCAGATTATTATAATGGTCTCCTCATTGTTTTCCTTCCTTCTACATTTTCATCCATCCTATATATTACATCCAAAATATTATTTTCTTAAATTATAATCTCATAATGTGATTTGCTCAGTCAATCAAATGCGTCCCTATTGCTTTAACCTTAATACAGTCTTCTATACTTAGCTCTTAAGGAGCCATATAATCTGTCCCCAATTTGTCTGCTTTCATGGACTTCTCCTATCCCTATTCTTTATGATCCAATCAAACTCTCTTCCCTGTATTTCAGTCTCACCTCTCTATCTCTCATCTTTTCCCTGGCACTGGCCATCCTCCATAACTGGAATTCATTCTTTTCTTATTTCCACGTCATAGATCCCTTTCTTCCTTTAAGACACAGCTCAAGTATTGTCTTCTTCTGAAGACTAGCCAAATTTTCTCAATTGCAAGTGCCCTTCCTCCCAAACTATTCTGCCTTTAACTAATATATATATATATATTATATGTTTATATATGTTTATGTATATATTCATATATGTATATATTCATATGTGTGTGTGTGTGTAATCTCTCTATTTTGTACACATTGTTATGTTTCTGTTTTACCATTCATTAGAATATGAGCTCCTCATAAGTAGAGATTGTTCCAATCTTTATCTTCATAATCTCAGCCCCTAACCTGCTGACAGGCATAGGGAAATCACTTTTTAAATACTTATTGATCGATATAAATGTTGTAGCAAATGTTGAGTCTGTGGAAAATTCATTTTCTCTCCAGTAAGTAAGTGATTGAAGTGGGAAGTATATTTTCCCATTTAAAATTTGATTTTGACTTAAATATGTGCTGGGAGAGGGAAGAAATGTCATTGAAGTAAAAGAAGCATTTCAAATATTCTTGGCTGCTATGTAGATTTTTCCTTTTGTCTTTTATCTCTCCCTTCCCTCAGTTCGTTCAGTCACTAAAATACAATGAAAATGAAAGTACTTAATTTCTATTGAATCCTTTGTCCTTTGACAGCTTAATACCTGATAGGCTACAAAGGACTCAGTACTTACCTTTTTAATTGGTTAACTACATCACTTATGGGCCTCCTTCTCCAGGCAAACAAAAGTGAGAAGCCTTGAAGAGGAGACAAAAATCCCATCCAAATAAGCAAATATTATTCCACTTATATGAACTTGAATTAATAAATTTAATTAACAAAGAAAATACTACTTGTATTTCACATGATTGGTATGTCTTTTCTGAAAAATTTTGGGAGAATTATGCAACTAAATAGTGTCAGAAGCATTGAAACTAATTATAATGACAATAACTAGCATTTATATAGTGTTTTAATGTCTGAAAAATACTGCTGATGAGGAATGGTTTCCAGACCATCTGAGCCAAGAAAGTGAAGTAAGCAGATAATCACGTAAACTCTCCCATTTTCATCTTTAGATAATCATAAAATAGCACCATGAAACAAATCCTAGAATCACAGAGGCATCAAAAGAGTTGATGAAACACTCTTTTAGCCCAAGAAACTTGGAAATATAAAGAAATATAAATATTTTACACCTGTAAGTCATTTTCCATATATTTATTTCCATATATTTATTTAAATATATTTATTTGTTCATTCATTTGTTTGTTTATTACCACTTTAGGATATTGACCTAGAAGTAATATTTGGATCGATGGTTACAAAGAGTTTTAAAATCCTTTGGGCATAGTTTCAAATTAATCTCCAGAATGGATGGATTAGTTCACAACTGCATCAACTAGTGTCCCAAATTTCCCTCATCCTCTCCTCTCCAACATTTACCATTTTCTTTTTTTTTTTTTTTTTGTCTTATTGACCACTCCAATTTGTATGAGGTGGCACTTCTGAGTTGTTTTAATTTACATTGCTCTAATAAAAAAAAATATTATGAGCACTTCTCCATATGCCTATAAATATCTTTGATTTCTTCAACTGAAAACTGTCTACTCATATTATCAAATTATCAAGGAAACTACCCTGATATTTTGGAACCAGAGGTCAAAATAGGCATTGAAAGAATCCGCCTTTCACCTCAGGAAAGAGGTCCTAAAAGGCAAAAAAAGAACTCCAAGGAACATTATAATTTCAGATCTATTAGGTCAAGAAAAAAAATACTACAAGTGATCAGAAAGAAACAATTCAAATAACAGGGAGGAACAATCAGGATTACACAGGGCTTAGCAGCTGCAATATTAAGGGACCTGAGTTTTTGGAATATGATTTTCCAAAAGACAAAGGAGCTAGCTCTATGGCCATATATCACCTAGCTAGCAAAATTAAGCATAATATTCCAATGGAAGATAATTCAATGAAGTAGAAGGATTTTAAGTTTTCATAAGAAGATCAAAATTGAACAAAAAAATTGAACTCAAATATCAAGACCCAAGAGAAGCCTAAAAAGGGAAAAAGGGGGAAAAACATATGGGATTCAGTGGAGCTGGAATATTTATATCCCTATATCATAAAATGATAATAGTAATTTTTAAATTTTTTTCCCATTACTCATATGGCTAGAAGGAATATAAACAGGCAGACAGTACAGGCATAAGGTGATTTTGAGGGAATGAAATAAAAATAATTAAGGGGTGAGAAAGAGGTGTACACTGGTTACAGAAGGAAGGGAAAGGTAGAAAGGGGTAAATTATTTCACATGAAGAGGTGTGGAAGAGGCATAACATTTGAGAGTAAGATGAGAGGAAGGTTGATGGGGCATCTCTTGAACTTTATTCTCAATGATATTTGTCCAAAGAGGAAATGATATACACATTTAGTTGGAATATAGTAATCTATCTTGCCAGACAGAAAAATGAGCAGATGAACTGGAAAAAGGAGAGGTAGCATCAGGGAGCTGATAGCAAGATAACAATGAAAAGGGAAGATTGGAAGGAAAAAGGAAAAACAGAAGAAAAATTGGATGGAGGTAAATGCACAGTAATTGTAGTTGTGAATATGAATGTGATAAAACCTCCTATAAAAATGAAGTGGATAGCAGAGTGGATCGAAAACCAGAATCTTATAATGTGTTGTTTAAAAGAAACACATTTAAAGCAGAGAGATGTACACAGAGTGAAGGTAAGGGGTGGAGCAGAATCTATTATGTCAGTTGAAGTAAAAAAAAATAAAAAGACTAGTATAGCAATCCTGATGTCAAACAAAGCAAAAGCAAAAATAGACCTAATTTAGAAAGACAAGAAAGGATATTACAGCTTGCTAAAAGGCACCACAGACAAAGAAGTAATACCAAAATCAAACATATACACACCAAGTGGTGCAGCATCCAAATTCTTTTTATATTTATTTTTAATTATTTTTTAATGTTTAACAATAACTGCCATACAATTGAGATTTTATCCCCCCCACACCTACCCCCCACTACCCCCCTCCCTCCCCACGACTGCATACAGTTCTGTATAGGTTCTACATATACTTTCCTATTGAGTACATTTTCACTATAGTCATGCTATGTAGTCGGACTAAAATAAATGGAAGAAATCATATAACAAATCAAAACATGAAACACAAAAACATACACATACACAAACATGATCTGCTATATTCTGTGAATGACTTCCATATTTCTTTCTCTGAGTGTGGATGGCATTTTGCCTTAGAGAACCACCATTGGGATTTTTTTTTTTTAAGAATTTCTCGCGTTATTATGAAATTCCAAGTCTACAAGAAAAAACTCTCGCAAACTGTGGTTGTTGCTGTGCATAAAGTTCTCCTGGTTCAGCTCCTTTCACTCAGCATCAGGTCATATAAGTCCTTCCAGGCCTCTCTGAAGTCTTCTTCTTCATGATTTCTTATGGCACAATAGTACTCCATTACATTCATATACCATAATTTATTCAGCCATTCCCCAATTGATGGACATCCCCTTGACTTCCAGTTTTTGGCAGCTACAAAGAGTGCTGCTATAAATATTTTTGTACATGTGGGACCCTTTCACATTTTTATGATCTCTTGGGATACAGTCCTAGTAGAGATTTTGCTGGGTCAAAGGGTGTGCACATTTTTGTAGCCCTTTGGGCATAGTTCCAAATTGCTCTCCAGAATGGTTGGATGCGCTCGCAGCTCCACCAACAATGAATTAATGTTCCAACTCTCCCACATCCTCTCCAGCATTTATCATTTTCTTGTTCTGTCATGTTTTCCAATCTTATAGGTGTGATGTGGTACCTCAGAGTTGTTTTGATTTGCATCTCTCTAATCAACAGTGATTTAGAGCATTTTTTCATATGATTATAGATATCTTTAATTTCTTCTTCTGAAAATTGCCTGTTCATATCCTTTGACCATTTATCAATTGGGGAATGACTTGTATGATTATACATTTGAGTCAGTTCTCTGTATATTCTAGAAATGAGGCCTTTATCTCCGAGCTTAGCTGTAAAAATTCTTTCCCAATTTACTACATCCCTCCGGATTTTGGTTACATTGGGTTTGGTTGTGCCAAAACTTGTCAGTTTAATGTAATCAAAATTATCCATTTTGCATTTCATAATGCTTTCTATCTCTTCTTTAGTAAAAAATTCTTCCCTTCTCCATAAATCTGATAAATACACTATTCCTTGCTTCTCCAGTTTATTCATGGTATCAATCTTTATACCTAAATCATGTACCCATTTGGACTTTATTCTTGTGTACGGTGTCAGGTATGGGTCTATGCCTAATTTCCGCCACACTGTTATCCAGTTTTCCCAGCAATTTTTGTCAAACAGTGAATTCTTATCCCAGAAGCTGGGGTCCTTGGGTTTATCAAACAGAAGGTTGCTATATTCCTTGCCTACTGCGTCTTGAGTGCCAAGTCTATTCCACTTGTCTACCTCTCTGTTTCTTAGCCAATACCAAGTGGTTTTGATAATTGCTGCTTTATAGTACAGTTTGAGGTCTGGTAGTGCTAGGCCACCTTCCCAAGCATTTCTTTTCATTAGCCCCTTTGATATTCTGGACCTTTTGTTTCTCCAAATGAATTTTGATATTATTTTATCCAGCTCTAGAACATAATTATCTGATAGTTTAATTGGTATGGCACTAAATAAGTATATTAATTTGGGTAGAATTGTCATTTTTATTATATTAGCACGGCCTACCCATGAGCAACTAATGTTTTTCCACTTACTTAAATCTGACTTTATTTGTGCAAAAAGTGTCTTGTAATTGTGTTCATATAATCCCTGGGTTTGTTTTGGCAGGTAAACTCTTAAGTATTTTATACTGTCTACCCTAGCTTTAAATGAGATTTCTCTTTCTATCTCTTGCTTTTGGAGTTTGTTGCTAATATATAGGAATGCAGAAGATTTGTGTGGGTTTATTTTGTTACCTGCAACTTTGCCAAAGTTGTTTATTATTTCAAGTAATTTTTTGCTTCAATCTCTGGGATTCTCCAAGTAAATCATCATATCATCTGCAAAGAGTGATAACTTAGTTTCTTCTTTGGCTATTCTTATTCCTTCAATATCTTTATCTTGTCTAACTGCTACAGCTAACATTTCTAGTACCATATTGAATAATAGTGGTGATAATGGACAACCTTGTTTCACCCGTGATCTTATTGGGAATGCATCTAGCTTATCCCCATTGCATATAATGCTTGCTGAAGGTTTTAGATAGATACTGCTTATTATTTTATTGAAAGTTCCCTTTATTCCTACATTCTCCAATGTTTTTAGTAGGAATGGGTGTTGTATTTTGTGAAAAGCTTTTTCTGCATCTATTGAGGTAATCATGTGGTTTTTGTTAGCTTTGTTGTTGCTGTGATCGATAATGCTAATAGTTTTCCTAATATTGAACCAGCCCTGTAATCCTGGTATGAATCCTACCTGATCATAATGTATTAATCTCATGATAAGATGCTCTATTCGTTTTGCTAAAATCTTATTTAAAATTTTTGCATCTATATTCATTAGGGAAATTGGTCTATAATTTTCTTTCTCTGTTTTGTCTCTTCTTGGTTTGGGTATCAAAACCATATTTGTATCATAGAAAGAATTTGGGAGGACTCCTTCTTCCCCAATTTTCAAAAATAGTTTATATAGTATTGCAATTAACTGTTCTTAAATGTTTGATAGAATTCACTTGTGAATCCATCTGGCCCTGGAGATTTTTTCCTAGGGAGTTCTTTGATGGCTTGTTCAATTTCTTTTTCTGAGATGGGGTTGTTTAAGTATTCAAATTCCTCTTCTTTTAATCTGGGCAATTTGTATTTTTTAAAATATTCATCCATCTCGTTTAGATTATCAAATGTGTGGGCATAAAGTTGGGCAAAGTAGTTTCTAATTATTGTTTTAATTTCCTCCTTATTGGAGGTGAGTTCACCCCTTTCATTTTTAATATTAGTAATTTGATTTTCTTCTTTCTTTTTTTTTAATCAGATTGACCAAAGGTTTATCAATTTTATTAGTTTTTTCATAAAACCAACTATTGGTTTTATTTATCAATTCAATAGTCTTCTCAATTTCAATTTTATTAATCTCTCCTTTGGTTTTAAGTATTTCTAATTTGGTATTTACTTGGGGATTTTCAATTTGTTCTTTTTCTAGCTTTTTCAACCAGCAACCAAATTCTTAAAGGAGAAGTTAGGTAAGCTATGCGTGTGTTTGTCCTTCATTTCCAAAGAAGACCATGCCATCAGACAAATGATGACATGACTTGCACTTGATTTTGTTTTGAGTGAGAGAGGGATGTGCAAAGTCACTAGCCTCACTTCTCCTCCAGAGCCATCTGAATCCAGTGACCAGATATTCATCAAGATGACCGGAGACGACCCAGGATGAGACAATTGGGGTTAATTGACTTGCCTAAGGTCACACAGTAAGTGATTGTCAAGTGTTTGAGGTGACATTTGAACTCAGGTCCTCCTGAATCCTGCACTTGTGCTTTATCCACTGCATCACCTAGCTGCCCCTAGGTAAGCTATAGGTTCATGGCCAAAGAAGAGACAGAGATCATTATGAAATGCAAAATATATTGTTTTGATTATATTCAATGTAAAATGTTTTGCACAAACAAAATCAATGTAACCAAGATTAGAAAGAAACCAGAAAGCTGGGAAACAATCTTTATAGTAACTGTTTCTGACAAAGGCCTGATTTCTCAAATACATAGAGAACTGAGTCAAATTTATAAGAATCTGAGCCATTTTGCAATTCATAAATGATCAAAGGATATGAAAAAGCAGCTTTCAGATGAGGAGATCAAAGTTATCTTTAGGCATATGAAGAAATGCTTTAAATTACTTTTGATTAGAAAAGTATAAATTGAAACAACTCTGAGATACCACTTCACAACTATCAGATTACATAATATAAAAAAAATGAGAAATGTCATAGAGGATTTGGGAAAATGTGGACATTAGTGCATTTTTGGTGGAGTTGTCAACTGATCCGACCAATATGTAAAGAAAATTGGAATTATGCCCAAAGGACTCCAAAAGTATTAATATCCCTTGATCCAGCAGTATCACTGCTAAGTCTATGTCCAAAAGAGATCATAAAAAAGAGAAAGAGATTCACAGGCACACAAAATATTTATAGCACTTCTTTTCCTGATGGCAAAATTTTGGAAATTGGGGGAATGCTTATTAATTGGAGAATGACTGAACAAGCTGTGGTATATGAATGTAATGGAATACGATTGTGCAATGAGAAATGATGAACAGACAGATTTAAGAAAATCTTAGAAAGTTTTGAATGAATCAATGCAAAGTGCAATGAGTAGAACCAAGAAAATTTCAAACACAGTATCAACAACACTGTGTGATGATCAACTATGAATGATACAGCTCTTTTAAGCTACACAATGAAACAAGAGAAGTACAAAGTACTCACAAAGGAAAATACTATCCACATCCAGAGAAAGAACTGATGGACTCTGAATGCAGAGGGAAGAATACTTTTATTCACTTACTTTATCTGGAACACTTCAAAATTATCTAGACATTCATACTTCACAATTGTATGTGGTAGATAGTGCAAATATTATTTTATAGATTGGGAAAATAAGACTTGGAGAACTTACATGATTTGTTCAAGGTCATAGGACTGGTGTCAGAGTCAGGTTTCAAACTTAGGTCTCACAATTTCATGTTCCGTATCTTTTACGCCATATCAACTCTCCCCTCCAAAAAAGTGTATTGGCTCAATATGCATTATCACTTTGTCTTAGTTTCAAGAAGTTTATTACCTTACCTAGCAGATGTCATAGAGGGGTCCAGTATAATGAGGCAGAGAATTAGCAATTTTAAAAGCTGGGAAAGGAAAAAGGGGAGGTTAGGAGAAAGTCATCTGATCTTCTACAATGAGATTCAATAAGGGGGGATCTTGTTCAGATGAGGGTAAGTCTACGAGCCTTTGGTACCTGACCATGAAAAGGATGCTGAAGATAGAAGTATATTTGATGGAAGATGCACAAGAATGAAATATATCTTTTCAGATATAGCAGATTTGTTAATCTGTTCAGAGTGACTATATTTGTTTATTACAAAGACAGCATTCTCTTTGGAAGGGGAGGAATGAGTTAGTACATTGTGAGAGAGACACAAACAAAGTAAATCAATAAAATCCTGTAAATATAGAAGAGAAAATGAAACTCAGAAAGAAGAGAAATTAGAAATTTATGACACTTATGTATTAAATTTAATATACATTTTTAGAATGTAAAAGCATTGACTGTGTCTTTCTTTGTATCCTCAATGTGTAGCACAATAAGTACTTAATAAATGCATATGGATCATTTTTTAAAAAGATGTTCTGTATCAAAGTTTCCTTATTTCACTTAAAATCCTCTTTTATGTTTTTCTTTGTAAACTAAAATGTGGACTCTTGTTGGTATTTATAATGTTTATAATTTTTTTAAAAAAGGACTTAAAAATGTATCTTTTATGCAGTTTAACCCCAGGTTAGTCTTTAATTCATCCCTCCCTTTAATTCATTCAAGAAAGTTTGAATCAGATGAAATCCAGAGTGGAAAACAGAAACAAAACAACAACACGAATTCTTCACAAATTTTACAGGGATTGGGAATACGAACTAAGCTGGAAGGAAACCAATAGCATATTTACAGGGAAAGTTTATGGATCATAAAATGGCAACATATACAGTGACACTGATGCTCATGATGGTTGAGGTGAGATTGATGGGCTATAAGTGCAGAGAAAGTAGGATCTGACAAGCCCAGGCTTGCTATAATATAGAAGGACAGAAATCATTAGTTGGCAGTTCTTTTCTTTGTTCCAATAAAACTCCTATTTGCCTTTCCTTGAGAGGTTTATTGTTCTGTAATTCACTGTCAGACAGTGAGTGAGGCCTGACCAAGAACCAGTGACAATCATGGATCTCAGCAGCATATATAATGGATACAAGTACTTGTTCCCCTGAAGGTTAATTTGGCTGGGCCATTTTCCATGGTGAATCTTACACAGTGACATTTCAGTTCAAGCTTATGAACAAAGATCATAGAATATAGTGGTTTATGTGGGATGCTGGGATGATTTAGCCTTCACAAAATTAATAGCTGGTCACTCACTTGAAATCAAGGGTCATAAATAATTTGAAGATGAAGAAGAAACCAAGTTATATATTCTTGCTCAGTTGGCCTCATTATCTGTGAGTTCATCATTCAGTAAGAGATTTCATCTTTGAAGAGTTAATTTATTACAAGAAAAGTTAATTTATAGGTGATTAAAACTGTATATGCAATCAATCCAAATATTAATATCACTTTAATAGGACTATGTTGATGCTAAGAGTTCTAAGGGAGGTAAACTAACATGTTCAATTGAAAAATATTCTTGTAAAGATTTTTTATGAGCTACATGGGATTAAAAGTAAAGAAAATTCTGTCAAAAATTGAGCAAAGATTTGTTACTGTTCGTTTCTGGGAATTCAAAGCAAAGAATTACTTTGGTTCCTTGAACACAGTTTGAGATGTTTTGGATCAGAGGTTAAGTGAAGTCAAAGATAATTTCACATTCCACTACTGGAAATCAAAGACAATTTTAGGTGGATATGGATGGCAGCTGAATTATTAAAACGTGCACGGTTCCATAAAAATAGTTCTTAGCTCTAAATTTTATTGTAATAGACTGAACATTGATTCATTTCATTTATTAGTTTGGAATCTGGATCTCTGTCTCCTTCTCTGACTCTGTCTCTCTCTTTGAATATATACATATATGTATATATACATATGTATACACACATATATTATATTTATGTACACACATACACACATATTATATATATATATATATATATATATATATACATATACATATACATATACACATACACTTCCTGAAAAGCCTAGACTTCATGTAATGTGAATAGTTTCTTCTTTAATATTGTTTTAAGGGCCCTTAAATGTCACATTTGAAAATGACATTAGAGAAAGTGTCATGTTTACATTGCAGCAAAGCTTTCAATGAACTGGAGAAGGATGGGTCATGTACCTTGATTTATTTTCTAATAGTTCCATTTCTTCTCTCTTCTGGTACAGTGTAAGTGTGGGTGTATGTGTGTGTGTGTGTGTGTGTGTGTGTGTGTGTGTTGCTTTAAAAAGTAGAGACCAGTTATGTACCAGAAGGGAAAAATGACATTTCCTTTTTACAGAATATGAAATACTCCTTAGAATCTGATATTTTTTAACTGCCAAGGATGTTTATTTTCAGTCTATTCTCTTTAGAAATTGCATCAAAGGCTAAAAAGTGTTCTTCAAAAAATATTCATTTCTTTAGATTGATATTTGATAGAAATTTGAATAGTTAGCTCTAATTTTTCTTTTTTTTTGATAAAGAAACTAGATTAAATATGGTAAGGAGAATTTTAATCCTTTATTCTGATGTCTACTGAGGTAGGAGATGGAAAAAAGAAATGTCAGTAGGGTACCAAAATGCTTGCCCTCTCTACATAAGTTGCCTTCTTGTGAAGGAGTCACATGAAATAGACACTCAGAGACTAAACAGCAGATAAACCAGAGACTCTCAGTTCATTGTATGCTTTGCATTTTAAAAAGGATGAATTAGTGATAATTTTGGCCACCTCAATTTAGAATATCTGAAGGCCCTGTTAATGTGACCTCTGACAAGTTAACTTCTTATTTGCCTTATGTTTTCTGATCTACAAAATGGCTCACTTATAGTATATATGTAAATGACTGCATATACAATAAAGATTTTACATGTATGTATGCATACATATGTGTATGGGTATGTATAAATATTAGCTATCACTATTATTTTTGTGTCCTTCGTTGAAAAAAATTAAGAAGGTCACATTTGAACACAATTCATTATAACTGAAAAAGGAATATGGTAAACGAGAGTATCACAAATAATCTTAATATGCCATGTAACCTTATTGTGTGCCATAAAAATAAACATTTTCCAAAATTATCTCCTTTATAATAAGTTGTGATCTGTGTCCCAGGAAACTGTTGTTCAAATTAAGTTAGAGAAAGAGAGATTCATTTTTTTCTAAAATCACTCCAATGAAAAAAAAAATAGAAATTTTCCACTAAAAATATAAACACAGACCCTAAACAAAAGACTCACCTTAGATTTTTTCATTTTATCTGTTACTCAATAATAATTTTAGTTCATAATACTATCATATAATCTTAACTTTTTTCTACCATATGGTATTTTATCTACACACACACAGAAACACACACACACACACACACACACACACACACACACACACACACCATCATGACAAACCTTCTAGGGAAGATCTATTCTGTAACTAGAGAAGATTAGCTAAATTGTACCTTAAATGATCTTGAAATAAAGAAGCAATAATGCAACTACCAAAAAGAAGACATAGTAATAACACATAAACAATTTTTTTCATGAATTCAGTACAGTAGAAAAAATATGAGAGTTGGAGTCATAAACTTATCTCCAAGGTCTGTAGGTGACTTACTGTTGACCTAGGGCAAATCACTGAGATGTTCTGATCTCATCTTCCACATCAAAAATGACCATTTTTGAACTGTTTGGTACCTGTAAATTCTTCCAGTTCAAAATCTGCAACCTAGTATAATCCTTTCAATAGAGCTTTAAAACAATAACTCCCAAAATTCATTTTGAAGAAGTAAAAGTCAACAATATCAAAGGAAATAGTTGAAAAAAAGTCAAAGGGAGGCAGCTTAGCAGTACCAGACCTTAAACTATAGTATGAAGTAGCAGTTATGGAAATCATTTGGTACTGGTCATGGAATAGAAAAGTTTATCAATAAAAAAGAGTAGATATACAATTTTCAGAAGCAGATAAATATAATAATCTCATATTTGGCAAATGTAAAGACAATATTTCAGGATAAGAATTCATTTGGTAAAAATTGCTGGGAAAATGGGAAAGCAGCATTGCAGAATATGGACATAGACTAATATCTAACATTACCAAGATAAGGTGAAAATGAATACATGAATTAGATATAAAGAGAAGTATTACAGGAAAATTAGATGTATGTGAAACATATTACTTAGAATTATGGATATGTGAATAATTCATAAATGAGGATATAAGAGATAGAGAGCAAAGTTAGGTATAGAATGAATAATTTCCACTATGTGAAATTAAAATTTTTTTAGTAGAATTGAAACAAATGTAGATAAGGTCAGAAGGCAAGGAGAATACTGTTAAAAACTATAAACAGTTTCTCCACAAAAGGTCTCATACATCAAATATGTAAAGAACTTTGTCAAATCTATACAAGTTATTCCCCAATTGATAAATGGTCAAAAGATATGTACAGTTTTCCCATGAAGAAATAAAAAATGCATTGTCATATAAAAATACTGTAAATCATTTTTGATTAGACAAATACAAATTAAGACAACCTTGAGATATCACTATGCATCTGTAAGATATGCTAAAATGATCAAAGGTGAGAGTAACAGTGTTTAACAGATGAAAAAATGGGACAAATTCATTTTTTGGTGGAATTGTGAACTTATTCAACAATTTTGGAAAGAAATCTGGAATTATTCCCAAAGAGTTATTAAACTACCTATACCCTATATTGCATCAATGTCCAATACTACCACTATTTGCAAAAAATAATTAAGTAAATAAAACCAAAAGAACATAGAAGTTTTAAAATTTTCAAGGTAGTTTTCTTTGTGGTGGCAAAGAACTGGAAATTACAGAGATATCCATTAACTGGGGAACAGTTGAACAAATTGTGGTATATGATTATGATGGGATACAAGTGTACCACAAGAAATGATGATCTCAGTTGTATTAGAAAAACATTAAAAGACTTGCATGAAATAACAGAGAGTGAAATTAACTGAACCAAGAAAATATTTTAAAATAACAGCAATATTGTTTTAAGAATGACTTAGAGTGAATGCCATTTTGACTATTATAAACACCTGAATGAAATTCAAAGGGCAAATGAAGGAAGACACTATCTACATCCATAAAAATTATAAGTAGAAGTATGTATAGAATTATTTTACATATCTATGTGTGCATATATGTATTTGTGTCTAATGGCAGCCATTTCTATGGTGAAGCAGAGGGAAGAAAATAAAGGGAAAAAAAGAAAAAGAAAGGAAAAAGAGAAATTTACATAACAAATTTATTATACATTTAAATGGAAAAAATTTTAATTGTAAACAATAGATTTGCATTTTCATATGCATTCTTTTTTATTGAACTTTTATGGAAATGCTTATTTTCTACCATAAATTAAAAATAAAATAAGTGGGCAGAACCAAGATGGCAGAGTAGAAAGACACATATACACTAGCTCTTCCCCCACATCCCATAAAATACCTGTAAAAAATGACTCTCCACAAATTCTAGAACAGCAGATGCCAAGAATAACAGAGTGAAAGAGATTTCCACTCAAAGGTAACCTGGAAGGCCAACAGGAAAGGTCTATTCCACAGGATGCTGAGTGGAGCAGAGCCCAGCCCTGACTTTGTGGCACCAGGAAGAACAGGACCAGAAGAGGCCTCCAGGGCAGAATCCCTAGCAGGGAGGGTCTCAGATCCTTCAACCCACAAGTGCCAAAAAAAAAAAAAAAGCTTCAAATGTCAGTGATATGGCTTTCCCAACTGGGTGAAAGGGGAACAGGGATCCCCCCAGCACAGACCGTAGGTGAGGTGGTAGCAGCAGCAGCGTCCATCTATGAAGCACTTGGCCTAAAGCCCCTAGGGGAATTGAGAAGTTGATCTGAACTTTGACACTGAGCACAGTCCTGGGGTGAGAAGGAACACTAGGACCCTCCTCTTGACAAAGGATTCAGAAGTCAAGTCACTGGCTGGGAAAATGCCCCCAAAAAGGAAAAAAAAATAAGACCATAGAAGGTTACTTTCTTGGTGAACAGGTGTTTCCTTCCATCTTTTCAGCTGAGTAAGAACAATGCATACTGTCAGAGAAAGTCAAGGCTTCTGCATCCAGTGCCTCCACAATGAACACACAATGGGCTCAGGCCATGGAAGATCTTGAAGAGCAAGTCAGCAGCCTGTGAAGGGAGACCTAAAATAATGCTGAAGAAAACACCTCCTTTAAAAATAGGCTAAATCACTTGGAAAAAGAGGTCCTAAAAGCCAATGAAGAGAAAAAGGTTTTCAAAAGCAGAACCAGCCAAATGGAAAAGGAGGTTCAAAAACTCACTGAAGAAAATAGTTCTTTAAAATGAGAGTGCAGCTGAGGGAAGTTAATGGCCATAGATAAACTAAGAAATTACTAAATAAAACCAAAAGAATGAAAAAAATAGAAAATAATGTGAAATATCTCATTGGTAAAACAAGTGACCTGGAAAATGGATCCAGGAGAGACAATTTAAAAAATATAGAATTACCTGAAAACCTTGATCAAAAAAAGAGGCTAGACATTATCTTTCATGAAATTATAGGGACAATTTTCCTGATATTCTAGAATCAGAGGGCAAAATAAATATTGAAAGAATATACTGATCACCTCCTGAAAGAGACCCAAAAAGAGAAACTTCTAGGAATATTGTGGCCAAATTTCAGAGTTCTTATGGCAAGGAGAAACTATTGTAAGCAACTAGAAAGAAACAATTGGAATATTATGGAAATATAATCAGGATAACACAGGATCTGGCAGCTTCTACATTAAGGGATCAAAAAGCTTGTAATAGGATATTCCAGAAGTCAAAAGACCTGGGATTAAAACCAAGAATCACCTATCCAGCAGAAATGAGTATAATACTTTAAGGGAAAATATGGTTATTCAATGATATAAAGCACTTTCAAGCATTCTTGATGGAAAGACCAAAACTGAAGAGAAAATTTGACTTTCAAATACAAATATCAGGAGAAGCATAAAAAGGTTAACAGAAAAGAGAAATCATAAAGGAATTTTTAAAGTTGAACTGTTTACTTTCCTATATGTAAAGATATTTTTTGTAACTCTTGAGGTTTTTCTTAGTATTTGGGTAGGTGGACGGATTACACACACACACACACACACACACACACACACACACAGAGAGAGAGAATACAGGTTGAGTTTAATTAGAAAGGATGATATCTATAAAAGAAATAAAATTAAGAGGTGAGAGAGGAATATATTGGGAGGAGAATGAGAGAAAGGAAATGGGCCAAAGTATCACTCATAAAGGAGATAAGAAAAATGTTTTTCAATGGAGGAGAAAAGGGAAGAGGTGAGAAGGTAAAAGTGAAGCTTCCTCTCTTCACATATGGATTAGGGATGGAATAACATGCTCACTAAATTTGATATGAAAATCTATCTTACACTATAGGAAAGTAGAGGAGAAGGGGACAAGTGGGATGAGGCGGATGATAGAAGGGAGGCAAATGGGAACAGGGAGTAACTAGAAGTAAACACTTTTGGGAAGGGACAAGGTCAAATGAGAGAGTAGAATAAAGGGGGAACTGGGTAGGATGGAAGAAACACAACATGACTATTATCAAAGTGTTTTGCAAAATGACACATATGTAGCCTATATGGAATTGCTTGCCTTCTCATTGGGGATGGGTGGGGAGGGAGGAAGGGAGAGAAGTTGGAATTCAAAGTATTAGAAACCAACGTTGAGAATTGTTATTGCATATAGCTGGGGAATAAGAAGTACAGGTAATGAGTTATAGAAATCTATCTTGCCCTACAAGAGAGAGAGTAGATGGGAATAAGGAAAGGGTGGGATATGATAGAAGTGAAGGGACATGGAGGAAAAGGGTAATCAGAATGCAAGGTGCTATGGGGTAGGGGAGGGAAGACATAGGGAGAATATTTGGAACTCATAATTTTGTGGAAATGAATGTCATAATCTAAAAATAAAAATAAATAAAATAAAATAAAAATAATAAATAAAATAAATAAAAAATTTTAAAAATAGTCCAGGTTTAAATAATGATATTTCTTTAGAAATAGTCCCTTCTTACCTGTTCAAATACAGAAATGTATCCTTGATGTCATTTATTTCAATGTTCTCACAATGTTACTCACAAACCCGTACATTTCTTCCCACCTTATGCAACATTTATCCCTGTCTTCCTATGGGTTCAACATCAGTAAGATGCAAGCACCTTAAGAGAGGGAACAGGTCTGGAAAGGAATAAATGAGAACCTGTGACTAACCCAGGCCTTTCCTTAAAATAAAGGCTCCAGAAAGAACTGACCAATTAGAGAAAGGGAATGTTTTTACAAGTTGAGACGATCATACAGATAGAATGGAGTTCCAGGATGAAAAGATTACAAAGGCATGAGAATGGAGACTTAGGATCATTAGTTATGAGAAATTGCACACAAGAGCAGAATAACATATTCAGAAAGGAAAAGACATTCATTAAAAAGGATTTACCCTGTCAACCTGGAACTAATGTAAAATAAAATGGACAATAAAAAAGTGAGACATTTGAGACATAATCCTACTCTCCTCCACCACCAAAAACGGTAAACATGACATCTGACTTGCAATCACAGCAAAGAATCAGGAAGTTACATAAAGATAAGTTTCCAGATTTGCAAGTTTTTAAGAGAGAAAAAGGAAAGAAAGGAAGGAGGAAGGAAGGAAAGAAATAAGAAAAGAAGGAAAGGAAGGAGGGCAGGTGAGAAGAAGGGGGAAAAGGAAGTAATGAGGAAGTTCAATTATTGAGAAAAAGAAAGTATAAAGAGGGACCATCAAGTAATAATAAAGATGAAATAAGGGATAGATATTTAGGCAGAATTTAAATTTCATGGATTGATGGAATTGAAATACAGAATGGGAATTTACATAAATAGGTAGTTAGATTGTTGTTATACAGAAGAACAAATGGCAATAGACTATGATGTCTTTATTTGCCCTTGAATTGAATATGAGTGAGACAAAGCAAACTCATCAACCTTGTGTTTTCATCTAGTGTCATCAGCTTCCAGCGCAAGACAAAGGTCAAGATGACTGGCAGTGGCACAAGATGTATTTGATGTCCTTGGCCTTTCTAAATTAATATTTTCCCTGAGTATCAGTTTGTCTGAGTCTATGAGCATTCAATGACAAAGGGCTAAGTAAGGATTGAGAGAGAAGTATAACATCTCAAATCTCTCTCTCTCTCTCTCTCTCTCTCTCTCTCTCTCTCTCTCTCTCTCTCTCTCTCTCTCTCTTCTCTCTGTGGTGTGTGTGAGTGTGTGTGTGTGTGTGTGTATGTGTGTCTGTGTCTGTGTGTGTGTGTGTATACATACACTGGACAGGTAGGTGGGGAATATATTAAGGAAATCCTTAAATCTCATGTTGAGAATTTTGTAATTTTTTCTGGCCCATGAAAGAGCCTTTAGAGATTTTTCAGAAGCCAGATGATTAGTCAGATGCATGTCCAATCTCTTTCCGAAAACCCATTATTATGGAACTCTCTTCTTATTGATGAAGATTAATGTCCAGTCTTTGGAGGGTGGGGAAAATTTGATGAGAAGTGGCAGAGATAGAATACTGGCTAGTTCCCACTCTGGGGATCCTTCAAGTGGTAGTATTCTGTTGAAATTCTCCAATCAAGTGTCTTATTCAAACTTAGCATCCAGTTGGAATCCAGTTTCAAGAGAGAACTCCACTTCATGTTGCTAAAGGAAAAGACTCTGGGAAGACATGAGAGGAACCAGTAGTGTTCATTATGTACCTGTTCTCAGCTTGCTGTGTTAGAGGCTTCTCCTAAGTAAGATTCAGGACCTCTTTTGATTGAGTTAAGTTACCTCATTCTCAGTGACAGGGCCCCATCACTTGATATTATGATACATATTATCTCATTTATGCTTTGCCTGACTTTTGTTTGGCTATGATTTTAATAAGTTTTGTTGTTTTTGTTTGTCTTGGTTTTTTTTGTTTCTTTGTTTTGTTTTACTATTCTTTAGGTGTACTCATCGTGGAACTGAAACTTGGTGGGGAAAGTATCAATGTTTGGACATAGAGTTTGTAGTCTCTTTGTCTCCAAAATGATAGTGATCAAAAGTTTGATCAAAGCCACTCATATTCCCTAGTTCAGAACAAATTTCGGGTTGAATAGTGACATCAAAAGAAGCAGCAAAAGATCAGTTCTAGGAACATATCAGGTCATACAGACTGGGAGAGTTATATTGCAAATGGTAGCAGACAGAAAGCAAAGGCTAAGTTTAATAAAATAAGAAAAAGAAGTACAGACAGAAAGAGACAGAGACAGAGGGAGACAAAGAGACATAAAAGAACTAAAATGACATGTAGAACAACAAACAGGGACAGAGTCAGAAAAAGAGGCAGATAGGCAGAGATATAGTCACAGAATCTTGAGAGAGGAAAACAGAAAGCTAGGAAAAAAAAAGAAAAGATCCATGAACCTGCTCAGACTTATACCTACTTTCTCAACTGTACAAAACATTTATGAAAGTGATCTTTCTCAACATTGGTGGTATCATGGATGAAAATATAATAATGGAACAGAAATTCTTTTACACACAACAATTTTCCCTATCTGATTACAATTTCACAGTCACACAATTGACTGCAAAGTATCCCTCATTCAGAATTTCAATGTATTTTTGTCATTGACTAGTAAAAACAAAAAGAAAAAAAGATTTCTGACTTACAATGAAAAATTTCAGCTTTAAGTCTCTCTGCTAATAAGATATCTCCCATGCCTTGCACATTTTGCAAAGTTCCTTGACAGGTAGAACCATAGACATAATTGCTTTCATAATAAGTCTATGAATCAAGGCATAAAACAAAGGGACATATCCCATGCCAGAGGTGTTTGCTAATCTAGGGGAGTATTGCAAAAAAAATTCTAAATGAAAAAAAGGTCCTAGAAATCGTGTTGTTGTTGTTCAGTTATTTCAGCAATAGCTGGCTCTTTGTGGCCCCATTTCCTTCCCCAGTTCATTTTATATTTGAGGAAACTATGCAAACAGAATTAAATAGGACAGCTCGTAAGTGTCTGAGGTCAGATATGAACTCAGGGAGATGAGTTTTCCTGACTCCAAATCTGGCTTATTGAATGACCCAGTTGCCCTAGAATTTCTTCCATACATTTTTTTTTTTTGCTTGCATTATGCTAATTGCATCAAACCCTTAATAACTGTAAGGACTCTTGAATGAGATAATGCAGTAAACTTTAAAGGGACTATATAAACCTCAGTGTTTGAAATACTAATTTTTGAAGTCCATGGATTCTCAAAAAAAAAAAAAAGAAAAAATACCCAACAACTACCTGGATAGGGATCAAATAAAAATTGAAGTGCATAAAGAAAACACAGTGCCCTTGGGAACCTAACCATGACCAGAAATAACAGAGCCAGAAGAGAAAAAGAAGATGATGTACTGAATGTCATTTTTAAAGTTGTAGAGATTTTTCAAGTGATCCAAAAGTAATGTGTTCTGAGGAATACTACCTTGACAACACCAAAATTCTCCCAGTAATGTTCAATGATTTTGAGTTATAGAACACTGGTGATATCAGAAGAATCAAAATGACCCACAGAAATCTAGATATATTCATATTGGTTACAAATAGCCTTGAAAGTGTTGCTAACAATGCTTCATATCTACTACCACTCTGCTGCTGCTACTACCACCACCACCACTGCAACAACAACCATGGTCACTACAACCAGACATTTATGTAGCGTTTTAAAAAATCCTTCACATGCAATATTTTGTTTGATCATCATAATTAACATAAAATATAAATAAAATTATTCTCCCCACTTCATTATCTCATTTGATTTTCACCCTCTGAATTTGATTAATAGCATGTCTAATGCTCCTGATCCTGAGGAGTATGATCAGAGATGAATTGATTTGACCTTGATCACACTGTTAGTATCTGAGGCAAGATCTCAATTTAAATCTTCCTGAACTAATATATCACGAGTAAGGAATGACAAATTGGCAAGACCTGGATATGTAAAACATCAAAATATCTGTGGAAATTACCGGAGGGTCTATCATCTATTGAAATCTAATGAAGAACATGGCCAAGAAGTAACAAAAATGAAAGGCTGAAGATATATTATAATCTTCAAGGAGCAATGTGTATATGTGAATGTATGTATTTGCAGGGGAAGAATGTCCACATTTTTGAGATATTATACATACATACAAAACACACACATTGTGTATACATATTATACACTCTCACACAACATAAACATATGCTTCAATAAAAAAAGAAGAAAAAACAACAAAAATCTGACTGCGATTTTTTAGCGAATGCATATAAATATAATTACAAGAATAAATTTGCTCCTTGAAGAGTTAAAATAACTGTCCAAAGAACCAATTTTTTAAAATTGTCATTTTATCATTAGTCTTGGAAACAGCTCTGCAGAACTCTTTCAATCATCATCATAGATATATGTAGCATACATAGTACTGCATATATATGTACTATATATACATGGTATAAGTATGTAATGCATCTACATATATCTACATATATGTATATATACAAATATATAGTATAGATATAACTACATACTATAAAAAAACCCCAACAATACCCTCTCTCTGCATCTATGTGAATTAGAGAATTAAAGAAGCTTATTATCATCATTAATGACTTTGGTCAAGAATTTCCAAAAAAAGAGACATGATTAAAAACATGAGAATATGCATGCCTATCATAGGAGGGGAACCTGTCTATAATTCATCAAGATCAAGACTTAACAAATGGACAGTTGCACTGCTGGTTGAACTACATATTACCAAAAGACCTGAACTAAAGTCTCTTAGATAATTCTTCCATGGAGGACATTTTGAAAAATATCAATAAGACTAGTACAGGATAAAAAGATCTGGGCACTTATAACATGGCAATGTCCTCATTAATGAAATTGTCAATCAAGGAGCTATCAGTGGATTTGTTTACCCTGTATGATATCCTACACATATCCCATAGAGTCAGCAGAACTTGAATTACTTTAAAATTCCACAACATATCTACAATATGACATAGATTTTATTTCTATTTAGCATGTGTAGTCATGAATTTCTGAGCCCAATTTAATATTTTCTTCAGAAGCTCTAAAATTTAAGTATTCTTTCTTGTAAAATGAAAGTGTACTACTTGATGGCCTCTAAGTTCCCTTCCAAATCTAAGTCTATTCTCATATGATATAAGCATAGGGTCACAGAGTGGGGTGACAATGTTAAGAAACAATGATGTGGCCAGAGAAGTCACTAGTGCTCTGTGAAGTTTCTTGGTGACCTCGGGCCATACTAAGAAGAAGAAAGGAGTTTGAAATGAAGTTGAAGAATGGAGTCCCTTAAAAAACTTGATGTTCCAAAATTTGCCTGGAAACTCAGGGAATCTTGTATCTCCTCTGAATTAGTGCAGGTTTCAACTTGGGTCATGCCTTTGACAGTCGAGATGAGCACCAGCAGACAAATAACTCTAACACTGGCATGTTGGGTCAAGACCACAATAGGAGAGGATAACCCCATACTCCACAGTGATAGCATCTTATTCAGATACACTTTAGTGATGACATACCTCTGATGTTAAAGCTAGGAAGTTTCCAGTTAGTGAAACTGAACAGAAAAAGTTTCCAGAAGAGAAAGTTGCAAACATCATAGATTACAGAAAAGAGAAAAATATTACTTGATATGGGAGTTGGTGGAAGAGGAAAGATTTTAGTTAGGCATCCTTGAATGTTTTTGTTGCATCAGGGAACCCTTTGGCAATCTTGGAAAGCCTGTGGACTCCTCAGAATAGTGAATTTAGTTGTGTAAAATACACAGAACTATAAGGGATATCAATTATATTGAAATGCATTTTGTGTGTGTACACATACATGCATACACACACATATATATGCACAAATAAATAAATACTTGCACACATATGTGTTTATTGTGTGCAGATATACACACATTTATAGACTTCTGGTAAAGAACCTTGATTTTGTAGCAAATTTAGCCTATCTAACACAGAGGCACATACAAGATATATATATGCATGCTCACACACAGACAAGAGTTTTATTGATCACAGAGAGCTCACGCAAAAGTGTCTTTCTTTTTCTCTTACACTAGCTCAGAGGAGCAATGGACATATCTTAACAATTGTGAGTACTCATCTACCCCTTCTGCAACATCTTTTTTTCAAAAAATAAGCTGCTACAGGAAGTGGTGCAAGAAGTTATTATAAACTCTTAAAGTATATGTATGTGGAGCATCAAATGTTTTATAAGAGAATAAGAATATATCTTTTAACTAACTTAAGACATTCAGACTGCAGGACATTTACTTTGGACATCTTAATGAATGGTTGGAATTATGTGGAAGTCTATTTGTAATAAATATTCCAATAAAATATTTTGTTACTGTTATCCCATTAAAAGACATATCATGTGGTTGAGAACTGATTTGTGTGTTAACTTAATATGGTTACTGATTTTACCCTCTTTCATTATTTCCAATCCACATTTGAAGAAGTGTGGCACTGGTTTTGGAAGCAAAGAACCTGAGTTCTAACCCCATATGTAACTCTTATTATATATGTGGTCTCCAGCAAGAAATTTTACTTTCCTAGATTAAAGCTTCCTCATCTATAAAATGAAGAGACCAGACTAGATGGTCTCTGATGTCCCTTCATTATGTTTAGTGAAGATAAAAACCTCCACATTGAACTTCGATTTGGATCACCAAATTAAGGTGGTAGCAATGGGAGTATAGGACAGCTAGATGGTATAGTGGAGAGAGTAAAGGGCCTGGGGTCGGAGTGACATATCTTCCTAATTTCAAAGCTGGTCTCAGATACTCAATAACTGTGTGACGCTGGAAAAGTCACTTAACTTTGTTCCCTTAGTATTTTCATCTGTAAAATGAGCTGGAAAAGGAAATAGCAAAATACTCCAGTATCTTTGCCAAGAAAAACCTGAATGAGGTTACAAAGAGCTGGGAGTGACTGAAAAAATGACTGGACAATAATGACACCAAAAATGGAGTACACAAGAGAATATAAACCTTAGAAATAGTATATAACTGGAATTAACAGATATTGGTATCTCAGATATGTGTTAGGAAGGAGAGATGAGTAAAATCAACTTGTTGTACAAGGGAGATGCTATGTGCCACCATTAGGAGCAAGAATGTTAGGCTTTTTAGGGAACAGAATGAATTCAATTGTGGGCATGACCAGTAGAGCTTAACATCATCGCTCTAAGCCATCTTACCTGCCCTGTTGCAGACAAATTGAAAAGGAGAAGGAAAAAATATCATTTAGGTTCAAGTGATGTCACGCATTTAAACAATTCTTTGGGCTTAATGTTTTTACAACTACGATGTTATCTTGTGTTTTAGAGGTCATTTTTAGCTCTATTTTCCTGGGAGGTATTTGTGGTTCCATTGATATATTTTAAGAATTAGATCCTTACTTTCCTACCCATCCAGTAATTGTGGTACCACTTTGGTCTTAGGGGAAATATTTGTTCTACGGATGTGCGATGAAACTTCTATGTCATTATGATAAGGACAATGTAGAGGATATAAAGTGTTGTACAGTCTACAGGTCAATAACATATATTTTAGTTTTGATGTAATTATATTAATTTTTAGTGTGAACATATAATTTTTTCCCAAACCCCAGTAAGCTGACAATCTACTGGCTAAAATATAAATATATCAATACTGACATTCTCACAAAAACAAGACAAAACAAAGAATGATAATAATGCACTTTAGAGAAAAGATAGCTTGCAGACTCTCCTTGGAGAGAAAATTAAAGGGTTAGTAGGAATGTATTTCCTCTTGGCAATGATGAGGAACCTCATTTTATGAGACCCTTTTTTTTTTAGCTATCCCAGTTGTGCCCATGATAAGCACAAAGAAAAAACCAACCACCATGAATATAATTGAAGCTTACCATGTTGCAATATATGTTGCAGAGGATAAAGACATGGAAATTCCATTTTAAAATGACATTAGGATGCAAACTAATTCAATATCTAACTAGATCATTGATGAATGTGAATATTAGGTCCTGGAGAACAATTATAGATACAGCCTTACATTCAGGAAGAACCAATCTTGCCTCACACACTTGTTAACTCAATAATCCAACCCAAGTCCTTTCAATTCACTTAGAATCATTCTTTCTCATCCAGGAAATATTGACAGTAATAGTACCAAAGAGAGAATTATTGTGACAATCAAATGAGGTATTTTTTAATGTCAAAGCAATATATAAATGTTATTAAAATAATAACGAGCTTATTGATTGATTTTAATGCCTAGGTGATCACTTTGGAAATCAGTTTTAAAAAATATACACTGAATATCTGGAAATGGATCAAATAAAGTCAGTGGTTTAATTCTTATCAATGTAATTTCTTAGAGAAATTTAACCAATTCAAAGCATTCACCATGATATAGAGGCCAAAAAAGTTGAGAAATTACATGATCAGCACAACAAATATTCCATCTCCTTACCAAGCAAAAGGTCATGATAGCCAAGGTCAATATCACTTAAAAATTTTAGCTTACTTGCAAAATATTATAGGAGATTATATAGCTAATTTTAACCAGCTTGTGCTTTTATTAAGGTAGGAAAATTTCAGGCAGTATGTGTCACAGGAAACATTTAAACTCAAACTTGCTGACTATGAGACTGGCTCTTTATCCACTATACCAAACTGTAGTCTCTCCAAAGAAAACAACAGAAGTAGTGGAGGAACCATGGACTGAGCCACGTCAAGAGATGCATTTAAAGAGAAAATTAAGAAGGTATGAATAGATAGATGGTGAGATAGAAGAAAGATGATAAAGGACAGATCTATACACATATATATATGTCTTCATCGATGCATGCTGTACTCATATGCATATGTGTAGATAGATATAAATACAAATATATTATCTCTATTGCTGTGGGACAATGAATCATAGAGGACCAGCATCTTAGAAGAATCAATATAACACATGATTCAAAGAGCAATCACAAATCAGATACTATCACGTAATCTCAGCATTGGAAGGAATCTCAGGAGCCAATGGAATCCATCCAATCCATAACCAAAAGAAAATGAACATTTTTAAAAATGGTGATTCCTTCATTTTCCAGTGAAGCCCATTTTACTTTTGGATAGCTCTCATTTTTAGGAAGATTTTCTTGCTATGTAGCCTAAATTCCCTATTTCTCCAGCTCTATTTCTTCTAATTTCTGAAAGAATTTTTAAAAGGCTTTTTAGTAGTTGTCCAGTTGTTTCAGCAGGTCTGACTCTTTGTGATCTATTTGGGTTTTGTGAAAAGATATTTGAGTGTTTTGTCATTTCTTTCTCCAGTTCATTTTACCGATGAAGAAACTATGGCCAACAGAGTTAAATGACTTATCCTGGGGCACATAGCTAGTATGTAATGCCAGATTTGAACACAGGAAAATGAATGTCCCTGACTCCAAGTCCAGTACTCTATCCACTGGGCTCTCTAGTTACCACCAAAAGGCTTACCCATCTTGTAAATGAATAGCCATTCAAATACTTGGTGTAGCTGTTATGTTTAATTTGTCTCTAGGCTGAACATGCCTACTTATTTCAAGAAATTCTGGTATGTACTTGAGTCCTTATATCTCTCAAGTAGTGATCCTCTGACTGAATACTCTCCAGCTTATGAAGTTGTTTCTATGAGGTGGTATATAAAACTCAACACAATATTTTACATAAGGTCTGGAGAATGTTTTGCATTACTCTTCGATTCTTATTTCAGAAGATATATATTTCTTAATACAACCCCAAATCAAATTACCCCTTTGGGCTGACATATCTCACTGTGGATTGGTATGAATCTTCAAGCTCACTAATACCTTGAAATTATTTCAGATACACTGTTTTCTAACTACATTATCTTGTTCTTCGGAAGCAAGTTTTTAATTTGTCATACTTTACATTTAACTGTGATAAATTTCATTTTAATAGATAGGATTTAGCCCATTATTTTATCTTCTACATATTTTTCCAATCTTGACTATTAAATAGTCCTCTCAAATTTGTGTCATCTGAAAATTCGATTGAATGGCATTTACGACTTTAAAGAAGTATTGTTTTTTAAATTAGAAACCACAGACAAGTGTAAATCCCTCAGGCTCTCCACTGAACAATTAATGACTATTTTTTTGGGGGGGGGAACTAATCATTCTAGCCCCTTCAAATCCCTTCAACTTCACTCTGATCATCTGGCCAATTTCTTCATCTTGCAGATAATGAAATTCATATTTAAAATGATGAAAGGATTTGTCCATGGTCATTCACTTAATAAAATAGCAAAGCTGTAAATTAACCTAATTTTTTTCAGATCTACAACCAGTCTTGTACTTGATCAAAGAGAACATCAAAAATGAAACATGCGTGATTAAAATATCTCTTCATGACTTACTATAATTAACCTATATTAATTGATTTACAAATAATAGATATGTAAGTGCTTTTTGGATTACACTGAAATAACATAATCATTTTCTGTTTCAGAATCCTGTTATAATACTGATAACACATTTTAAAAAATGAATATAAAATGAAAATAATATTGTTGAAGGTCAAATGTTAATTGCTTAAATATATTTGGGGAAGCTATAGTAAATATGATTCAGATAATTTTTTTTTCTTTAATGGCCAAAAATGAAAATAGGTGAAATTCTGATGTCTAGATCTGAAGGTTTAATTAATGGGACTGTCATAAATTTTCAATAGTCAAAAAAATGTAGATCTCATGAAAATTTAATATCTACTTCCCAAGTCATAGAATTAGAAGTTTAACTTAGGAAAGGCACCATTGTTGGTAACTATACAGAAAAACTGGATTTCACAAACTTATCATATGTGAATTAGTTTCATTATTATCTAAAACTATTGAAAATTACCATAATGCACATCTTTCTTCAGTGTTACATATAGGCATGGAAATGATCATCGTATCTTAAAGTTGTACCTGGGAACTTGGGCAGGGTTCCCTTTTTCCTCTCAGAATAAATAAAAAATGCTTTCTTGGCATTCAAGATCTCTCATAATCTAGCTCTCTTTTATCTTTCCTTTTTTCTTACACTTTACTCCCTGACATGTATTCTTCAATCTAAAGACACTGATTCCTCACTGTTCTCCTAATAAGACATTACATTTATCCAGGCATTTTCTCTGGCTGTCTTCCATGACTGGAATGTTCTTCTTCCTTTTCTCTGACTAAAGTCCTTTCAGTCCTAACTAAAATCCCACCCCTAGAGGAAGGCTTTCTGAGTCTCTTTTAGTTCAAGTACTTTCTGTCTTTTAATTATTTCTGATTCACCTTGTACATGGCTTGGTTTGTATACATGTGTTTACATGTTGTCTTTCCCACTGGACTGTGAATTCCTTGAGGGCAGTGTCTTTCTTTTGGATCATTTTGTATCTCCAGCACATAACACAATGCCTGGCAAATAATACTCTCTTAACACATTGTTATTTGATTGAATGCATGAGTCATCACAACAGGTGTTTATATATATATGTCATCAAAGCCTTATGTTTCATCAGAGAAGTGGACAGGTTAAACTCGGAGAAATTCATGAGAAGTTTGGTAACTGGGAAATGAAATCTTTGTATCTGTCATGTTTACTTGTTATGGCATGAGCTAGATTGATTAATTGAACTCTTGAATTACTGATTACTTGTCTTGTTCCTCAACAATTCTGAGGCAGGTGTTATTATTCTATGCCCATCCATATTTGAGGTAAAGTATCTAAAGAAGAGAGGAAACTGAAGAGAAAGGTTAGGTGATTAACATAAAACTAGTAAGTATCTGAGATTTGATTTTATTTGATTTTGATAAGTTTAAAGATTTAAACTCAGGTCTTCCAGACTCTGAATTTAGTGCTATGTCCGCTCTACTGGCAAAGCAGCCTTGTAGCACTGTTTAAGATGTGATTTCATTGTGGGAGCAAAAATAATGATGACAACATTTAGAGCATTTTTTATATAGAGAGGGGCAATGTCTTGAATTCAAGGTTAGAGATTTATATTCTATTAATTAAAGTTTGATGTCTGAAATAGAGACTTTATTTTCAATCAATTAAATACTGCAGAATTCAAAAAATAATTTCTCTTCTAGTTAACAATACTGTGTAATATACTATGATGGGAGCAAAACCAAGAGAGTTTGTGGGTAGAGGTGGAGAAGAGAGTGGAGAAAGAAATAGATAAATGAGAGACAGAAGGACAGAGGCAGAAGCAGAAATTGAGCCAGGGACAGAGAAGTAGAAAGGTACACACAGAGCAAAAGCAATAGACAGAGATTGATAGAAACAGATATATATGTATACATGCATATATATGTGTGTGTGTGTGTGTGTGTGTGTGTGTGTGTGTGTGTGTGTGTGTAGAGGAAAAGAGAGAGAGAGAGAGAGAGAGAGAGAGAGAGAGAGAGAGAGAGAGAGAGAGAGAGAGAAAACAGGAGGAAGGACTGAGAAATTCTATTAGGAAAATGAAAAAGAACCTACCAGAGAGAATGATTTCTTTTTAGGTCTGGGTTGCACAAACATCATGAGTCAATAACTTCTGTATTTGAGCTAAGCATATCATAAGTTATGATATAATGTCCTGTATCAGCCTCTATCTTCCTACCGAGGCAGCTCAGTTAAGCTCTGTGTGACTAGTTTATTTCCAAAACTTGTCCAGCACTGTGACAGGCAAGAAGTATAATCAATCTCAACTGAAAATATGGCTCATAACAAGCCCCAGAGCTCAAACAGTCAGATGTAGAGACATTTATGGGAGAGTCTTAGTATCGACTCTGGATGGATAATGGTACTTCAATTTCCCTTTAAAAAGAGCCTAGTACATTTGTAAACATGTATTTGTGCTTGTCTAAAGTGAAATAATTGAGTAGTTTCCGTGATGGATTTTAACCATTTCTACAATATGGCTTCTCTCTGCCTTTTTCTT
This sequence comes from Notamacropus eugenii, assembly GCF_028372415.1. NCBI lineage: Eukaryota > Metazoa > Chordata > Mammalia > Diprotodontia > Macropodidae > Notamacropus > Notamacropus eugenii. Next base: position 108,192,848 of record NC_092878.1, read on the forward strand.
TCTCAGTAGTTATACTCTTTTTTTTTTAACTCCTTTCCACATTTTCTTTTACCCAGCACTTTCCCTGTGCTGACTGTAATTTGTCTCTGTAATCACTATCTACTATATCTACTCTATTGTCTATTGATGTGTGTGTGTGTGTGTGTGTGTGTGTATGTATGATGACAAAATAGACCATCTTTTATTTCATTCCTTACCTAATCTTTAACTACTGAACAGGCATTGCCTCAGATAAACTGAGACTTGGCAAAAGCTTACCTTGAAAAGGTCAAGTTCTCCCATTGCATTCTGGGTGATCACCAGTCATCTTTACCTATGTGTTACTACTGAACCCCAATGACTTTGGAGGAGAATAGGGCTGAAGAATTTGCACAGCTCTGCCTCACTTTAATGCAATTCATTTCCAAGTCAAGACATCACCCTCCTGATGCCATTGGTCCTCTTTGAGAATGAAGGATAAACACAATAGCAACAACACTGATGTTTGTCTTCTCTACACTTTTTTATACTCAATATTTTCTTCTCCTTAAATAAAATGCTGTCTGCAAGATCTTTTCTAATCGTATCTACTTATTTTATCATAACTCAATGCTGGTGTCAATAATGTCTTATTGGAATATAAGCTTTTTGAGGGAAGTGATTGCATGTTTACTTTTTCTTTCCATCCCCAGAATTTAGCATAGCAACTATCACATGAAAAGTGCCCATTGAAAGATTTTTCATTCATTCATTTATTCATTTCTATAATATTTCCCAGTATAGACATCCACCTGTGACATTTTAAAAATGTTTCTTTTGTCAGCTCCTTGTCAACAGAGCCTAACTCTGCAATTTTCTGTCACTATAATACAATGTTTCTCAATTATATGTAAAATGAATTAACATTACTTTTTTTAGAATTTTGAATTACAAATTCTATCCCTCCCTCTATTCCTTCCTCTTTGATAAGATCAAATAATTTGATATAGATTATACATTTGCAAAATATATGATCATATTAAACATGTTGCAAAAGAAAATACAAGCAAAAAATTAAAAAAGAAAGTCAAAATGGTTTTTAAAAGTATGCTTCAATCTGCATTCAGAATCCATCAGTTACTTCTCTGGAGGTGGTTAATGTTTTGCATGATATGCCCTTCAGAATTGTCTTTGATCATTGTATTGCTGAGAATAGCGGAGTTGTTCACAATTGATCCTCATACAATATTGTGGTTACTGTGTACAATATCCTCCAGGCTCTACTAATTTCAATCTGCATCAATTCATATAACTTTTTGCAAGATTTTCTGAGAGCATCCAGCTCATCATTTCTTGCAGCAAAACAGTATTCCAACACAATCACACAACTTGTTCAGCCATTCTCCAATTGATGGGCTTCCCCTCAGTTTACAGTTCTTTGTCACCACAAAAAAAACAAAAAACAAACAAAAAAAAAACTGCTATAAATAATTTTGTACATATAGGTGTTTTTCCTTTTTCTTTGAACTCTTTGGGATAGAGCCCTAGCAGTGCTATTTCTGGGTGAAAAGGCATGTACAATTTTATAGTCCTTCAGGTGTATTCCCAAATTGCTCTCCAGAATGGCTGAATTAGTTCAAAGCCTAGTAATAGATCTTTAGTGACCGGGTTTTCCAACATCCCCTCCAAAAATTGTCATTTTTTTCATATTAACTAATCTGAAAGACTAGAAGTGGCACCTCACAATTGTTTTCATTGGCATTTCTCTAAATCAATAATGATTTAGAGTATTTTATATAACCATGGCATCTGAAAGCTACCTGGTCATATCCTTTGACCATTTATCATTTGGAAAATGAATCATAATCTTATAAATTTGCCAGAGGTCTTTACATATTTGAGAAATTAGATCTTTTTTTAAAAAATAGATTTCCTTTTAATTTTTTTGCAGTTTACTGCTTTCCTTCTAATTATGGTTTCATTAATTTTGTTCCTTCAAAAACTTTTAAAATTCAATGTAATCAAAATATCAATTTTACATCTCATAGAGCTATATCTTTTTTCATTATAAATTGTTTCCTTATCCAAAAATCTGACCTGTAAAATTTTCCATGCTCTCCTAATTTGGTTATGATTTGACTCTTTATGCCTAAATCATTTACCAATTTTGATTTTGTCTTAGTATACAGCCTGATATGTTATTTTACGTCAAGATTTTTGCCAATTTGCTTTTCGGTTTTCCCAGATTTTAAATAATCAAATAGTGAGAACTTGTCTCAAAAGCTGTGGTGCATGGATTTAATAAAAAATGGATTACCATGAACAGTTTCCTATTGTGTGCTGTGTACCTATTTTATTCCACTGATACATCATTTCTTAGGCAGTACCAGATTATTTTGGTGATTTCCACTTTGTAATTTGTTTGAAATCTGATACTTCTACATTTTTTCAATTGATTTCCTTGATATATTTTACCTTTTTTTTAGGTAAAATTTGTTATTCTTTTTCTGTTTCTATAAAATAATTCTTGAATGTAATTTTATTCTATTGTGGCCTAGAAAGGATACATTTAATGTTTCATATTCTGTATTTGATTGTACAGTTTGGATTCCAAAATATATGAGCAATTTTTGTGAAGAATCCAAGTACAGATGAGAAAATTGTATATTCCTCTATATTCCCATTTGATCTTCCCCAGAGTTCTATCATATCTAACTTTTCTATTTTTTTATATTTCCTTGACTTCTTTCTTGAATATTATATGGTGAGATTTATTGAGTTCTGAGAGGAGAAATTTTAGATCCACTAATAGCAGAGTTTTACTATTTCCTTTGTTAACTTATTTAACATTCCCTTTGAGAACTTGGATGTTATGTCATTTGATGTGTAAATGTTTAATATTGATATTACTTCCTTGTTTATAATATCTATTAGCAAAATATAGTCTCGCTGATTATATCTTTTAATTAGGTCTATCTTTGCTTTTATTTGTCTGAAAACATGTTTTTATGCCCTGCTTCTTTTTTAATGTTACCCAAAGCATTATAATATATTGTTACTCAAAGCATAATTTGTTCCACTTCCTTTTATGTCTCTTTGTATCAAGTGTTTCTTAAAAACAAAATGTTGTTAGATTCTGGTTTTTAATACTTTCTGCTATCTAAGTCTGTTTTATGGAGATGTTCATCCCCTTCACATTAACAGCTCTGATTATTTTCTGTGTAGTTCTCTGTATCCTATTCTTCCCTTCTTTATCCATCTCTCTCTCTTTTTTTCCTTGGCTGTCCTCAAAAGTCAATTTTGCTTCTTACTTCCACTGCTCTTGATTTATCTTCCTTTCCATCTGTTTCCTTCCATTGTGTTATTTTCTTTCCCTCCTCCTTGTAAGAAAGATATTCTAAACCCAACTGCTGTGTAAGTTATTCCCTCTTTGAGCCAACACTGATGAGAGTAAGATCCAAGCATTGCCAGCCAGGCCTCTTCTCATCTTACCCTCAACTGTAGAAGCTCCTCCTTTCATACCTTTTGTTCCATGAGATAGTTTCCCCATTCTGGTTATTTCTTCTCCCTTCTCCAATTTCATTCCTCTTTTTCACTCCCAATTTTTTTTAAAATCTTCCCATGATAGCCAATTCACACTCATGCCCTCAGTCTACATACAACCCATTTAACTACCCTAATAATGACAGAGTTCTTAAGATTTACAAGTGTCATCTTCCCCTATAGGAATGTAAGTATTAAACTCTAATTAGTTTTACTTAATGCTTATCTTGCTGTTTCTTTTTGAGTCTTGTGATTAGATGTCAATTTTCTATTGAGTTCTGTTGTTTTGTTTTTCCTACCAATCAGAAATGCTTGAAAGTCCTTTATTTCATTAAGTATCCATGTTTTTTTCCCCTAAAGGAATATGCTTATTATTTTTTGTTTTGTTTTGTTTTTTTCAGGGTAGATTATTCTTACTTATAGTTCTACTTCATTTGCCCTCAGGAAAATTACATTTCAAGATCTCTGATCCTTTAACATAGAAGCTGCTATATCTTTTTAATTTTGACTGTGGCTCCATAACATTTGAATTGTTTGTTTCTGGCTGCTTGAATACGAAAGTTCTGGTCACTACTCCAATGTCTTTTCCTCTGGTTTTTACCAAGGAACAGACATTATTTACCTGTATCCACAAACGCTGGTGCTCCTGTTGACCCTGGAAATATGAATAGGTCGCCTGTCCTCTTATGGCTGCAATTGCTGATTTTTATTTCTGTCTACTCTTTTTTGCCACATATATTAAGGCTCCTGTTTGCTCTGGGATTGTGACCAGGCACTGCATCTGGACAAAGCAACAGGATCCTGAAGATAGTATCAGCAAATGTTCACGTGTAATCTCTTTCTTACCAGATTTCTGACCCCCTTTACCATCTGTTAGCTGAAAGCTTATATTGCAAATGCTACTAGCAGCTTTAGTAGCATTCATGTAGTGTTAATGTAAGGTTATTAATGGGTGGGGGGAAGAGTTGTATTTTCTCTGTTGGTGTATGTATTTGATTAAAGTGATTGCTGATTCCTCAAAAGTTGCTTTTCTTTTAGAAAAACAGATCTAAGAATCTGTACATCAGGCCCTCCTCTTTATGGCAGGGTCCTTGCTGTTACATTATGGCAGAGTCAGCAGGATCTGCAAAAATTAAAAGGAAAGTTTGGGGTTTTATGGGACTGGGATAATTATCACTTATTTCCCTGCTGAGGTGGCTATATTTCTATGGAGCCCTGGGAAGTGGGGATGGCCAGAGCCAGGGCTCAAGTGGATTAGCCCACCTCTTGACTGGGCTGGAGGGGTGAAAGCCCTAAAAAGTGCATTGTATTCAGAATTCAGACCAGAGCCATGAGAGATTTGAATGGAACAGGAGCTGAATTTTGCCAGTGTGCTGACATTGGACAGGTGAGTCATGGAAGAGTAGTGGAGAACTTCCTGCAAGCAATCAGGTTAGAGATGGAAGCAACAGGCTTCTGCTGAAGGAGGAGGAACCCAGGAGCTTGGAATTCTGCCCCCCGGGCAAGACAAAGACTGTGCATCGAGGCACTGAGTGTGCTTTTTTTTGCAGTTTTTCCTAGCACAGTTTGGGACCCAGGGAATGATGGGTGGGGAGAAGTGCCATGTATCCCCAAGGAGCCTACCCTGATAGCTTCGCTGCCTAACTGCCCCCTCAGGTCTTGGAAGTGGGGGCTGGAGCATTGTTAAGACTGGGACTTGGCTTGCTAGAGCCTGCACCCGACAGTGCCTGCAGTGCCAGTGCAGGGAGAAGGACACACCCCCAAGAGCACTTTATTTGTACATTTTGTTTTGGATTAAGGAAGGAGGAGCTGGTTGCTCACTCCCCAAAGAGTGACCCCCAAAGAATGATGTTATGTTATATTATGTGTTCTGTGAATGTAAAGTTCATGATAGATTTGTGGGAATTATGTTGTAAGTTGTACTTACTTTAGAAATATTAATGTCTGTTGGCTATGTAAGGGATATGAAAGATACTGGGACCTAACGTAATGTTAATGTAAGGTTAATGGTGGGTGGAGGAAAGAGTTAAAGATCTTTCCCACCCATTAAAAGGCTTCAGATACCTTTAGTTAATTTCTAATGAGGCACTGGGTCACTGGGCATGTTATATATATATGTGTATATATATATATATACACACTCTGAGGTGAGGTTTTGTTTTGGGGCTTAACTTTTGGAAGAAAGTTCTTGTGCTAGATGAGACTCTGGGAAGTCTTTTAAGAAACCTATAAATGGACAAGGGAGATCTTATATTCCCTTAATCCTTCAGAGCTCCCCAAACTATTGCTGCTGCTGATTCATTTGCCTTTAAGGGCTGCTGCTGACATTGTTGGGGTAATGTCTGTGCTGTATTCTGGAGCTAATCATCACCCAGGTGTGACAGACCTTTCTTGAAAACTTCCTTTGTTTTCCTAGGCTGGGGAATTATTTCATACTAGCCTTTTGTTGGTTCTGCCACTACAGACTTCAATCTGAATTGCTGGTTTAAAGTTTTAAAGGGGAAATTTAGGAAATTCATGTGAGTTTCTGCCTCTATCCCACCATCTTGATTCCAAGGTAATCTTGGTGCAGCAACTCTACTAGGCATGATTCTTTTTAAAGATGAGACTTTCTAAAAATGGACTCTGTCTTTAAAAACTAATCTTAATAGAGTATTGTTAAAAAATTGACAATTTGTTTTTTGGTTTTTTTTTTAGTTCGTCTGAAATAGGACTCCACAAAAAACTAAGAAAATTGCCTCTGCCTCACTCTCAAATTATAGTAAATGGGAATGTGGTTTAGTAAGGTCAATTAGGAAAATGAACTGTAACATGTGAAATGAGTTTCTATTTTGATCATTCCTTTAATCTGCAATGTGTTAGACAAGTTTCATAAATCAATCTCAGCTAGAAAATATTTAACAAGTCCTGGAATTTAAGCAATCAGATGTAACGACATTAGTAGATAATTTTCAATAGTAACCATGTGCACTATAAAGACATAAACCATATCTCTTGTATATATTGTTTCTCCTGCTCAGGATAGACTAAAAATCCCCAGTCCCTGGAAATTATAGACACACTCCTTGGATTTACCACTTCTCTCTTTCTTTCTCCACTTCCTGAATAAGAAAACTTTTAATCAAGTTAAAGAATATTATTTATGATCAACTAATAAAAATATCATCATTGATTCTTTTATTTCCTTCTTTCTTTCCACGTCTGAGTGTTCAAATCTGGCACCAGATACTTACTGAGTATATGACCCCGTTCAAGTCTCTAAAACTCTATTTGCCTCAGTTACTTCAAATATACTCTTTTGAGGAGAGGAAAAATTCCATTAGATAAAAGACTTTGAAAAATTATGATGGTAAGGAAATGTAGTAGTCAAGGAGCTGTGAGTAACGTATCTCATTTGGCATTCCACCATTTATCTCTTTCAAGTAATTCCGTCTTCTTTTATTTGCATATACACTTCCCTTCATCTTTAATAAATAAAATATTAACTTTTTTGCATCAGTTATTTCCCTCTAGTTGCCTGCCAATTTTACCCTACTTTCTCTTTTGGTATATTGCTTAATTTTCAAGTTCATTTTCATGTTAAGATGAGATGTGAGGGTTTACAAGATACTGAAATGACATTTAATATAACTGCAGCATTTACAAACCCACTACTCACAGAGCGCATGCTAAACAATAATACCAACGTTAGCTTACAGCGCAAATAGGGCACATAGGCACGTGTAACTCCCCACAACTGCACCTGTTTACAAATGATGGAATGCAGAGTTATAAAGATGAATCTGAATAATAAAAGCTGAAAATGCAATAGTTAGGAAGATCAAGAGAAACCCAAAGGAGAAATAATAAGGGTTTAGAATAGAGATGCTCTCTCAACCATATCGAAAGCCTCTCATAATGCAATAAAAAATATAAACACAGATTTCCCCCCAAACAATCTCAAGAAATCAAAGATATACTAGGAATGATCTTAAGAACAAAGAGTATAATTTATTAAAGATCAGCACCACTATCTTCTACAGCTTCCTGTTTGTATTTGGAATGGGAGAATATGTTATAGTGACCTTTCAACCCACTCATTTGTAATTGGATTTGTTCCTATTTTGACAGCTTAGATTACCACATGGCAGAAAATGCCTTGACATGATGATATGTCGTGTCTTGTTTGCATCTTCCTGTAGCTCACTTAATGAAAGATTATATTGACTAGCTTTCATAACTTGTCTACATGTGAGAGCACAATTCATGCAGAAACTTATGTGGTGAAGGAAGTTATAATCTTTCAGATCAGTTTCTTCTTAGTGACCCATCAGAAGCAGCAAAATCACTTTTGGGGTCAAGGTTGCTGTGGCAAGTGCGAGGCACTTAAAAGGGTTAAGATCTATGAATTAAGTATATAGCATTTTCTATGTGCCAAGAACTTTCTTAGATGCTGGGAACTCATGTACAAAGAAGGAAATAATCTCTCCCTGCGGGAAACTATGCTTTTTAATAGAGTATTGGGTGATATTTGACAGTAAATATAAAACATGTGTGTGGGTAGAGATAGATTGATAGAACTCTGTGGGTATATACGTATACATATATGTGTGCGCATGTTTCTATGCACATATACATATATATACAAACACACATGCACAAGTATATACATAATGTAAGTATGTATCTGTATATACACAGAGAGACAATAATGAGAATGTTTCTGTAATCATCGTAGAGGAGAGTGACTATATTTGTTTATTTTTGTAGATTCAAGAGTTGGCCAAAGGAAAATAATGATCTCATTAATCACACCTTACATAATTGATTGTGTAATTATGAATTATGAATTATAGAGACTCAAATATACTGGTATTGATACTAGTATGTTCTTATGTTCCTTTATTTCCATCCTTCCAAATGGGGCAGTGGATAAAGCAATGATTTAGGAATCCAAAAGAGCTGAATTTAATTCTGTCTTTAGACACTTAATAACTGTGTGACTCTGAAAGTCAACTAAATAGTTTGCCTCAGTTTCCCAAACTGAAAAATAGGAATAATAATAGCCCCTAGCTCTCAGGTTGTTGCAAGAACCAAATAAAAAAAAAAGTCTTAGTAGAGTGGCTTCAGAGTACTGGGGATATATGGGACATTTATTAAACATTTTCTGACTCCCTTGTCTTCTTCCATGTACTAGACTATCTTCTAGCCACTACTCTGAGTTGGGGGATTATATAGAATGATAAATTATAACATTTGTCTTCATTGAAATTATAATCTAGTAGAGGAAGATAAAAAAGTATACACATTAATATAACACAAATAGGGCTATTGTAAAACTATATTGAGTGAACACAAAGTACTTTGAGTTCATATGGAAAAATATCAATATGTAATTAAATAAGGAAATAATGTTAAAGATCATATTTATCTGTATATCTGCTGAAAGTATATTAAAAGCTAGATTGATACCATGCTAAAAAACAACCAGTCCCTCATCAAATATACATATTTGTTTGATAAAATGTATGTATATATACATATGTGTTGCATATGATCTATAATACCATACACCCACATGTTTATACATAAATATAATGTGATTTTTGTCCCCTTGTTATCTTTGTACCAATGGAGAGATAAACTCTGTTCATAGCCAATGCTAGCATGGTGCTTGAGACATAGGTTAGATGATTCCCCAGAGTCAGATAGCTGGTGAATGTCAGAGGCAGGCTTAGTACCCAGGTCTTCATAATTCCAATTGTAGGTAACTCTAACCAGTACTTTATGGCAACTCTTATGCAAGTGTTAGTTATTTCATTCTTCCATGCTTCTTCTCAGATGTGTAAATGGCTTAGCAAATAAAAATCCATACTTGATATAATGAAGTTCAACTCCGCCTCTGATACGTCTACATGTCCATGAACAAATATATTAAACTCTGCTTGTCCTCGACCTCACTCTAAGGCTAGAATTTGCCCAGAATTGAGAGTAGCAAGTGAAGGGATTTTCCATAAAAACAGAAAATGAAAAGGACGTTGGATTTGGAGTCAGAAGAAATGGGTTCAAAATCTGTGTATGATATATGCTAATCATGTAGTCCTGGAAAATTCCCTTCACTTCTATGGCCCTTAGATGATTCTTCATCTTTTAGATGACATGCCTGAGATGAACTTCACCAGATAGTTATTGACTACAGGATCTATGATAAGACAAAATCAAGTTGTGGGTGGATGAATGGAATAAGTTCTTTCAAAAAGCCAAGGTTAGTATGAGCAGAAGGGTACCATAACTATCCTAATTGTTGGAGATATTGCACTATAGCTCCTATGTAGATATTAGTTCTTTCATTCTTTCTCTTCACCAGATTAGGGGTGAAAAGCTTTGAAAAGGCATATATTTATTGGAATGTCAGAAATGATGCAATTTGGTAATGTGATGTAGAGTTGGAGATGCTAGTTGGAGGGGCTGTGAGAGAAAAGACCATGAAAGTTAACATTTTTTCTTTGGTCAGATGAATGACTTTGACCACAGTAGGAAACTATTACATGGGGGAAAGAAGGATGGACTTTAGTTATAGTATCTACCACAGGGAAGCAAGCATTGGATTTTTAGGATGTCCCTATGGTATCATTATCAACCATTTCTTGTGTTTATAAATCACTCTTTCTAGGGCTGGGCAGACAATGCATAATCTCTGTTGCCACAATCTGGCAGAGGTCTGCTATAAGTCTTTTTCAAAGTCACTTTTGAGTTTCTGTGGTTCCTCCGCTACCTGGTGAAATATGAACCATGAGACAGGAGAATGAAAGCAGACATGTGATAGACACCTGGGAAATCTTACCACTGGCAAGAAAGTTTCAGGCATATCTTATTACTATTATTGAGAATCTAGTGACTCGGTGGTCTGAGAGGCCAGGATTGGTCTAGCTTTCTTACACAAAGGAAGTTAGGCAGTTACAGAAGTTCAAAACGATACCTGATGAGTACCTGGGACAATTATTCCTGTACGAATAATAGAAGGTACACTTCATAACTGACTTCCATAGGAGGTGAAGTTCTTTGTGAATGTACTTTTACAGTAATTAAATTTACTAAAGCCTCCAAAATGGAATACTATTTGTCCCTTTTTAGTTAGCTGAAATCAAGAGCTATTCATACCTGCTCCTGTAAAAAGGAATTCCCTGGGCAACTGGAACAGCAGGTGGAACAATGAATAAAGCATCAATCCTTGAGTGAAGAGGAACTGAGTTCAAATGCAGCCTCAGACAATTTACAATTACTAGTTATAAAATGTTGGGCAAATCACTTAACTCTATTGCCTTCCCCCATCAGAAAAAAATTCCTCTTGCAACCAGGTTCTAGGTGGAAATCTGTAAATGAGGGGATGATATTTGTAAAGGAAAAGGATTTGTGAAATTAGATGTTTACCATGCACTTCAAAGCTTCCACAACCTATACCCAAACTATCTCATGGTCAATTAAATCATGTCTGCTGAATGAACATCATAAGAATGAGTTCACATTTTAATTTGTGGGTTTTTCCTGCCAGCTATAGAATTACACAATAGAATTGTAGAGTGATCAATGCATGACTTTTGAGTGGGGGATTTTGATTGGTCATCTGTGCATATATAGTGGTGGGTATGAATGAATGCTCTGAGAGTGGTAAAATGAGTCTCCATATCTTCCTGCCTTCCAGGTAGATGAGGGGCAATGACACCATCTTTTGCAAAATGTTTTGAATGTGATTTGGGAATCATGGGGTAAATAAAGCAAGTGATGGTTTCAGACTATGAATTTACTCGTATAACTATATCAGGAAATTCAGCACCAGGATATTAGGGGACTTTCAACCTCACCTAAGCCTGAATCAACTTTGAAAGCCACTGCCCATTTGAGTCATTTGGGAGAAGTTAAAGAGAACAGATCACGAGGGATGATGGGAGCAGGTTACAGAATCTTTATAGATCTTTTAATCAATTATTGTGCATAGGTCAAATGGAAATCTTTAGAGATAGCTGAACCATAATATGTATTTTTCACCATGCAATTTGGAGTCACTGTGTGAGGATGGATTTGGTGAAATATATTCTATGGTGTTAGAAATGAAGGAAGATGGACTATTTTGTTATACCAACTACCTTATAACAATTTTGTAGTATAATGCAGGTTGAGAGTAAGTGACAGGTCTTGAACCTTTTAGTGGGTTAGGGAGATATCTACTCCAAGCAAGTGAAGACTTCCCTGGTGGAATGGGTAGATGAAATAGTTTCTTCCAGTGACCATTCTTCCAGTGGCTAAAGTAAGGATTATGCAGTATCAGAGCTTGGTGAGACATTAAATACAAAGAGTTCCTCCACTGCAAGGTGGGCTATCACCAGTTGTCTGGTCTTCTCAGTGGACTTTGAAGACTAGAAGACAGAGTGAGTCTGATAACTTTGTTCAATTCTGTCTCACTTATATCCAGTCTGTGATATCATTATTACTCTTAGAAACAAAGAATTAACAATAAGATAATCGGTATTATTCACCTCATTATTTCCTACCCTTTTAGTAAGACTTCATTATACCTCTGGGTCCATTGTTCTATTCACCTGACATTTTCAGTTGTTGTTGGGTATTTTTTATGTGCTGTCTTTCTTTATTAGATAGCTTGAGTACCTTGAGGATACTGACTAACATCCCTTTTCTTTGTATTTACATGGCTTAGACCAGTGACTGACATGTAATATGCATTTAATAAATGTGTATTTACTCTGACCTTTTTTACCTGAATGGAGCTTACTGGCTCATCATCATCATCATTTTTGTATTATTAAATTCTATGAACAACAAAGATGTTCATAAAGAGAGGTTTAATGATATCTTATGCTTAAACCTTCCAAAGAAGTATGGGAGACTTTTGTCCTTGTCATGGAATTGCTATATGTTATGGACCAAGATAAACTTGTTTCCCTGCAACAGGAATTAGTTTTTCCTATATGCCAACAAAGGAGGCAGCTAGATGGCTCAGTGTATCTACCACTGGACTGGAATCAGGAAGACCTGAGTTCAAATATGACCTCAGACACTCACTAGCTGTGTGATTCTGGACAAGTCACTTAATCTTTGTTTGCCTTAATCCGAGGGAGAAGAAAATGGTGATCTATTCCAGTATCTTTGCAAGCAAACACCAATATTAAAAAATATATATTAGTGTACTATGGTCCACAAGGTGATGAAGAGCTGGATATGTTTGAAAGACTGGACAACCAGGACAAATGACAACAAAACTCTACCTGGGACTTGATTGATCTCCCCCCCCCCCCCTTAAAGTAGCTTCTTTATCACACAAAGATATAAAAAGCCCCACCCATATGAAGTCAGAGCCCCTCCTACTTGGTGGATTTCTGATAGTCACATGAGTCATGAGGGGGGAATCACATTCAGAAATGTTGAATGCCACTTTATCTTGTTATATATCCTTGCTGGATATATGTTGAGATCAAGTAAACCTTGTTTTGTTGAATTTTAAAGAAACTTGAGTACCTTATATAGTCCCAATATCAAATATGAACTAAGACAGTATTAGCATTAATCCTTCTCTAACACAAAGCTACATTAAAATAGACTCCTCTGAATGACAATTTTGGAGACCATGATGGTATCTTATTTGAATGCATTTATGACACTGTTCTGGTGTTTTCTCTTAAATGAAATATGGAAATCAGGCCTTACTTACTCATTTTCTTAAGATATTCCTTCACTGCTAATCACATATTCCGGCACTACTTTCAGGTAAACATGAAGAAAATAATATTTCCAAATGGTAGCGTAATGACTTTAATGAGAAGCATAACATTTAACACAATCAAGACTAAGAAGTAGGGGCACAGCCTGCCAAATATTTCTCCTCTCTTTCTAGAATCTCACTCCTAGTCATTTGCTTCTTTCTACATACTGTAGTCTGATATGAGAAGAGAAAAAATATTTGCAGTAACTTCTGTGTCTCCCGAAAAATAAAATCATTGTTCCATTTATTGTGATTACTTCATGGTGTGGCAGGGAAGGGTAAATGAAAGTTCAGATAACAATTCCTCAGTGCAAACATCAGTTACCAGTGAGATGAAAACAGTCTGGATTAAAAAAGGATAATTGTGCCTAGAGCTGTAGGAACTCAAATATCTCGGCAATATAAATGTAAATGGGCCATATATTTTGGTCTTGTCTACCCTGCAAAACTTATGGGATAATCACTTTCAAGCCGAAGAAAATGTGCCAGATGTGGTCATTTTAATTGTAGTCAAACATATGGATATATGGTTTCAATAGTCTGTCAGCTGTGAACACACTTCAGGAAAATAAAAGGAGACTGTAATATCAGTAGTATACATTAAAGACATTTGGCCTACAGCCAATTAAAAAAAAATCTTTTTAAACTTGTTTTCATTTTTTGGATGACAAGGGGAAGAAAGCAGGCACAAAAAAAGTGAAGTAGCTGAAATTAAGAAGTATGAAATTCAGGTATGTGTTCTGAAAGACATGAATTTGTATGATAAAGATACAGTACGAGTAAAACTTGCCTTTAACTATTTCCACTTCTTTCTTGGGAGAAATTCAGGAGAGCCATATGGATCACTGCAAAGTGTTCTAGACCAAGCCAGTGTGGTGGGTAGATCTGCATCTCAAGTGAGACAGACTTGCATTTAACTCCAGCTTCAGATATTTACTGGTATGTGACCTCAGTAAAACAGTTCACCTCTACTGACTTCAGTGTTTTCATCTATAAAATGGTCACAATAATAGCACTTATCTTAAAACATGTGAGTGAGGATCCAATGAAATCTTGTTTGTAAAGCAATTTCCAAACTTTAAATTGCAATAAAAATTCTAGATTTTATTGTTTTTATGGTTAATCAACTTGAGCCTCAGTTTCCTTATGTATAAAATAAGAGGATTGGACTCTTTAGAGTTTGAGTCCCTTCTTGATCCAAGTTTTTTATCCTTGTCTATCATTCCTCCTAAATTCTCTCTATATGACCCTCCCTTAATTATATATTCAGACTGATTATAAGTCTCCTATCACTATAATTAGCAATTATTTTTCTCATTCCATAATTATTTTACCCCAAGTTTATTTTTCCAAGGATTACAAAGGATCATATAGCTTTAGTATTAAGTTTGGACAATTTGTAATAGTCACTCTAAGGTTAAATGAACTTTAGACATATCATCTGGGTAATGAAAAGTATTCAGGACTTGGAATACCTGGGTTTGAATCAGATTTCCACCATTTATTAGTCATGTGACTCCCTCACCGAAGCACTTTAAGCTTCAATTGCCTCATCTATAAAATGGGAATATTAGAGTTTATGTGCAATAGTTTATCAGTATTGTGATACATTAAAATTTCAAATATAATGGACAGATAAAGACAATCACTATCTTCATAAGAGATTTCTCCCTCCTGAATTCAGGGGCAAAGGTACTGAGAGAAGAGAATAGCCACAGCCAAGCCCCAGTAAATGAGTCACTTTGACAGGATCAGAGACTTCCTGGACAGCACTTGGATTTTAGTGTCTAGACAAGAGAGGCACCATGAACTTTTTTATTAGGAGAGTGACATCAATTTTTTAAGTTTAAAAATCTTCCTTCTATTTATAATAATAATTATAATAGTAATAATAGCACTAGAAATCATCACTGCTATTTGTATAATGTTTCAATATTTGGAAACTATTTATCAATACCTGCCATTCGGTATTCCTGATTACCCTGCTCATTAGGTACTGGGAATGTTATTATTCTTATTGTCTAAATGAGGATGCTAAGGCTCAGAAATGTTAAATGACTTGTGCAGAATGACATAGCAAGATTCAAATATTGAAATCAATCTAGATCCCTTCTGAGTCATTATCTAATTATTTCTCTACTTCACCATGAAGTCTGTTCAATTACATATTTTAAATAAACCACATAATTTGTATTTTACAATTTTAATTGTCATTGTCTGCGTTAGTTTCCTACTTGTGTTTTTGCTGATTTCACATAGAGCAGCATCACAAGGTGTCCCAGAGAGCATTTTTGGGGTTATTGCCACCTTTCCCTTTCTGACTCTTAGGGCTCTGAGACATTTGATATAGGTATACATTTAAGGAAGTAGAATGACCCAGGAATGACCTGCTTTTGTGTCATAGAATCTTCCCCTAGGAGTGAAAAAGTCGTTTTCTGCAAGAAGAGGGCAGTATGAACATAGAGAAGCATGATAACATAAGCACTCAGACATTGTCATTCCTCAGACAGCTGACCCAAGAGAATAAGATGTCAAGGCCTCCAGGAGCATCAATTAAGCTTCCTCGCTGTGACCAAAAGTTTTATTCTGTTGTATCTCACTGTATCTTTAGATGTAATCTAGCTTCAAAGTATTCCTAGCACTTAGCGTGGTACTTAGGAAGTTGGAAGAGTTTACTTAAATACTTATTGACTTTATTTGTCTTGAATTATAATGTCCAGTTTTGTTCAATAATTCACTATGTATGCTTTTCTTATGTACTCCACTGAGCGTTCTTTCTTCTTTCCTTTATGTACCCGGGCCTGAGCAAACTGGGGTGGAAGTGACAATTAGTAGCACATACAGGGAAATCCTTCTAGGGTAATTTCCAGGTAGTGTCTACCTATTCTACTGCCTTTGCACCCCACTAAGCTTTACCGTCCTAATGTTATGTTTGGGCTATAGAATTATGCACAGAAATAAGCAAACTCTTATCCACATAATGACCAAACTGAATGTCACAAATGGAAGGGATGTTAGAAAAGAAATGGTTATGCTCTTTAAGGAAAATAACATAAAACATTAGAATATCAGAATTGGAGGTGACCTTATATGTCCTGTATTCCAACCACTTTATATTATACAAGAAAAAATTTAAAAAAGCCCTTATGTATGAAATTGTTTGCTCAGTGTCACAGAATATAGATGAACTTAGAAAGGATGTTTTTTTGTTTATAAGTTAAGCAAATCTTTCATCACAGAATAACTAGGAGATAAAGCAAAAGACAGCTAAAGATTAAAACAGGGAATGAGTGTGGGATGATACCTGAAGAAAGGATATATAAAATTTGGAACTGAAGATTTTAAAAAAATATTCAAAATTATCTTTCCATATAGTTATAAAAAGATGCACACAAATACATACATATGTGTATATACATATATATGTAGGTATACACACAATAGACATACGTTTTTATGTGTGCATTTTAAATGATCATATACAGGGTATACTGAAGTGGTATAATGAATAGAGCCCAGACCTGGAGTCAGGAAGATGCATCTTCATGAGCTCCCATCTGACCTCAGACACTTACTAGCTATGTAAGTTAGGCAAATCACTTAATCCTGTTGGCCTCAGTTTTGTGATCTGTAAAATAAAGTGGAGAAGGAAATGGCAAACCACTCCAATATCTGATAAGAAAATTCCCAAATGAGTAGAATAAGACTGTAAAAAAATGACTGAACAATAGAAAATCAAGTTTGTGAGGGTTAAATACATAGAAAGGATAGTGTGATTACTTGAGAGCTAGCCTTGGAGACAGTATGACTTGATTCCAGATTTTGACTCTGGTTCAAGGTGATCATATGGAACTAGGGAAATATCTTAATTTCTCATCGACATAATAAATTGTCTAAGAATCTAATTTCCAGAAAAGGTGCTAACCTGATTGGCAAAAAGAGTTTCCTTGGTAAATGAAATCACAGATTAAGTCCCATACCCATTTGAATTTTGGAGTTCTATAATGCAACCTGCGAAGGGCAAACTTACAAAATCGGATATAAATTTAATACAACAAAACACCTAACATGCTGTAATAATAATAATAATAATAATAATAATAATAATAATAATAATAATAATAATAGTAATGTTTTATGATGCTTTGTGATGTAAAATAAAGACACTAAAATATATTTCTAAAATTTCTAGAACATGACAAATAAAATTACTAAAGCTACATCTGTAAAGCAAGACAAATTAAAAGAAGACATTTTCTGATAAGTGATTTGGAGCACTTTTTTCATATGATTATATACCCTAAGTTTCTGACCATGAGAAGACTGTTCATATCATTAGACCATTTATCAATTAGGAATGGCTCTTTTTCTTATAAATTTGTGAACATATATGTGTGTGTGTGTATACATATATAATCTAGAAATGAATATTTTATCAGGGAAATTCATCACAAATATGTATTTTCTCAGTTGTTTCCTCTTAAAAATTAACTAATAGATTTATCTGTGTAATTTTGTGTAACCTAAATTACCTATTTTATCTTAAAAAACCCTCCATTTTTTTGGTCATGACATTTTTTCTATCTATAAAGCTGATCAGTATTTTTCCATATTTCTCTAATTTGTTTATGATGTGATTTTATATCTAAGTCACAGATATAAATGAAACACTTTTGTATAAGGTCTGTAGTGGTAGCCTGAACATAATTCCTTTCATATTGCCATCCAATTTTCCCAGAAGTTTTTCTCAAATACTGAATTTTTATCATTATAGAAATACAAATAAAAGTAATTCTGAGATTTCGACTCACACTCATCAGACTAATAAAGATGATTAGAAAATTGGAAAGTGATAATAAATACTAGAGGAGCTGCTGGAAAACCATCATATTTATATGCTGTAGGTAGACCTGTGAATAGCTATAACCATGAAAGAAAAGCATTTGTAATTACGCAGAAAATGTACAAAACAGTGTATGCTGTCTGATCTTGATATCCTGATGCTTGTTTTGATTCTGGAGACTGAAGACATAGAAATGTAATTTATGTGCATAAAACACATCAGCTCATTTTTTGGTGGGTAAAACTGGAAAATAAGAAGTTGACTAACAATTAAGGAATGACTGAATCAGTTGTGGCATGTTAATATCATGGAGGATAGTTGCACCACAAGAAATGAAATAAATGATTTCAAATACATATGGAAAGATTTACATGAACTGATATGGTGAAGTGAGAAAAAATGGAAGAGCAATTTAAACCATAGCATCATTATTATAAAATGAACAATTTTGAAGCATTTTATATATTAAGGAAGCATAAAATGAGTAGAACCAGGAGATCAACACTGCACAAATGAATTGTTTGGAAATCTATGAGAACTATGATCAATACAGATTTCAGAGAACAGACTGATGATAAAACCTTTCAACATTATGGAGAACTAATGGATTTAGATTGTGAAATAAGACAGAGAGACAGAAATATATATATATGCATAAAATGCACATACATGCATATGTATTTATTCATATATATGAATAGATAGATGATGGATAGAAAACAGGTAGATTGATATATGCATATATATCTATCATTGTATCTATCTATCTATATCTATGGGAATAAGTATAGATAAATATTACAGTCAAATGTTTTGCTTGATTGCACGCACATTTATTACAAGGAATTTACTTCTTTTCTTATTTTCAATAATGTTGGAGCAGGGAGAAGTCAATAGATGTCTATTATTTTAAAAGTAGATTGGTGGATTGATACATTTGAGGAATTGCATTAACTTTCTATTGAGTTCTTTATGTTACTAATTTTGCTTAACTCGTTTGTTTTGACACAAGAGAACTATTATGAAGCAGGATTAATCTGTAAGTATTTGTAATAGAAAATCAGAACATAGCGATAAAATGAACGTATTGATAAAAGTAGCTAGGTAGTACAGTGGGGAGAGTGCCCAACCTGAAATCAGTAAAACTAATCTTCATGAGTTCAAAACTAGCAGTGTGACCTGGTTTTACTTCAGTTCCTCACTTGTGAAGTGAGCTGGAGAAGAACATGGCAAAGTACTACATTATCTTTGCCTAGAAAACCCCAAATATGGCCACAAAGAATTGTACACAGCTGAAAAATTAGTGAAAATCATAAAGGCGAAATGAAAGGATTATTATTCATCTTGTAATAGTTGTGAACAATTTTTATGATGTTAATTTCAAATCAGCTATGCAAAAAGAAAATACCAGCACTTTTTTCTATTTTACTAGAATTGTTTCAATAAGAAATATCCAAGAAACTTGTTGAATTTTTAATCATATTCGTATGTGTTCACACCTAGAATTATAGCATGTTGTTACAATATTTTAAAAGACCACTAATTTTCCTCAATTTATATGGATGGTTTTACCAAAGCATATCACAGCAGGTCCTCGAAAATTTGAATATGATTTTCCTTTAAGTTTTTTTATTTTTAACATTCTCATCTTTTTAAATTTTTAATTCTCTACCACACCTTTCCCAACTCACTGAGAAGGTAAGCATTATAATATAAATTATACAAGTGAAATTATGGAAAGCATATTTCTACATTAGCCATATTTTGATAAGGAAGAAAAATGAAGAAAAAAATTATACTTCAATTTACACTCAGAGTTCCTCAGTTCTCTATTATTGACAGCATTTTTTCATCATGAGATCCATAGAATTATCTTGCATTATTGTGTTGCATTACACCTATAACAATCTATTTTCCTCACCAATGACAATAATGTTGCAAGATTAAGTGTAATATATTGGGAAACAGAAATAGCATTTAAAATAACAGTTGTGGACTAGAATTGAAGTTAATCAAGTGTATAAAAAGGAAATTCTTACTTAAAGAACACAGTCTAGATCATGAAGTGAGCACGAAATCATCAGGAATGTTGTATTTCTTTTTTTAACTAAGGGAGAAGAAAATATTAAAAGAAGAGAAAAGACTCATTTACCTGCTTTCTCATATTTATAAAGTCTCTGTGGGAATGATCTATACATATATGAAAGGTATTATATATATATATATACATATGTCTATGTGTATATATGTATAAATATATATGTATATATGAAAGGAACAGTAGGCTTTCCCTAGTAATTTTCTACAACAGACCACAAATTAAGTTATAGAACTGACTGAAAAGTCAGGGTTGAGAAGATCCCACTCTGTTTATCATTTGTAGATTGCCCAAATAAATAAATAAAATGAAAGCACTTGCCTTAGTCTTAAAAGCTCCTCTCTATGATCATAATCATGGTATTTTAAATTT
Source organism: Notamacropus eugenii (assembly GCF_028372415.1). Lineage (NCBI taxonomy): Eukaryota > Metazoa > Chordata > Mammalia > Diprotodontia > Macropodidae > Notamacropus > Notamacropus eugenii. The sequence continues at coordinate 108,213,416 of NC_092878.1, forward strand.
TAATGAAAAGCATTAACTTGTATTTAAAATATATTTCTGCATTTCTTATGTTAATTTAGTCCCACAATTTCAGAGTAAAGATTCCATAACTATTATTTGCTTCTACAGTACTTATAAAAGTCACTTAAATGTTATCAAAATTGAAGACAGTAAATGTGTAGGTTTGTTTTGCTTTATTTGTTAAAAGAATATGTATATATTTTGTAGGATATGGTAGAGAAGGCTAAGTTCTGCAAAGGAGGTATATGGGGTGGGTCAGCTCAGAACAAAGATAGCAAAAAAAAAACCACACAATAGTGGGACAATGAGCATTGTTTTAAATCAGCAGAAGCAAATAGAATTTCAGAAGGAAACCCATATAAAGACACCCTTGAAATTAACATGCTTACCTTAGTGTGCATGTATGTATGTGGTATGTGTGTGTGCGTGTGTTCTAATCTTTACAGGAAGCTATAAGCCATAAATATTTCTGTTATCACATAAAGAAAAAGGAAAACTGAATTTATTTGCTTTTTATTTATATAAATGGATTACTTCTAGAAAAGAAGTTAATACCTAATAATAATTACAGTTTGAATGATAAATTAAATTTAATGGTCATACTTTTGACTCAGTGTGAAATGTAAAGATGATGAATTAATTAGAATTACTAATCATGAGCAATAGTTACTTTCTAAACTGTACAAATATTTTATTTTTAATTAAAACAGCTTTCTTTAACATAAAACAGATTGTTTGTTGGTTACAAAAAATGTCATAGATTTGTATAGCAGAATAATAATGATAAGGTAACTCAAGTCATGAAAATTCACTCTATCCCTCCAAACTAAATAATATTTTAAGTCTCGAAATTAATGACCAATAGGTCACAAAACAACTTCAGAACTATCTAAAATGAATAATTATTATCCTTGGTTTTACATGACCATATTCAATAATAAGATTCTTTTTATATGTATGAAAAATAATGCATTTTTTCATTTTTGTGTTTCTAGTTTTATAGTGATTTATGAGACAGTTAAGTTTTTTGTCAAGTCAAGAAATATTTATTAAGTGCTTATTATCCATTCTAGGTTACTGGACTCCAAATTCCATTCTCTTTCTTTCCACCCCCCCCATACACACACACACACTCATGCATGCATATATGTTGACACATGCACACATACTCTCACACACAAATAGAAGAGAAAAAAAAGGAGAAGGAAAAAGATAGACCCATTAAAAAAAAAGAATTTATTACCTGATAAAGAAGGGCAACACATAAAAGGGAGGAAAAAGGGTGAGTGGGGAAACTGTAGTGACACAAAGAGAGTCAGAGATAGAGCCACAGAAAAAGTGCAAAAGTAAGCCTGGCTTCTTTGATACTTCTTTGAAATGAAAGCTCATGGAGGCACGCACTCACTAATTGAACTAGAGCTCCAGGAGCATAGGTAATTTTCTAGGTTGGGAGAATCTGTCCTTCATCTATTGTACAAAGGAGAAGAGAAATATTAGTTACTTTTATTACTTTGATGCAGATTCTATTATTATCTACGATAGCATGACCTTTATGACCAAATCTAGTCACCTAAAGCTCATCATTTTTTTTTTCTTTTGTTGCACCTGGTATTCTTGCTGTTTGTTGCTGTTGAGAGTTGTAACAGTTATTTTCTTTTTTCCCATTAACTTATCACATTTTAACTGGTTCAGAAATTCTTAACAATAACATTATTTTACCTCAGAATTCAAGTAGGAAATTTTACAAGCCATATTTCACCTCATTTTCTGTCTGAGTTCATCTCTGTCAAACTTACAAAAATTAATAGAAGCATACAAGCAATTAATCAAAACTAATTTATTTAGCATCTATGCAGAAGGTTCTATATTACAATCTTTGTGATTGACAAATATATGTGTGTGTGTATTTGTTGATATGCGTGTGTGTGCATGAGTGCTTATGTGTGTGTGTGCTTGTATGTGTGTGTATGGGTGTGGGGGTAGAAAGAAAGAAAATGGAATTTGGAGTTCAGTAACATAAAATGGAATTTCCCATACCATATGTGTGAATTTGTAGAGATCACTTAGATTCTCTAACAAAAACAGGACAGATAGACTTTCTTTACTTCCTGAGGCATACAGTGGGGATGGTGGGGATAGTAGATATAGTTCTGACCTTGAGTCAAGACTCACTTGAAATTTCCACCCAGTGGCTAAGTCAAGATGGCAGAGAGGAGTCCAGAAGTTGCCTAAGCTCTTCCCAGCTTCCCTCAGAAATAAAATTAAATCAAGCCTTAAAACAAGTTCTGGAGTAATAGAAGAGACAAAATGACTGAGTGAAACAGTTTTGAACTTAAAATAAGTTATAAGGACTTCAGGAGAGATCTGTCTCATTTGAATAAAGAGGGAGAACAGTCCAGTGTAGATGGTATCCAGGTAAGGCAGTGGGAGTCTCTTAGCCTCAGCAGAGATCAGCAAATGAGGCTCCAGAGTCTTGCAGTGAGGACTCCAGACCCAATGCAAAAACAAATTGTAAGCCCTGGAAACCTGGAGACATGGTTAGGTCAGGCCACCCCAAGAGCAGTGGGAAAGCGAAAAGCACTGGCATGGAAAGTGTGTGATTAGACCCCTGTGTCTTGGAATAAGAAGCTTGTAATAGCCTCCCATGTGCCCCTAGAGTACAGCTCAACTTTAAAAGTCACAAAATAAGCTGAAAAGTGAGTAGGAAACAGAAAATCTCCCTGATCATAGAATGCTACCATAGTGACAGGGGAAATGAAAACACAAACTCAGAAGATGACAATGTCAAAATGCTTACATATGAAGGCTTAAGGGGAACATGAATTGCTTTCAAAGCCAAAAGTGCTTAGAAAATTTCAAAAAGGATCTTAAAAGCCAAATAAGAGAAGTAGAAGAAAAAATGGAAAAAGAAAGGAAAAATATGCAGGAGAATTATGATTAAAAAGAAATATTCTACACTTTGGAAAAAGAAATACAAAAATTTACTGAAGAAAATAATTCCTTAAAAAATATAATTCATTGGCAAAGGGGGAGGGGAACACACCAAAGAAAACAATTTATTTAAAAGAAGAGTTGGCTAAATGGAAAAGGAAGTACAAAAGCTAACTGAAGAATGTAATTACTTAAAAATTATAACTGAGCAAATATAAAGTAATGACTCCATGAGACATCAAGAATCAATCAAAGACAACCCAAAGAAGGAAAAAATAGAAGGAAGTGTGAAATACCTCTTTGGGAAAACAAAACAAAGCAACTGACCTGGGAAATAGATCCAGGATAGATAATTTTAGAATTATTGGAATATCTGAAAGTCATGATAAAAAAAACACCCTAATACCATAGAAACAGAGGATAAAATTCTCATTGAAAGAATTCAGAGATAGCTTATTGAAAGGGGTCACAAAACAAGAACTCCAAAGAATTTTATAGCTAAATTTTAGAATTTTAGGATCAAGAAGAAAATAGGCAATGGAAATAGTAGATGAAAAGCAATTTAAAAATAAAGGAGCCATAGTGAGGATTAAACAAGACTTAGCAGTTTCTACCATAAAAAATCAGAGAGGTTGGAATACAATCCTCTGGAAAGCCAAAGAAGTTAGATTACGATATTGAATAAACTATCCAGCAAAATTTGCATAATATTTTGAGAGAATGTGAGGACACTCAATAAAAAAAGGTATCTTTCAAGCTTTCTTGATAAAAAGACCAGAGCTAAAAAGAAAATTCAACTTTCAGAAAAAAGACAAAAAAAAATCATAATATGTTATTCAATAAGAATTGAAATATTATCCCTACATGGGAAGATAATAATTGTAATTTGAGAACTGAGTCTCTATTAGGGCAGTTAGAAGTGGTATACATTGACAGAAGGTATAGGTATAAGTTGAGTTTGATGTGATGATATAAAAAGAATTATCCTGGGAGAAAAAAAAGAGGCAGAATAGGGTAAATAGCATCACATAAAGGCACTCAAAAGACATATTAAAGGAGAGGGAAAGAACATAAGGGGTGAGCATTGTTGGGAACTTACTCTCCTTGACTTAAGAAGGAAATGGCATTTATACTGAAGTGGGTATATATTTGTCTTTCCCACAGGGAAGTAGTAGAGGAAAGGGGAAAGAAAAGCAAAAGGGTGGGTTAATAAAGGAAGGGCCAGATTGAGGGAAGTGGTGGTGAGAATTAAAATCTGGTGAGGATACAGAGTAAAGGTAAAATGTTGGAGCAGAATAGCTTATGCTTCAGCTGAAGTTAAAAAAAAAAGCAAGGGTAACAATCCTGATCTGAGTCAAGACAAATACAAAAATAAATCTAATTAAAAGAGATAAGGAAGGAAACTACATCTAGCTCAAAGGTACCATAGACAATGAATTAATATCAATATTAAAAATATATGCACCTAGTGGTTTAGCATCCATATTCTTAGAGGAGAAGTTAAGGGAGTTACAGGAAAAATAACAAAACTATACTACTGAGAGAACTCAATCTCTTCCTCTCAGAATTAGATAAATCTAACCACAAAATAAACAAGTCAAAGAGGTGAATAGAACTTTAGAAAAGTTAGATACGACAGACTTTTGGAGTCAACTGAATGGGGGTAGAAAATAATATACCTTTCACTTACCATTTAATGCAGAAAGGCAGACATAATAAATGAATCCTTTTCAGATCATTTGGCAATAAAAATTACATATAATAAAGGACCAAGGGAAAATAGGTTATTAGATGATGATTAAACAATCTAATTCTAAAGAAAGAGTGATTCAAACAAAGAAAAAATGTCAATAATTTTATCAAAAAGGACAAAAATGACAAGCATAGGAAAAGTTATGGGATGTAGTGAAAGCAGTTTTAGGGTAAATTTTCTATCTCTGAAAACTTATATGAATAAAATATCAAAAGAGGAGATCAATGAATTGAGCATGAAACTAAAAAAGTCAGAAAGAGCAAAAATTAAAAATTAAAAATTCTGAAAAATCAAAGGAAAGGTTAAATAACATTTAAAATAAAAAAAAATCCAAACTAATGAATTAATCAATAAAAGTAAGAACTAGTTTTATGAAAAATGCAACAACTTAGATAAACCAATGGTAAATTTGATTTTAAAATAAAGAAGAAAAGCAAATTAATGATTTCACACCTGAAATTGTTGAAAGTCATCACCAAATAAAACACTTAAATAACACCACTTCAGAAAAGAAATTGAATAAGTCATTAATCATCTCATTAAGAAATAATCCACAGGACCAGATGGATTTCCAAGTTAATTCCACCAAACATTTAAAGAACTATTTCTAATATTATGCAAATTATTTGAAAAAATAGGCAAAGAAGAAGTCTACCAAAATCCTTTCATGACAGAAGTATGGTGTTAATACCTAAACCAGAAAGAGGAAAACAAGAGAAAGAAAATTATAAACCAAATTTCCCAATGAATATTGATGCAAAAAAAAATTACAAATATAACAAAGAGATTACAGCAACTTATCACTAGGATAATACACTATGACCAAGTGGGACTTATACCTGGAATGCAGGGCTGGTTCAATATTGGAAAAAACTATCAACCTAATTGACCACATTAATAACAAAGCTCACAGAAGTCAAATGAATATATCATTACATACATAAAACCTTTTGACACAATACAGCAGAATTCCTTTATTAAAAGAAAAACTCTAGAGACCAGAGTAATAAATGGAATTTTCTTAAAATGAGTAGTGTCTATTTAAAACTATCAACAAGCATTACATATAATGGGGATAAGCTAGAAGCATTTGCAATGAAAACTAGGGTGTGTATCATCACCACTATTATTCAACATTGTGCTAGAAATGTTAGTTTTAGCAAAAAATGAAGTTGCAAGATACTAAATAAACCCACACATGTCATAAGCATTTCTACATATTACAGACAAAATTCAGCAGCAAGGCATAAAAAGAAAATTTCCATTTAAGACAACTGTAGACATTAAAAAATATTTGGGAGTCTATCTGCCAAAACAAACCCAAGAACTGCATAAACACAATTTCAAAGCACTTTTCACACACATACACAATCAGATCTAAACAATTGGAAAAAATATCAGTTGCTCATGGTAGGCTGGGTTAATATAATAAAAATGATAATTCTATGTAAATTTATTTCCTTATTCAATGTCATATCAATCAAGCTACTAAAATTATTTGACAACACTGAAAACCATTATACACATTCCAATAAAAGAACAAAAGATCAAGAACGTCAGGGAAATGATTGAAAAAAATGCAAAGGAAGTTTGCCTAGTCATACCAGATTTAGATTTGTATTATGAAGTGACAATCATCAAAACTATTTGTTACTAAGAGAAAGAGTGGTAAACCAGTGGGATAGCTTAGGTAAACAATACACAGTAGGAAATGATTATGGGTATCTACTGTTTGATAAAGCAAAAGATTCTCATTATTTGACAAAAATTGTGAGGAAAACTGGAAAATACTAAGGCAGAAGCTAGACACAGACTAACATTGCACAATTTATACCAAGATTAGTTCAAAGTGGGTATATAATTTGGACATAAGGGATGGTACCACAAGCAAATTAGTAGACCACCTGTCAGAACTATGGAGAATGGAAGAATTTATGAACAGCAAGATATACAGAACATGATGAAATGCAAAATAGATGATTTTGATTACATTAAATTCAAAAGGTGTTATTTTTTTCCAGAAGGAAAAAGAGTACAACCAAGATTAGGCAAAAGCAGAAAGCTGGGAAATGTTTTTTTGGCCAGTTTTCTTCTGATAAAGTACTCATTTCTCAAATATATGGAGAACTGAGTAAACTTTATAAGAATACAAGTCATTTTCCAATTTATAAATGGTCTAAGGATATGAACAGGCAGTTTTCAAAAAAGGAATTAAAATTATCTATATTCATATTAAAATGCTCTACATCACTATTGATTTGAGAAATGTTTAACATGATAGCTAATATTTATCCTATATCAGATTGCTTGCTGTCTTGGGGAGAGGAAAGGGTAGTTAGAGACAGAGAAAAATTGAGAAGTCTAAATTTTACAAAATGAATTTTGCAAACCATCTTTACACATAACTGGAAAAAAATAATGTTAAGGAAAAATAATCCCAACTCATATGCCTTATGATTATGTTACTTTAGGCAAATCACTTAGCCTTTCTATGCCTCAGTTTCCTCAACTATAAAATGAAATTAATAGTACCTGCCTCACATGGCTATTGTGAAGATAAAATAAGATATTTGTAAATATTTAGCACAGCACCTGTCACATAGCTACTATATAAACATTAGCTATTATTACTAATTATGTTTATTAGTTAACTGTAACTTTAACTTTAACTTTTTAACTTTCAAAAAGAGAAGAATACTGCAAACAGTATTTATATTTTGATGATTCTTCTTAGCACAAAGGAGGTTCAAGTTGCTGAGGGGCAGTTAACACTCCATCGTATAATTTGTGTTAGATGAGAAGTCAGTATCTTCCCTGGACAAGGCTTCAGGAGATCCTCCAAGCTTTGGAGAATCCTACTTATAATAGGTCCTTAAAATTATTATGATAAAAATGAAATATGCAGAATAAATATGGCTGACCTCTACAACCAAGCGCACATTACCTTCTTTGCATGAGCTATATTATATGATATATCAGAACATCTAAATATATCTATGTTTTCAGTCAACTATAGATTATGTATTGTTCTGGTCATGGGATATGACTATATTTGATGAACTTCTGATTCTGAAATACTACATTTATTTGCTGTGTCTGTGTTAAACATAATTTCACCTGCACATTGAGGGATGTCTACTATCAGATATTACAGGATTGATGGTTTGTTCTTGCCCAAGCAAATTTTATTTACCCTCTTTAGCACCAATGTGATATTCACATGATTGACAGTGGCCATGAAAATCCCAGTGCATTTCTGAATCACAAAATACAACACACTCTCCACATGGAAGACTGAACCAAAACATTTATTCAGACACCAGGAAGCCAAATCCATCATAGTAACAAAAATCTATACATAATAACAATTCAAAGGGCAACACCATCCCCAAGCCTTTCCTTTGTAGGGCCTTCCCACAAACAAAACTTCATGAGCCTAGCTGTGTCTCCTCTCTCTCCCTCAGTTCTAACTGCTCTTACCAATTTCCTCTCAGCTCTGCTCCAGCTCATCCTCTTCCTGATCCACCCCTTTCTTTTTCATGTGACTTAAACTCATATGACTCAGACTTCCTTGTGATTTAAGCAGGTCACATGGGCCTATTAGTGAAAGGGAAAGATCTTCCCATTTAAATTACCATTGCACCCTTTGAAAAACAGAAGCGGAATCTTCATGGTACAGGATAGCTGGTGAAGCGCATTGACAAAGATCAGAACCATGTACCGGGGATGGGGTTAAGAATTATTTTTTCAAACTTTCTCTGGAGATCTCCATGTCATGTGGCAGAGAGCCACAAAGGTGGTCTTCGAAGGGCAAATTCCTCTGAATAGTGGAAAAAACTCATAGTCAAAAGCTTCCCTGATTTTCTTTTCAATATCAAGATAAAGTAGATAATTGCACAGTGCCCTCAGTCATTCTCTTGTTTTGAGTGCCTTTTTTCCTCCCACATACAAAAGAAATGGTTTTATTATCAAGTACATTGAGGAGGCACCATTATCATGGTCATATTCATTATCATCATCATCATCATCATCATCATCATCATCATCATCATCATCATCATCATCATGAAAAGAACATCCAACATATTATCCTGATTTAAAATTTGGAACTTAAATCTCCCTAACTTCAATAACTCTCCATTGAACCACCTACACTAGACATCACATTCAATATCTTTGAAACCAGAGAAACTGTAAATTTGATCTTGAAAATGTACTTTTCCCGTATTTATTTCTTTGGAAGGAGACTCCAGAAATAATAGTTGTGATCTGCAAGGAAAAAAATATCACCTCAGTAAAAGGTGAAAGATCAATTTGTCAGAGTGGGACAGACTCCTGACAGATTCTGGCTATCTGATCATGTCACTTAAGTTCTTAGGACCCTGTACCAATGTTCTCCAAACTATTTTTACATATAAAATATTATTTATAAGTTATATACAGGAAATAACATATTAGCATTTTACTTTATGAGACAAAAATAGACATTGAAATTAGACTAAATTAAATAAACAATTTAGAGATATTTTACTTTATTCATTAATGGTAGAAAAGACCTTTTCACTCTTGCTAAATATTAATTTTAGTGACAATGGTGAGATTAAATATACTTAATTCTTTTTAAAGCTTCTATGTGACTTAGATGGGGAAGACTTATGAACAGTCACAGTTTAATAATTAATTACTCAATTTATATAGTTAGAGAAATATATGCATTTTTAGTTACTTTCTTGATACACAAGACATCAATTAGCAAATAGTCCAGGGCAGGTGCATTCTGGAAACATAGTGGAATAAATCAGAAATTTCCAGGTTCTTCAGATTTGCTCCACAAAGATGCAGAAAATTGTTATGAAATGAATGTAGAACAGCAAAAATAAAGGGGTAAAGCAGCTGTTCTTCTAGGCTCAGAAAACACAAAGCCTCCAGGGGCTAAAGTTTGGTCTGAGTAAAGTGGACACCCTGCCAAACCATATCCACTAAATCAATAATCAGTAGGCTCTGGGGCAATTTTGTCAGGAGGCAGACTAGGCCTCAGAATATTTTACCTCAAAACTTTTACCTCAGAGTCTCAGGAATTTTCACCTCACCATCTTTCATCTAAGGAATAGCAGGTGGCAGATTAGAGGAAGTTACCCCCCACCCCGTTCCCTAAAGTCAGGTCTAATCCTGGTCTGTGGTTATGGTCAGACTGTAGTGAGCACGTGTCAATGAGTGTGATACCACAGGAAGCAGGAACATTTGCAGAGTTCTATAAGAAATGATGAGCAGGTGGATTTCAGAAAAAAACAAAACAAAACAAAACAAAACATGGAAGGACTTGCATGAATTGATCCTGAGTGAAGTGAGCAGAAGCAGGAGAACACTGTACACAGTAATAGCATTATTGTTCAGTGACCATTTTTAATTGGCTTAATTCTTCTCAGCAATGTAATGATCTAAGACAATTCCAAGGGATTTATGATGGAAAACATTATCTAAAATCTGAGAAAGAAGTACAGAGTCTGAAAAGAGGTTGAAACATACTATCATGTCTCTATTTTTTTCTTTCTCATGTTTTTTTTTTTCCATTTTGTTCTGATTCATCTTTCACAACATAACTAATGTGGAAATATGTTTAGTATGATTGTATATGGATAGTCTATGTCAGGTGACATTATCTTGGATAGGAGGTAGGAAAAAAGGGAGAAAAAGGTCTGGAATTCAAAATCTTGTAAAAGTGAATGTGAAAAAATATTTTTGCATTTGATTAGAAAACAATTAAATACATAAGAGAAAACATTTTCAGGACATTGTGTCTGAAGGACACAACTATGATTTAGAAGAGGATAAAATTCAGAAAATAAAAGTGAGTCGGACCTTAGGCAGCATTATGCCCACTCAGGATGAAAAACTTGATTATAATAATACTTGCCAAAAAATAAAAAAAAAATTGAAATTAAAAATGAGCAAGCAAAGGAAAAAAAAAAAGAACTTGACCATATATTACTACTTTAGTGTGAAAGATCTGGGTTCATATTCAGAGGAAATTAGTGAGGTAAAAAAAGTCACTAATACCTCAAAAGAGTAACCTCAAATGGTTCTAAGCCCAAGAAGAGTTCTTGAAAGAACTTAAAAAGGGATTCAGAAATCAAACAAGAGAGATTGAGGAAAAATTAGGGGAAAAAAGGCAATTCAATAAAACTCCACATGTGCAAGCATGCATGTATGTGTGTACATGAAAATGTTTAAGAATTCTTAAAGGTTTCATAATATATGTACATATATATACATATCCATATGTATATGTATATATGTATACATGTATACTTATATACATACATATACATATATACCCATATATTACTAAGGTCCTTTAAAAGAAAATTTGGGACTGAGTGAGGTGTGATGGAGTGATTCTAAAAATCAAAATTAGGTAGGAAAAGGTAAAAAGTGACAGAATATATTATAAAAATGGTGCATGAGAGAAAGGACTAAAACAGAGAAATCAGTTGGGAGTGAAGTACTGATAATATTTCAGCCTTGCTCTCATCTGACTTGAAGAGGAAACAAGGTGCTTGTCTGGAAGGTTGTAGAAGTCTTCTAAACATGTGGAGAGGTGAAAAAATCTGGTAACCTGATGGGGTAGGGACTTTTGGATGGTAGGGTGGGATGGGGATTGGGAGGGTAGATGATTAGGTAACAGGGATGGGATAACAAGAAAGGCTGAGAAATAAAATCATGAGTAAAAATAAAATGGAGAGAAATTGAGAAAAGTGATCTTAGAAGTAGAATGACAGGCCAGAATTTGCAGCCAGACTAGCAAAAAGTGCTGAAAAGCCTAGCTACCCAAAATTTCAGCCATGTTGTACTTTGGACATTGAATTTGGGAGATATAGGATACATACTAACCAAAATAACTTGTCAATTTCTCTCCACTTCTAAGATCTCCACTGCCTGCACTTAGAACTGAAAAAGAAAAAATAGAAGAAAACTCCAGACCAGTTTCTAGGGGCTACTGTACTAAGAAGGTGGGGGGCATGTAGACAGAGACAGAGACACAGAGATTGTAGCAGTCTAGGAGCTTTAAAGATGTAGTCAGTGGGTGCAATGGAAAGAGGATATTCTTTCCTATGTGCTAAGGGAGCACAGAATATCTTTTCCTGGAAGTAGGCTCCTAGTGTCTCCTATGTTGCTGCCTTCATATTAGGTGATTTGGGTGTGCACAAGAAAAGCCTTGTTACATAAAGAAGGAAAATGTGTAGACACAAAGAATAATGATTCTAATGAGGTACAAAAGAGGCATTTGGTTAAGGTAATCAATGTGGATCAATTTGTGCAAAGTGCTTTACCAAATAATTTAGACCTCTAAAAGATCTCCACAGAGTGGAATCAAGAACAATTAATGTATTATAAATATAAAAGTGTAACATGGTCTTCTAGTGTCCTTTCCCTGTTTTTCAGTTGCTGTTTAACTCTTCATGACCATATTTGAGATTTTAATCCCAAATACACTAGAATGTTTTGCCGTTTCCTTTTCTAACCCGTTTTACAGATAAGGAAACTGAGGCAAACATGGCTAAGGGACATCCAAGGCCACAAGTTAGTAAACATCTGAGATCAGATTTCATATACACAATATTAGGATTTCTAAAATATGCAAGTAGCAGAATGTGGAAAGGAAAGCTAATTTTTTAAAACTTTTGAGGAAAGAAAATAATCAGGATAATTGCTAGCGACTAAAATTATTTAGCATTTTTAGGTACTCAAATTTTAATAAATATTATCCCATTTGATTCTCACAACAACACTTTGATAAAGGAGCAACTATCCCCATCTCACAGCAAAGGAAATTAAATGTGAGAGATTGTGACCTACCTAGAATACAGACCTTATAAGTGTTTCAGGCAGGATTTTAAACTCAAGTTTTCTTGCCTGTTAAGTCTAGGTCTCTATCCCTTATGCAACTCAGGTGCTTCAGCAAGAGAATAGGACAAGTCCTCACAGCAAAAACTCAAGAAGAAATGATTACATAAGTCATCTTGTCTTCATTAAAGTCATGTCACAGAGAACAACCACTCTTTAGTACTTCTAGTGGCAGTAATGGTAGTAGCGGTAGTAGTAGCAGCAGCAGTAGTAGTAGTAGTAGTGGTAGTAGTAGTAGCAGCAGCAGCAGCAGCAGTAGTAGTAGTAGTAGTAGTAATAGTAGTAGTAATAGCAGTAGTAGTAGTAGTAATAGCAGTAATAATAATAGTAGCAATAGTAGTAGTAATAGCAGCAGCAGTAGTAGTAGTAATAGTAATAGCAGTAGTAATAGCAGTAGTAGTAGTAGTAGTAGTAGTAGTAGTAGTAGTAGTAGTAGTAGTAATAGCAGTAGTAATAGCAGTAGTAGTAGCAGTAGTAGTAGTAGTAGTAGTAGTAGTAGTAGTAGTAGTAGTAGTAGCAATAGTAGAAGTCGGGGCTTCTGTTGTGATTGCTGTTTCTATTTTCATCATAACATAGTAGTGGAAGCGATAGTCATAGCAGTAGTAGTATTTGACAGTTCACAGACTAGCAGATCAAGTCGAAGCTGAACATTTACAAAGTCACTCATTTTATTGTTGTGAAACAGCTGGAAAGATATGCACTAAACCAACGTAATGAGATGTATTTAGAAATGCTCCAGGACTAAAGAGAATTCACTGATATTTTCATACCAACTTGGAAAGAGAAATCTAGGACAGGAGTGTGTGCTTGACCCAGCGTCTAACCTTTTAATCAATGATTTAGATAAATATACTGGTAGTATGCGTGTCAAATTCACATATGGCACAGAGTTGGAAGGGATGATACACTGGATTCCATTAGAGATTTGCAATTAGCCTTAAAGGTTAGAAAATTAGGTTGAATACAGTAAAATGAAACATAATAGGGATAACTGGAAAGTCTTATACTTGGGTTCCAAAATTCAATGTCATGTGCATAAGATTGTCTTTGGAGCTACCAATGGCTGTAGAAGTCATGTAGCCTGACTTCCTAATTTTACAGTTAAGGTAACTGAATCCAAGAGTGATGAAGCAACTTAACCAAGAGAGCACAACTGGAATTTGAGCTCAACTCCAGCGTCTTCAAATCCAATGCTCATTCCACTGCTCCATAACTGTCCTCTTTGTTTTAATGCAATCTCTTTGCAAAGATTGAAGTTCTATGTTAATTACGATTATCATTTTTCTGAAGGATGCGGAGGGCTTTGATAGGTGGATAAGGTTTAGAAAGAATTCTGGATCTGAGAAGAGTCTGAAAAAAAGCATAAAGGTGAGATTTTTTGAGGTATTTTCAATCTACAATAAGCCCACCTGTTTGGTTAGAGTTAATGGTTCATTTGTTAAACACATAATCATTAGCACTAGAAATTGCAATTTCTTTCCCCAAATCCAATAATAATCAAGGTTTTCAAGTTCTCTCAAACCATATTTACATGAAACAAATGTACCCAAGGGTTCTCTATTATTTGTCCCCTATATTTTCTTGTTTTCTCTTGGCTTTTCACATTTCTTTACATTGCCTGAAATAAAATGAACTTCTTTGAAACTCTTCCTGTAACACTTCTTGTGCTTGCAGCCATAATCATATAGATTTAATTCTTCAGGGTCTGAGTTTCTCCAGCTATAAAATGAAAAGGTCAGAACAGAGGGCATCTTAAATTCCTTTCAGGTCTACATTGATGATCTTTTTATTTCCAGACTCTTTGGGCTGAAAGTGTCTCAGTAGGTTGAGTGGTAGTCAGACTTAAAAATCAGGAAGGCCTGAATTAAAATCCTTCCTCAGAGACTTTGTAGGCTCGTTACCTCTCTTACTCTCCTTTTCTTAGTTTCAAAAAGACACATTTGAACCTACATCGTAGGTTTGTGGTGAAGATTATCATCAATAATATATGTAGAGTGATTACATAAATGTTAGTTATTAGTATTAGTATTTATTTTCCTACATTATATTGTAAGATCAATTGCATCAGGATGTGTGCAAGATATTTTTATTCTTAGCTCCTAGTGCAGTACTCCCAGTATGTAATCTGAAGGGTTTAGTGCAAGGATCTTGAGAAGGAATGAGCCTAGAACATGTGATTTCTTACTTCTGCCTTCAATATTCACTCAGGAATTACTTCTTAGGATTATTTACGTTAACTCATCACCTATAAGACACTGTCAAGTAACTTTGAAATCAAAACAAAGGACTTTCTGTGGGAAAATGGAACTAAAAGAGGGAAAATACAAAAAAAGTAAGAGATAGAGATGACTTTATAATCAATCTCTATCTCTCTATGTGAATTGATAACTTATGAAATTATGATAAAAGAACAGAAATGACTATTTCTTTGAGTACTTGATAGCAAGCACCATACTTAGTAGTAGGAAACAGGGTAGTAATAATGCTTTAATAAGTCACAGAGACAGCAACTGAAAAGGTACAGTGGCATACAGCAGGGTAGGTATAGGAAATAAGATGGTGAAGGAAAGCAGGCAGTGTGTAGAAGATGATGGGGATGAGGAGAGACACGTAATCATGGTTTAAAATTGAGATCACTAGGCAGCATGGATACTTAGGAGGAGAAAGAATGGGGGGATAAAAGTATGTGGTGTCACTCTTTATAAGGTTTTGGAAAACCAGGCCACCTTAGAGTTAGTTCCTTAACATATAGAAACCCTTTCAAAGTTATCAGCAAAAAAATTAAAGTCAGTGTCCCAAAGTTATCAGCATCTTTTTCATATTCTGCTCTTCTGGAACTGAGGAAGCAGGAATTTAGTCTGGAACTTAAATAAGATGAAAGTCTTTACATGTAATAAGGACAGAATCTTGGCCAGCAGTGCCTAATTAGTTTCCTTTGATTTGGCACATATTACCAAGGTGTGAATTTTAGTTGATATATGATACAATGTATAAAATATGCTCTTTTGATTTGGGGGAGAGTTTGTATACAACTTCCAGGTTCCCCTTTGCAATCTTGTTTCCTGCTACTGATCCTTTATACTGGCGACCTATAAAATTCACTATAACGACTAGAAGGGGAAACAGAACAAGATATCATTTTAATACATCATCTATATGTATTATACGTGTATATATATATATATGTGTGTGTGTGTGTACTCACACACATATACATGTATATACACAGCCACCTATATATACACATGTATATATGCATAAGTATGTATAGATACACATGTATGTGTACGTGTATGTCTCTTAATATTCATTTCTCATGGGTTTGTTGACAAAGAGCAATCTTTTTGAAATGTGTGCTATAGTAGGTAACATCTATTGTAAGTACACTGAAAGATTATTTCCTTTCTTTCACGTATCAGGGTAAATTGGAATATGAAAAGGTTATAACATTTCATATTATAGTTTCTGACCTGAGTGGTAAGGTTGCTTGACAGACTATCAAGAATATAGCTTTGTTATTTTGTCTGAATGCTCTTGGAAAAGACTTTTTCTTTTACTTGTCGGTATGTATATGGAATGCTGCCCTTTGAATCAGGAAGACTGTCAAATTCTGTCTCAGATGCTTACTGATCCTTAGCAAGTCAGGATCTGTTTGTCTCAATTTCTTCATATGTAAATTAAGGATGATGTGAATACCCACTTCACTGGTTTACTGTAAGGATTAAATCAGTTAAAATATAGAAGGTGCTTTGCAAACATTAAAGTTCTGTGTAAATGTTCTTTTGTCACTTTATGGCTAAGCAGAGTCAACATTCCTTCAAGAGTATTGTGGACAATACTATTGTCAATAGATTCAAGTTAAACTATTCTTGAGTCATCACTGATAAGTTACCTTGTTTTCTTGTTGTGTATTTTAATTCATACACATCTTTTGCTTTGACACCTTCATTTCCCATTTCTTACATGAAGAATCTTTAAATAAATAAAGATTAAAAAAAGTTCATCAATTTTAACCAAACCATGATAGTGTAATAGTCCACTCTCAGAGTCACCCATCTTTGTAAATCAGGAAGGGAGAAACATCTTCTTATTTATTCTTTGGGGCCAGTCTTGGTAATTATGTTTACATAGCATTCAGCTTTGTAATCATAAGGGAATCTTCCTTTTTCTTCTCTCAGCTATGAATTTCTCTGTGTTCAACCCTTTTAAAGTTTGTGTTTTTTTTTCCTTTTCTCCCTTCTACTCTTATCACTTGTATATGATTTGTATAGAATGCCCGGTAGTCACAGGCAGCTGTTTCTTGAAACTAGAAACCTACAGCAGTGACAATTCAAAAGTGTACTACTTTTCTTATTTACATTGGCATAATCCAGTTTCATGATTGAAACAGGTCAGCTGGAAGTTTCCTCGGCTTTGGTATATTTACCTACTTTAAATAAATTTCCTGAAAACGTCTTTAAAAACACCACCTATTCCAGTGCTGTTGTTATATAAATGCTTTTTGTAAAAGGATTTTTTGTATATAGATATAAATTTATTACCTATTTCCCCCATCCCCATTAAAGAACCTATATTTTATTTTATTTTTTAAAAGGTTCTAAAGGCAAAAAGAAGATGCAGATATATAGATAAAGACAGAGACAGAAACACAGAGGCAGACAAAACAGCAACATAGAAGAACACAGGAAGGGAGAGAGGAGGGAGGTATTAAGGAAGAAAGTAAGGAAGGAAAGAAGCAAGCAAGGAAGGAAGGAAAGAAGGAAGAAATATATTAAGGAAGAGGAGACAGGGAAAGAAAGAAAGCAGAAAGAAAGAAAAGAAGGAGGGAAAGAGAAAAGGAGGAAATAAAGGAAAGAAAGAAAGAGGCAATAAGGAAAAGAAGGAAAGGAAAGAAAAGAATTATGTGATGCATTAAAATTCATATTATCTTCAATTCAAGTATTTCACCCAATTTTGCCTTCTAATCAAGGTCTAATTTACTCTCTCTCTTATAACTTAGTGAAAAACTAGTTTAGAGCTCTTTTCAAAGATCATAAATAACTTCTCCTTTCCCATCTAAATCACTGTATTGAAACTGTCACATATAATAAAAGAAAATTAGATCTCAATCAAGTAATGTATTTGTTACTTATTTTGCAGAAGAAGGGATATATATGAAATAAGAGAAGTGACTTTTCTAAGATAGAATAGCTAGGAAGATAAGTCTCTAAAAGAGGTCTAATTATTTCGAGTCTAAGGCTATGTTCTAAAATATGATACTATCTCCACAGGTGGGGTTGTGTCAACCATTCTAGTGAAAACTGGAAAATAGGAAAGAAAAGGAATTTATTTCCTGCTTATGTATGCAACACCTTGTTATATGCTGAGGATGCAAATACAAAAACAATAGTTTTTAATTTCAAGGAGCTTATATTTCATTGAGAAAAGATATATCAGGATGTGGTGTTCTAGGAGGGGCATTTTGGGCTGCAATATAGTCAGGGTCTTGAGAAGGGCAATAGAGGTCTGTGTTGACAGAGTTTCTTTTTTGTTTGTTTGTATTCAATACATTATTCATTTATTTTTAACATTCTTTTCTTCTTTTCAATCATAAGCTCCAAATTCTCTCTTTTTTTTCCCATCCCTACCCTGCACCTTGAGAAGGCAAGTGATATATCAGTTATACATGTGAAGTTATGCAAGACATATTTTTATATTAGTCTTATTTCCAAAGGAACTAAATGTCTATATATACATATACACATGTGTATGTACATACATGCATACACATGTGTATATATAGTATGTATTCATATATTTATATGTATATACACATAGAAACACATATACATAAACCAGTTTTTACTCAGAGTTCATAAGTTTCCTCTCTGGAGGCAAATAACAGTTTTTCATCATGAGACCTTTGGAATTTGACATTCATTCCTAAGAACAGTGAAAGAGTTGATTGGATCATGGTTCAAGAGCTAGAGGAGATGGGGACAAGTAGATCTACCCATAACACAAGGCTGCTGGACAGGAGATCCATGAAATGTTATTAGTTTGGAGAGTGAAGAGAAATATGACCGGAAGTAATGAGATGGGTAATATAGTCACCATTCAGAAGAACAAAAATGGAGTCCAAGGGCCCAGGTAAGGAACATGAAAAGGTTATGACATCCATGTCATGGTTTCTTACCTGAATGGTAAGGTCACTTCCAAGACTGTGAAGAATATATAGCTAGGAAGTGGGGAGATCAAAAGCAGATATAAAGGTTTTGTATATCAAAATATTCATAGTAACAATAACAAAGTACTAGAAATAAAATGAAATCTTCCAGTAATTGGGAAATATATGAACAAATTGTGATAAATTAATACAAAAGAATTTTGCTGTATTCTAAGAAATGACAAATGAAGTTTACAGAGAAATGTGGGAAATATATTGAGTGACTCAGAGTAAAAGAAACAGATTAAGTAAACATAGATAGAAATTGACTACATTAACATAAATGGAACGAGGTGATGTCTGCCTCTTAAAAGATCTGTAACTCCCTCTTTTCCTTGGAAAGATAAGGAATGAACAACATAAAATGTATATACTGACATGAGCAGACAGTCACTATATCTCTTACTTTTGCTTGTGCATACGTGTATATATCTGTTTAGGGGTTAATATTCAGAAATTACTGCTGGTAAAAAGTAATTTCACAGGATCATGATTAGGCAACAAAAGAGACCATCAGCTGGAGAGACCAATGCAAGGTGATTGCATTTTACCATAGTTTTTGTTTTTTTTACCTGAATGTACATATTTATGGACAACAGTTTACACAAGGTATTAATGTTAAATAAGAAGTCAGAATTTCACCAAATGTAATTGTCATTAAAATTCAATTCAACAAATATTCATTAGGTACCCACTATGTGCAATACATTATGCTAATAGATTATATTGAAGGTTTTTTTCTTCCTCATCCAATTTTGCTCTGGCATCTTTCACTTAAAGAAATTTTAGAACAACTCATAATAACTAAAGCCCTTATCTGGTAGCTGAAGTATCTAAATTCAACTAGAAAAGACAAAAAGAAAGAAATTTCCAAAAGTCACTATTTAAACATTTCCTTCTATGGAGAAAAAAAAAATTGTTTTTAATTGTGAGTGCATAAATGGCAAACCAAGATTTTTAAAAAATAGTCCAATAAATGTAACATAACTCAAATAACACACGTGGAGTAAACAGTAAAATCAACATAAAGTCAAAAATTTCATATCAGTTGAAATACTGAATAATCAGACTCAAGCATTTCCTTCCCTGAGCATGATTGCTATTGTGCAAGCACTTTGCTAGTTGAAAAGATATCTCAATTTCATTGTTAACCTCTACTTTCTCTTATTCTTTTTTCTCTATTTTCTATACTACTTGGTAATTCTATTTCTGACCATTTAAGGCGATTGTTTTCCAAAGGTTTGTCCTCTGTTCTTTGCTCTTTTAAGTCTACATGTTTTCAGTGTAGATATTCATTCTCTACCATGTCTTTAATCCTTTACTTGTACTGAGAAGACTACCAAATCTATGTGTGGAACAAATGAAAAAAAAATAAGGATTAAGTACTACAACATTTTGCTAAGCTCTAGGAGCACAACTAAAATGTGTCAATCAGTCCTTTACTTTTATAAGTCCAAAGAGCTAATATTCTTCAAGGAACAACAACCCAAATATATAGAGGGCTGTTTTCATTTAGTTAATCATAGGGATGGTTAGTACAAACATTTATTTGTGTGTATGTGCATGTATATATGAAAAAATTGATAAAATTACATTCCATTAACTGTGCAATATATGTTTAAGGTAAGAAGTGTATGTAAGATGTGGGTAGTACACATACAGCAATGAGTAAGATGGCATGACTTTAGCATGGTGGGATGGGCAACGTGGCTGTGGAAGGTTTGTATTACATGGTTGTAATTTCCAAGCTGAGAGGGTTAAATAAGCAAGATCTCTGGAGGTCTGGTGGCCCAGAGAATGGAGAAAAGGGAATGACGGATGGAGTAGCAAGAAAGTAGCTCAGGTGAAAGATTTTTATCAATGACTTTTCTTCTGATCTCCAGATCTGCATCTTAGTTCCCTCTTCCACATTTTCCCTTTGTGACACACCAGCACTTTTAATTGGCCGTACCTCAAAGCTAGCTTATTATCATTCCCTTAATTGAGTTCTTCCTCTAACATTCATTAAGTTTCTATACTGTAGGGAGGTTTTGAGATCAGTGGGATTTATAAAAAGAAACTCTCTCCCCACCTCCTCAAAAATTAGTACTTTCTGCCCTCAAAACTCTTGTATTATATTTTTTCAGGGAATAGAAGGAATATACTATACATACAAATGAATAAATGCAAAGAGTATATACATTGTATTCAAAATATAAAAACATGTTACCTAATATTAAAAAAAAAGAGAGATTTTTAAAGGTCTCCAGAGGATCCTAAAAATGTTAATACCATTTCAATATACAAAAGTTTAAAACGACACCCAGTATTTTGGAACACTATGTGTTATCTCATTTGATCTTCAAAATAATCCTGTAAAAGAGGCTTAATTTTATCTTCATTTTAGCGATGAGGAAAACAATTCAACTTTCTTTCTCACTGTCTCTCTGTGTGTCTTTCTCTTTAACTGCACACATATACATATATGTGTATGTGACATATACAACCTACAATCTACATGATTATACATATGTATATATAATCATGCAACCCACATAAGATAGACACCAAGATTGAACCTTCAAAGAGATTTCAAACAATAGAATTTTGATGTCATCTAATGAAGAACATCGGGATTAGAGGAAAAAAGTTTATATCAAATAATATTAACATGATAACAAATGTCAGGGGAGTAAATATGAGATAAAATGGTCATCCGAGTCAACATTAATGTACATAATGCCTGACTGAAGGGCTAAGAAGAATGATTTTACTTCTGGTAGTTAATGCATTATTAGCCACTATTATGCTAGTTTTGGCTATTTTCAGAAAGAGACTGATATTCAGGTTAATTTTGACAGTTTAGAAACAGCTGTGCTTCCGTTTTTGGTATTACTGAAATTATTCTCTGAGGTGGGTTTATTTTACTTAGCACACTATTTCTTTGGCAGAAAATTAGAGACACAGGTATGCTTGTATATTCATCTCCTTGGAGTTCATGTATTGTGGCTATGCTTGGTATTTGACTGAGGATGTGTGTGTATGTAGGGCGTGTTGAGGACAAAACGAATCATCAGTCTTCCATAATTAGATGACTTTATGATGATTAGGGTGTTAATAATAATTTGTGACATCCTTCTTTGTTGAGCTGGAACCATAAGAAAATATCTAAGACTCTGTCTTATAAATCACAAAGCCTATTTGAGTTCCTCAGACCTAATGAACAGAATCACAAACACTTTGTTTGTTTTTGTAGATATAAAGAGGAAATGGATTGTGAGTATTTTTTATTCCAATAGTTTAATTTTTCTTACTTGAATGAGTTACTTTTTTCACATATATATTTAAACAAAATGCACATTTTCAAGTCCTTAACAAGCTGTATATTAAACTTTCTTTACATGATTTAAAAGCATTTATTGTTTGCATACTGAATTTTGAGCTACAATTTGAACACAATTATTAAGTGCCTAAGCTATGCTGTAAATCATACTATTTCCATGGACTAAAAATTATTACACTCAAAATCTTTTCCTTAAAAAAAAAAAAATATTTTGTCCCAAATAGCAGCTGTTAAAACCATATACTGCCTTGAGGTTTTTGTTGTTTCTCTTTTCTAGCATGGCTTAATGTCATATAAAAGCACATATTGTATTCATAAGCCTACCTACATGGCGTTCACTACCTCAGTTTCAGCTACAGAACTCTAGGACCACTACTGGAATATCAATGAACCAAGTGACATCACGACGTGGTTCCGTCCTTTCAGTAGCAAAAGTCATTGGTTTTCTGAGGACTGAGTGATGCATGTCATGCTAAGTCCTTGCTATATTGTAAATTAAATGTATATTGCTGCTGAAATGAGGGGAAATCAGAGCATTCTTTTCAATGTCAAACCACTGAAACTTCCGCATACCTGAAGCATATTCTTGTATATTACTCCTCGGGGTGCAAGAGGATGCAAGTCTTTCCCAGAAGTTATAACCAACTATTAACACTTCCAACGGAATTTAACTGCCAAGGCCAGAATAGCTCATTAGGAGACCACCCATTATGAGCAATGCAAGCACTTCTTTCTGAGACACCAGACTCAGGCCTATAAAGCCATTTAATAGGAAAGGTTCCTCTATCCAGATTAGGTCAGGCTTAATCCAAGCAATCCCATAGCAATTCATAGCAGCGCCTTCACCTACACATTACACTGAATGCAAAATGGTTTTCCAGAACCACCTACTTTTGCCGTAAAAAACAAAAAGAGGAAAAACAAATATAAGGAAGAACATATACATATATGCATACACACACATATACATATATGTATGTATAAATATATGTGTATATATGCATGTGTATATTTATGTATGTGTATGTATATATACATATACATGTATATGTGTGTATACATATACACACACATACACACACACATACACATATATATTTATATATAAGGATTCTGAATCTCCTAAAAGAACCAGACATCTTGAGTGGGAAGGTAACTCAGAGGCTATCTAGTGCAATGCCCTTGATTTGACAAATTAGGGAACTGAGTACCAGGGAAAATAACTGGCTTGCCCAAGTTCTTTTAACACAACTAGTAAACATCAGAAGTAGGATTTCAGCCTAGGCCATCTGTCTCTAGAAAGTCTGTTTTCTTCCCCTTACTAAGCCATGCCACCTCAATTGGAAACCTTTTTTTGTATTTTTAAAAAAATATTGTTTCTAATTTGTGGAAGAAAGCAAGCATTTCCATAATATAGTACAGTAAAAAGATACTTGCACATGAAACTGCAAATCTGTTATGCACAACTTGTTATTTCTTTCAGAGATACAACAGAATTATCATGGAAATTTTTTTCTTTTCTTTCCTTCCAACCCACCCCCCCAACCCTAGAGTTGGCTAACATTGAAAACAAATAAGTATCATCTATCTATCTGTCTATCTATCTATCTATCTATCTATCTATCTATCTATCTATCTATCTTTACATATATACATTCACTCATACACATATATGCATACATATATACACATATTTACAAACATACATGTCTGCATATGTGTGTATGTATGAACATGTATGTGTGTAGGTATATGTGAATATATGTGTCATATATGTGTGTGTACAATTATTCTACACATATTTCTATTTATCAGTTCTTTCTCTGGATGCATAGGGTCTATTTCTTCATATATCCTTTTTAGTTAATTTTGCTATTTATGAGAATAAAAATAGCTTATTCATTCAAAATTGTTGTTAAATATGCCCCATTTCTCTACCTTACTTCCTTTTCTCATATATTTCCTTCCCTTTCCTTTCTCATGTCTATGCATAAATGTGAATTTTTACATGCATACATAACTATAAGCATTTATGCAAGCATGTAAGGCTATATGTAGCATTTTGAAGCTTTCCAAATTCTCATTTTGCAAGAACCCTATTAGGCAAGTAGTACATGGTTTTATTTTAGATTTAGACCTTTGATTTTTCCAGTATGGAAGGCTTTATATTGAGCCCTGGGGATAAAATAACAAATATAAGACAGTTTGTTCTGCAAACAATTTATATTCTATTAGAATAGACTATACAAGGTAGCCTACATTCCAAATGAAAGGGAACAGAAACTGATTGTTTTTTCCCTCCCTGAAATACAGTCTCTTTATTCTTGATGGTGAAACAAAAGAGTTAGAGTTACAATGGACCTGAGTGTTCATCTAGGTTTAATTGACATTTTCTTAACCCTTTCGCTTCATAGACAATGAAAATGAGGTTTTTGTAGGTTAATTAATTTGCCTGTGCATCAGAACTCAAACTCACATCTTTAGCTGTCAAAAACAACTCTATCTTTATAGTATCACTCTTTCTCTTAATTATAATGAAATTATTAGTGACCTTAGAGTTTATATAACACTATTCATTCATTTTCACTCATCTCTTATCTTGGCTTTCACTATGAAATCTGGTTTGACTGAGCTATGTAGGCGAGGGTAGATTTCCTCCTCATTAGTACCTTTATAAATTGATATCTGAATTGCTTTTGTTATTTCAATAGGGTTTATTTATCATGTATTTATTATTATAGATGTTTGAAAGTGAAGTTTTTTCTGTAATAAAAAAGTAAAATATTTACATGTTAAATGCTTTGCAAATATAATTTTGATAGAAATAGTATTGCTATTATCATTACTAATCATATTAGAAGTATTTTTTTTTCTGTTTCTGAAATAAAGATTTTGAAGATTTTCTTCTGTCCAAATTTCTTGCTGACAATCACTCTTAAATTACTTCTCAGTTTAAAGATTCTAATCCAATCTGATACTGACTATAGAGATTGTATATTATCTGGTAAATTCAAGAGAAAGAGAGAGAGAGAGAGAGAGAGAGAGAGAGAGAGAGAGAGAGAGAGAGAGAGAGAGAGAGAGAGAGAGAGAGAGAGAGAGAGGGAGGGAGGGAGAGAGGGAGAGAAAGCCAATCTGGAAATCTCCTGATGCTTGGGCTTTTATATCAACAAGCATTTTAATCTGAATTGTCTACAAAGTGAAATTTGTTTGTTTTATGTTTAATGGGGCTTTGCTACCATTATCTATGTGAAAGCTAAGCTAACTCTATAGTCAGTAAAGGCTGAAATTAGATTTAAGTTGTATTTGAGTTTCATATTGTTTCCAAGACCTCAGAACTCTGGTATGTGGACAGTGGTAGTGAGATACTACTTATATGCTACTGTCATGCTTGGAATAGTGCAAAAACCTGAATTAGTTTCAAAATACTGGAGGAGAGTAGAGAATGAGTTTAACAGTTAATTTGGCATTTCCTCATGGTTCTTAGAAATTGTGTATATGACTAAGAGGCTCTTTCCCTTCAGATTTTGACATTAGTTATTGCTTTATCACTATGAAAAAAGACATTAATATTTACTGGAAACTGTTTTAAAGTTTAAAAATCAGACATCAAGCATTCATTGATGGCCATTCTGATATGAATATATTTCTCTGATATTTTAATATTCAAAAGGAAGTATCTGACAAATTTTGGTAAAAATCAAACTTGAACTGCAATGTTAAATTTAAGAACTCACAAAAATAAGGTTTTAAGTTATTTGAAATCAAATGATTACACTTTAAGAAAATTTAAATAGCACTTACATTATTTATGTGTCAAAGATATCAATCATTTTCACAAGCTGAAGTGAATCTGGAGTCCATTTTAATTGAAAAGATGGAAATATCATTATCATTTGTTTTATTTTGTCTTTTAGGTAGACTGAGATGAAAATTCGATTTGCTTTTTAAATTAAGAAATCTAACTGAAAAATCTGGATGTGTGGAGAATCCTTCTGTCTGGGAAAAGGATTTCAGTTACCATTGAAAAGAGCAGTTTAAATAGAAAGTATTTCCTGAGCAGAGAAATAATTACAAATTCCATAGATTTAGGATGAGTGGATTGGATTTGCATCTGGTATCTTAAGATCTATTTCTGTTATTGACATCTGGGGGAGGCAGCAAAGTATTGGGGTTGGAGGGAGGATACTTAGTCTAACAGAAGTGATTTTTATATGCATTCACTTTGAATTAAACTGGTCAGAGAGAATCATTAAACAAGTATTCACAAAACTCTTGCCTACCATGTGTTAGGCACCATACTAAGGGATGGAAATACAAATACAAAAATGAAATAGTCCCTGCACTCATGAGATAAACACTTCACTCAAGAAGTTCACATTTTATTAGGTAAAATAAAAATGTTCTTTCTCAAGGTTTTTAAACAAAATTCCTTTCTCAATTTTTCATCAAATGACCAATTAGCCTTCCTTTCAGTGTTATGTCCCTGAAGTAGAGTGCGCAGAAAAACAAATTAAGTAGAGTGAAAGGAAGCAAAATTTTGAGGATGCTAACAGCACTTCTCCACTTGAGAAGGAAATGGCAAACCACTCCAATATATTTGCTAAGAAAACTACATTGACAATATCGTCTTTCTGTGCCCCACAGGGTGACAAAGAGTTAGACATGACTGAGTGACTGAAAGACAAAAATAACATCGCTTACTACTAGCATATTCTAAAGTAAGTGAGCTTAAAGGTGAACTTAGAAAGATTAATTGGAGAAGATGATTCATGGAGGATTTATTTCCTCCCTGTCCTGAGCAGCCATGCCTCAAGGGAACTCCCTCTCCATTCTGAAGAGTGACCTCTCTGTGTCCCAGCACCTTTCTCTCGTGTGCCTCCACTTAAGTTGATTTATCTAAAACAAAACAAAACAAAACCTTTCAAGTTCTCATTTCTTTCTGCCTGCCCTGGGTGTGAATAATGCTAGTTACAGCTTTGGGAATGCAAGCAAGGACATGTCCTTTTTTGCTAGAAAGAACATCAGTGCTAGCCCAGCAAAGGATTCAGTGTCTGTCACTTGAGTACCAATCAGTAGAATTCAGAAGCTCATTTCCAGGAGGCTAACTACTTGTGTGTTTGTGCATGCCTGTGTATGTTTATAGTCACATCTCTATATAGATATAGACAAAAGACATACATACATCCATACATAAGTAAATGTATATGGATGTATATACAAATATCTGTCTATCTATCCATCTGTGATTTTTCACTAAAGAAACTAATGAAGATCATTGACTTGGTAAAGTTATTTGATCTTTCTGTGTCTTAGTTTCCTTATCTTTACAGAAGGTGCTTGCATTAGATAATCTTGAAGATCTCTTTGGACTGTAAAATCTAGTGTACCTACTAGGAGGATATTATTTACATTAAAGTGGGAGTAAACACATGGATGAATTCAAGGATCTTGAAAGTATTGAAATAAATGATCATACAGTTAAGTTGAATCTTCTTAGAGATATGGAATCTTGGACGTATTTAGGACATATAGTCTAAAACCCACACTGTCATGCTTTCTAAAAGATTTCTAATGGATAGTAATTCAGCTTATTCTTGAACACTCAAAAAGCAACCAGAAACTCACTTTGCAAGCAATCCCTCCCATTGTTGATCATATATAGAATAACTGATGGAGAGATACAGGCATATAATGATGATGGAGGTGAAGAGAGAAACAAATGCATATATGTATATATGTATTTATCTATACATTCATATGCATGTTTATATGTATATACACAAGGAGAAATAATGAATAAGATTTAAAATGTACATGGCAATTTCAAAAAATGACCATGTTTTAGGGCATAAAATTCTCACATATCCAGAAAAGAAAAAAAAGTGATGCAACGAAGATTACATTTAATAAAGAGCATTGGAAACATAATTGAAAACTAATACAATCCAAAAACAGAAGATGTCAAAGAGCAAATCATAGAAAGAAAAAATTATTTAATTAAAGAGAATGAAAACAGACAACATAAAAAAATTAGTGTGATGAAGTCAAAGCAGCATGATTTAATGGCAAATTTATATCTCTTAATGGTTATATCAAGAAAAGAGAGAAAGAACCAGATAAATGAATTCATCTCCTTAATTCCTTTTTTTAATTTTTTAGTACAAATTTTAGTTTATTTTCTATGATACCTTTTAATAAAATGAATAAAAGTTTATTTAGTAAAGTTTATTTAGTAAAGTTTATTTAGTAAAGTTTATTTATTTAGTAAAGTTTATTTAGTAAAGTTTATTTATTTAGTAAAGTTTATTTAGTAAAGTTTATTTGTTTAGTAAAGTTTATTTGGTAAAGTTTATTTAGTAAAGTTTATTTATTTAGTAAAGTTTATTTAGTAAAGTTTATTTATTTAGTAAAGTTTATTTAGTAAAGTTTATTTGTTTAGTAAAGTTTATTTAGTCAAATGAAATAAAGTTTACTTGTTTATTTATTTATTTATTTTTAGTTAGGTCTGGTTTTGCTTTTGCTCTGAAATTTTGATTATTACTCTTTTATTTTGTGAATTTCAGCACAAACGTAACAAATTGTACTCCAGCACTAAAAGTAATTCATTAAAAATAAGTTCAGAAGAGAATGAGGTTCAAGTGTTGTCCACTCCCTGTCCCATATTGTTTTTCATTTTATAAATTCTTTCTGGTGTGACTCATTTATGTGAGATAATTTAACCCATTATTCCTATTCATTCCCCCTTCTCACAGTGCATCCCTCTTTCTCAACCTTACATTTCTCTTTTGAGATCATCCCAACATAAAATATTCTCATGTTCCCTGCATGTAAACTCATTCTGACTGCCTCAATAATGGTACAGTTCTGAGGGCTTACGTGAATTATCTTCAAGTCCCCTATGATTACTCACTCATGTAGCTTTCTTAGGCTTCACTTGAATCTAGTGTTTGAATATAAAATTTTCTATTCAGTTCAAGTCTTTTTCATTTGGAATGCCTGCAAAATTCTATATTTCATGCATTGTCCTCCCCCCCTCCATGGAATTATTCTCAATTTTACAATATAAGCTATTGTAGCTCCATTGATTTCTCGAGTACCATATACCAAGCTTTCTGCTTCTCCATTTGACACTTGCTTTATTTTGTGTGATTCTGGTTGTGGCTCCACAATATGTGAATTATTCTTTCTGGGGCCTTGCAGTATTTTCTCCTTGACCAAGGATCTCTAAATTTTGGAATATAATTCTTGGGAGTTATCATTTTGAAATCTCTTCTAAGATACGGTCAGCAAAATTTTCAGCTCTTACTCATTGGTTTGAAGATAGGAAGATAATTTTCCTTTATATTTTCTTTCCTTTGTATTTTCTTGAAATTGGACACAGAAAAAAAGGAAACAGAAGCTTAAATACCAAAACTAAAATACAAAAGAAAAAACAAACATTGCATATGCACAGCAGAACATAAGAGAACATGAGAGGATTCAAAAATTAAAACAAGGAATTTCCATTTCAAGAAAGCTTATATGATAAATACTACAAATTGTGTTCAAGACTATCCATCTTTTCTTTACATCGATGTAGATTTTATTTTGTTCTCTGCTTTGTATTTTCACTTTGTTCTTCCCTCACATTTTGTCCCCTCCCCCAGGAAGGCTTCAGTAAAACTTGCATATATAGGTATGGAGACAGACAGAAAAACAAACAGATAGATATTCATAGATACGCATGTACATATAAGCACACACATAATTACGTGTGCATATGTGTATATATATATTGCACACAGATATATATATATATACACATATAAACATGTATGCATATACTTACATACATATATCTATAATCTCACACATACATGCATATATACATTCAGATGCATGTATATAAGACCTAACTACACCTGTTTGTCCTCTTTCTCTGAAGGTTGTTAACTTCTTCCTAAGTTCAATTCTTTCCATATTTTTTCTAAATCCATCAAGTCATCATTCCCCAGACCATAGCAACATTCCAAGCTTATACAGTCTAGTTATTTTAAAAAGTCTAGAAAATATTGATTAATATAGCTGACATATAGTGTAGATTCCCTACTTTTTTCTTTTGATTAAACCAGTTTTACCTGTAACTTTGAGATCATGATTACAACCCCTACTTTTTTCCCTGATAAATCCTACTCTTGATCTTTATTTTATGTTTGTATGTATCTCTTATTTCTTATCCCTTCTGACTCCTTAGTTTTACTTCTACCTGCTAACTTGCCCTCCTATTACTTAACCTATCCTTCTACCCCTGCAAGGATCATTCCTTTATTCTCTTCCCTGCACCCTTTCTTTTTGCCCTTTTGTTTCTAACAATTAAAAGACTCCCATTGCCTTCAAAATATATATGTTGTCCCTTCTTTATCCCATTTCCATTAATCTATACACCCTTCTATACTCCCTTACCCTATTCTTATTTCTTTATGAATTTCAAAAAATTTTATTCCATTCTAAATATATAAATAGACAGATATAGATATGGATCTATAAATCTATATCTACACATTTCTCTTGTTAACCAAGATGTGAACAGAGTTCCTTCTTAAAATCCTTCCCCTATCTTCTCCCCTTTCCCTATCCCCTTAACTTTTTATTTCTTTTTGAATTTAGAAGACCCTCTGTCTCTCTCTCTCTGCCTCGCTCTCGCTCTCACTGTCTCTGTCTCTGTCTCTGTCTCTCTCTCTCTGTCTCTGTCTCTCTCTCTCTGTCTCTGTCTCTCTCTCTCTCTCTCTCTGTCTCTGTCTCTCTCTCTCTGTCTCTGTCTCTCTCTCTCTCTCTCTCTGCATATATATATATATGCATTTCCTTTCTTAACCTATTCCCAACAAGAATAAAGTTCCTTAAGTAGCAGTCCTCCTCCCTCATCTAATTCTTCTGTGTTAGTTCTTCCTCTCTCAACTTATTTGTGCAATTGCTCTTTCTTTTTTTTTTCTTTTCCTAGGTGGTATTCATTTTTAGAATTTTATCATATTCAGATCTACTTCAATCTTTCTTTTGAACTATCCAATTACGAATTGCAATCTTAGACATACAGTTTACATTTCCTCAAATAACAAGTGAACAGCCTGTCCTTACACAATCCCTTATAATTAGTCTTTCATGTTTACCTTATATTGCCCTTGGGGCCAACTAGGTGGTGGAGTGGATAGAGCATGAGTGTAGAAGTCAGGAGGACCTGAGTTCAAATCTCACATCAGACATTTGAAACTCACTAGCTGTGTGACCTTGGGGAAGTCACTTAACCCCAATTGCCTCATCCTGGGTCATCTCCAGTCCTCTTGATGAATATCTGGTCACTGGATTCAGATGGCTCTGGAGGAGAAGTGAGCCTGGTGACCTGCACAGCTCTCCTTCACTCAAAGCAAAGTCAAGTGCAAGTCATATCATTATTTCGCTGATGGCATGGTCTTCTTGGGCAACGAAGGACAAACACACACATATTCCCCTTGGGTTTTGTAAGTCAAATTTTCTGTTGTGTTCAGTTTGTTTTAAAAAGAAGATCCTGAAAATCTGGCAATTTCTTGAATCTCCATTTTTTTTTTTTATTTCAGGAGTATGCTTAACTTTGCTGAGTATAATAGTTTTGTCCACAATCAAAGTTATTTTTTTTTTGCTCTTTGATATATAATACTACAAAATCTTCAGTCTTTTAGTCACCACTGCTAGGTTTTGTGTGCTTTGAATGTGGTTCTGCCATATTTAAATTCATTTCTCTTGTTACTTGTACTATTTTCTCCTTGAGCTGCAGTTTTCAGAATTTAGCTATGATATTTCAGTAGGTTTTCCTCATAAGGTCTCTTTGAGGTGGTGATTTCTGGGTTTTTTCTGTTTATACTTTCCCTTCTTGCTCTAACACTTAAGGACAATTTTTCCTTAATTGTTTCTTGTACTATTGTATTAAGATTCTTTTTTTAATCACAATTTTCAAGTAGTCCAATTACTTTTTTCTCTTTTTGATCTCTTCTCCAAATCAGTTGTACTTCTAATGAGATGCTTTGTGTTGTCTTTTTTGTTCATTCTTTATATCTTGTTTTATTAATTCTTGGTCTTATAACTTCCCTGACTTCCCTTTGTCTAGTCTAATTTTCAAAGACTGTTTAATTTCCTTAAGATTCTGGATCTCTTTTTCCATTTCTTTAACATTCTTTTTTTTTTTTTTTTTTTTTTTTTTTTTTTTTTTGCTGTGGGAAATTTTTTTTTTATTTTTTGTTTTTATTTTTTAATGTTTAACAATCACTGCCATACAATTGAGATTTTATCCCCCCCACCTACCCCCCACTACCCCCCTCCCTCCCCACGACTGCATACAATTCTGTATAGATTCTACATATACTTTCCTATTGAGTATATTTTCACTATAGTCATGCTATGTAGTCAGACTAAGATAAATGAAAGAAATCATATAACAAATCAGAACATGATACACAAACACATACACATACACAAACATGATCTGCTACATTATGTGAGTGACTTCCATATTTCTCTCTCTGAGTGTGGAAGGCATTTTGCCTTGAGATCCACCATTGGGATTTCTTTTTTTTTTTGTAAGAAGTTCTTGTGTTATTACAAAAATCTAAGTCTACCAGAAAAAACTCTCACACACTGTGGTCGTTGCTGTGCATAAAGTTCTCCTGGTTCTGCTCCTTTCACTCAGCATCAGGTCATATAAGTCCTTCCAGGCCTCTCTGAAGTCTTCTTGTTCATCATTTCTTATGGCACAATAGTACTCCATTACATTCATATACCATAATTTATTCAACCATTCCCCAATTGATGGACATCCCCTTGACTTCCAGTTTTTGGCAACTACAAAGAGTGCTGCTATAAATATTTTTGTACATGTGGGACCCTTTCCCATTTTTATGATCTCTTGGGGATATAGTCCTAGTAGCGATATTGCTGGGTCAAAGGGTATGCACATTTTTGTAGCCCTTTGGGCATAGTTCCGAATTGCTCTCCAGAATGGTTGGATGTGCTCGCAGCTCCACCAACAATGAATTAGTGTTCCAACTCTCCCACATCCTCTCCAGCATTTATCATTTTCTTGTTCTGTCATGTTTGCCAATCTTATAGGTGTGATGTGGTACCTCAGAGTTGTTTTGATTTGCATCTCTCTAACCAATAGTGATTTAGAGCATTTTTTCATATGATTATAGATAGCTTTAATTTCTTCCTCTGAAAATTGCCTGTTCATATCCTTTGACCATTTATCAATTGGGGAAACATTCTTTACATAATCTTTTTTTTCCCCCTAGAATTGCTGTTTTTCAAATATTTTCCCCTCAGTCTCTCTCATTCGATTTTTAAATCTATATAAGTTCTTCGATAAATTGTTTTGGGGCAGGTGACCTCTAATGATATTATTTTAAGTAGGAAAGGCCCTTTTTTCCCCCAGAGGTATCCTCCTCAAAAGATGAACCCCAGCCTTCTCTATTCCCATAGAACTTTCTGTGCTTGGATTCTTTTTCCTTTTGCCTGTTCATTTTTTTAGTAACAGCTTGTTATTGTAATCATCCTGGGGTATGGGAGATGGTGCCTCTTTCCTCCAGCCCTTCTTCAGTTCTCCCCTCTGGCCTGGAATCAAAACCAAGAACTCTGTCCGCCTGCAAGTGTCCATAGGAAAAGGTGTCCTTACTCCATTTCTTCTGCAATCACCATGACTTGGAATCTGAGCTGGACTTGGCATCCCTTATCAGCAGAGGTTTTCTCAATCTTCCCCTGTTAAGACTCAATACTCCCTACACTGTCCTGGAGGTGAAAATTCCTGTGACTGGGAACAAGGTCATCTCCCAAAACAGACAGCTCCATGGCACACTGATTCTTGTTTTAGCAGAATTAGCCTGGAGGCGTTTACACTTCATGGGTCTTCTTTTGGTATTCTCAGGTTGTCCCAGGAAGATTACATTCTGCTTCAACTCGTTTTTATTTTTACCTCTCTACATTTGCCCTGAGATGATATTTTGTCTTGTTTGTGGGAGAAATCTGGAGAACTTGGAATTTTCTGACCTACTCTGCCATGTTCCCAGAATCTTCCTCTATATTTTCTTGAGATGTCATTTAAGCTTATTTTTTATCATAACTTTGATGCATCACAATAATTCCTAAATTATCTCTACGTTTGATATTTCGTATTTTCTTCTATTGTTCAGTTTCTTTTGATTTTGTCTCATTGTTTCTTGGTGTCTCGTGGAGTTGTTATCATCCACTTACTTCATTCTAACTTTTATGAAGTTATTTTCTTTCATGAGCTTTTGTACATCTTTTACCATTTGACCAATTCTGATTTTCAGTGGGTTATTACTTTTTTAAAATATTTTTCTGCCTCTTTTTATCAAGTTGTTCATTTTGTTTTTCATTATTTTCTTGCATTTTTCTCATTTATTTTCCAATATTTACTCTACGTCTTTTATTTGATTTTAAAATCATTTTTGTTATTTTTTTCTTCTTTCTTAACTTGTCTAAGAATTCTTGTGCCTAATTTGCACTTATTTCTTGAGATTTTGCTCACATGTTTTCAAGTCCTTATATTATTCTGAGTTTGCCTCTTAAACATCCCCGTCAACACAGTAACTTTTTATTGTCAGATTATTTCTTTCTTCCTTTCTTTTCTCTTCTTGACATTCTTTTTTTCTTTTCCTAATTCATTTTCCAGGTTATTTCTTGTCTTTGGATTTTATTGGAATTGGGTCTGCTCACCTCTTAGGGTTATGCAATGTATTTGTTAATTGTCTAAATTTTAAGTTCTGCTACATTAGATTCTGGTGGTTCCAAGGTGGTATGATCCAGGGAGAAATTTGATCACTGTAGTCATTATCTCTGCTCTGATTCTTGCCTGTGTAGAAGTTCTGGACCTGTGTGACCTTAATTGCTCCGTTTCACCCTGGATCTGTGACTTGGAATTGAGAAATGGGCTAAGGAACTTTCAAATATCATTTGGTCCTGAAATAAGTGTTAGCAAAGGGTTTTTTGCTGGAATTTCTTTCTGACCATATATTCAATCCTTTTACCGTCTCTGAGCACAAGGTGATGCATGCATCATCTCCTTTGCTGTCACCTCCAAGGTCTATCGTTGGTACCACTTCCATAACACTGATCCCTTTTGTCAATGTATGCAGAACTCTCTGTCTTCCTAACCAGTCATGGGATATAGAATGACTTCTTGTGATATAGAAATGACTTGGAATTTAGCTTGATGCATTTTGACGGGTTTTAGGGGCAGGGGGGAGTGTTGAGAGTGATAGGCAAAGCAGGTACTTTATTTTACTACCTATTCCAAAGTGTTTCAGATATGACCTTATTGATATCTGGTAGCCAGAATCTGCTCCAAAGCTAGCATTATGAAATCGGAAGAATTAACAGGTACTATTTATTCATTATGCCAATGTTTTCATTTTAATTTGGTCAGATAACACACTGTAGCATGAAATCTTTTTAAATAACAAGAAAACTTCTAAGATACAGATAGGTCAGGAAGACTCAGGAGCAATACATAAATGCATACACATATATGTGTGTATATGCAATATATATATGCATATGAATGTGTGTACAGACATACATACAAATATATGGAGGGATGTGTGTGTATGTTCAAACTATTTTCCTAGGGGGAAAAACACCTGATGTAATAAACATTTTCAATACATACCTAATTTCATAGAGACAGATCTATTCATTTTCTCTTGGAATGTCTCATAACAGGATTCTGCAGAAAGAGCTCAGGAATCTGCAGAACAGTGCGAAAAATGCTAATCAATCATTGTAAATTCTCAAGCAAAGCAGTAGGATGTGATGGAAGCAGTGCTTTTTCTGACATCTGCGTGCAGGATAGATGATGAGAAATGAATAAAACTAGAACCAGAGAAATGCTTGGGATCCCTTTGCTCTAATCCTGGTGTGAGATGTAGAAAGCCTGAATTAAGATGATATCAAAGGCCAAAGTTAGACAAAATTGAGCAATTTTATTTTAGATACCTATGGATCTCCTTTTCCCTTCTCTCCTCTTCTGGTCCAGTTTCAAAATATGCTTTCTGAAAAGACTCCTGTATTACTCAGTTGCAACAGTGTGCATTTAGGTCTGTTAATTCTCTCTCAAGGATACTTGTATTTTAAGAACTTTATTCATTGAATTAAGATGATTCCAATCAAAATAGAATATATAGTGAAGGTATCCTGGAGTATAAGGGGCTTGACTTTTCACACTTTACATTTCAATACAAATAGATTTTCTTCGCACTCCTATGTATTTTAAATTATGAAATTATTTTTCTTTTTTTCTCCTATGGTCTCCATAGATTTCCCAGACTTCCAAAGGAGTCCGTGAGACAGAAAACGGTTAAGGATTCCCCTTGCTCCATACAAAAGTATATTTCTCTGTTCCACATTTCCTCCATTTTGATTTTGTTCTTTGGTGTGTTTCCTCTTCTCTTTATCTAATTGCTAAAATGCTTATATATTGCTTTAAGCAAAACAAATTTATCCAAGTAATTTGCAATATAAGTAAATAAGGGAGTTAGTTAGCAATTAGTATTTATTCAGTGCCTACTATGTATAAGATGATATGCTAAGTGCTAGAAGGACAAAGAGATAAAAGGTAGCCAGTACCCTAGGTAACTCCCTTTCTAATAGTAGAGGAGTACATGTTAAAAGAATCTGAAAAGCAGAGTGGAAAGATTGAGGGTGAAGCATCAGGCACAGATTGGTCACCCTATAAAAGATCTTCCCATCTTCTCCTTTTACGTTTCTCAGATTCCTCTTATATATGGTCTTTAGAAAGCAACCCTAGGTGACTACTCGCCCTCCATCTGGGTATTCCTACCATTGCACAGATGATCTCTGATGCCTAGAATGCTTCTGACCATACCTTGGTTGAACCTCTACCCAAATTTTAAAACTTCACCTAGATATCATCTTTTACAGAAAAACTTCCCTGATTCTTCTTATCAGTATTGACCTTTCTCTAGACATATTAATTTGCTTACACTTTTCCTATGCAATTATCCTTTATCTTTTTAAGAGGATTAAATTATGAAATTTTTAATAAATTTATTAAATATATTATATATATTTAATAAAATTTTAAAAATTTAATAAATTTTTCATTTATTATGAAAATCCTAGATGGGTAAATCAATTGCAGGTTGTCACCTCTGCTATTTACGGTGCTGATAGTTGCTTTGAACTTTGAGAGGCTAAATGACTTGTCTGAGAAAACATAGCCAGTATCCTAATATGCATCAGAGGTGGAATTTGAACCCAGAACTTTCTGAACTGGAGGTCAGCTCTCTATCCAGTATCCAATACCTCTTTGTTTTGTCTTATAATTATTTGACTTCCCTCCTCATATCACATACATAAAATGTAAACTATTTTGGGGAAGGGGCTGTGTCTACTGAAAATATTTGATACCCCTTAACACTTTATCCAATACTTTTCAAAAATTAGATGCTTAATGCATATTTGTGGAATTTCCAAATAATTGGACCAGGATTCCTTAAAAATAGTACATTTGCTAGAGAGATAACATGATATAATGATTAAAGGATTTGACTTAGGGTCAGGAAGGCCTGTGATTGATTTGCCTCAAAAATTTC
Organism: Notamacropus eugenii; assembly: GCF_028372415.1. Taxonomy (NCBI): domain Eukaryota; kingdom Metazoa; phylum Chordata; class Mammalia; order Diprotodontia; family Macropodidae; genus Notamacropus; species Notamacropus eugenii. The sequence goes on from NC_092878.1 coordinate 108,251,164, forward strand.
CTAGGTATTTGACCCTAAACAAGTCAAATAACATCTCTGTGTCTCAGTTTTTCATATCTGAAAAAAAAAGCAGTGGGCTGGGAATGGTTTATTAAGATCTTGGGCCACCTATGTCCCAGCTGAACAGCTCATAGGTAGTTTTGATTTGTGTGTCTGCAGGAGGTGACATATTGTGCTTTGCACCACAGCTGGAATAACAAAACACAGACCTATAAGCCTCTGCATGGCTCACTGTGCAACAATGTCTCTCCAGATGTGTGGTCTGTTACACTTTAACAGAATTTACTTTACAGTTGCTGCACATCACTCACTGCAAGTAGAATATTTCCATCACAGTCAACCTTACTATTTACAATCGCACATTCTTTCCACCTAATGTTTACAAAACAAAGAAGACTTCTCAGTTTACAGAACAGGGTCATTGAAAATCATCTGCTTTCCTTTTCCCCACACAGTTCTGTTTTTCAAGGACTTCTGCATCATTATATCGACAATTCAGAAAAGAAAGCTGGAGCTCGTTTTTTTTTTCTGCAAATAACACCCTTCTGTCTATTTCTTCCTTCCTTCCTTCCTTCCTCGCTTCCTTCCTTCCTTCCTCCCTTCCTTCCTTCCTTCCTCCTTCCTTTCCTTCCTTCCTTCCTTCCTTCCTTCCTTCCTTCCTTCCTTCCTTCCTTCCTTCCTTCCTTCCTTCCTTCCTTCCTTTCTTCCTTCCTTCCTTCCTTCCTTCCTTCCTTCCTTCCTTCCTTTCTCCCTTCCTCCTTCCTTCCCTCCCTCCTAAGGTATTGCTTCATTCCCGATAACTGAAGATACCAAACAGATACCTACATTAGCTTAGTCACTTAATCATTCTAGCCTTTGATATTTTTTACCTATAAAGTGAGAGGGCAGATAATGTCCTATAAGATGCACTTCAGCTGAAAAACTCTGATTCTATGGATTTCATACTGATTAAAAACATTCAGAAAGATCCATTCATAGAAAAAAGTAAAATATTTGAAATTCCCAAATTGATACTACAAGTCTTTTAGAAATTTTTGTTCCCTAAAAAAGTTATTTTTATTATTTTGTTGCTTTAATTTCTCTTTGCCTTCTTTTCTCATCTGTAAAATCAGGGGTTGGATTGTAATTCTAAGGTAATTTTTGACTCACTTCATACTTCTAATTCTGAGTCCATGAAGGATGGAACTCTGACCTTAAGTAAGGAGAGATGGTTGAGGTTTATAAAAGTCCTCAAATTTCAGATATTCAGCCTCTATCACTTTGCTTGTAAACTTACATTTTTCTTAAAGGAGAAGTGGGACTTAAGTAATGGAGCTTAAGGTTACACATATGCCTGGTTTCTTGAGTTCCAAAAATGAATTCAAACAAACTGATAGGAATATCCTGTATGAAAGACTAGGTCTCCCTCCATAGCCTTTGCAAAAGACTTTTGTGTGGTCAACATGAGATCTAAGTTGTTGGTATTTAACTCAATTATTAATAATGATGTTATTAATATTATGATAATATCACAAGAAGCATTGTGGTTATGTTAAGCATTTCTAACTATAAGCAGAGTTATAAAGAAAAAACACAAAAATTGAAACTTAACATGCTAAATATAACTCCTTGCCAGCTGTCATATCAATCTAGAATATTTTCCAAGATTATAAAGTAGATTTTGTAATGAAGAAAGGAATGATGCTAATGTTACAAGCTGAAATATTACTTTTCTTTTTACTTAGAGACAAGTGAAATTGTATTCAGACCTTCTAAAAATGAATGCTGCAACTCACAATAACTCTTTTTTGCTTTCTACCTCCCAAAAAGTAAGTCGCATTTTCAATTTTAAGGGACTCAAGTTCAAATAAACATTTCAATAAAATTATATACTTTTTCCTTCTGCAAATAAAATGAGAGCAGGCTAGACAGTTAACACTTCTGTGGAATGTTTAAGTACACATGTTGGCAATTGTGTTGTGACTAGAATGATATGCTTCCCCACTCCTGTTCCAATTTTCTCTTAGTTAATATTTTGCCCCCTATTATTTTTTTTTAAGTCCAGACAGGATATTATCAATGTAGGGGATTCTTTCCTTAGGATTGTCCTCCATAAAATAATATCACACTTCTCTGTATCTTCGTCTTTAGAGTACTAACTATAGCATAGATTTTAATGATTTACTAAGGTTCACACACAGCTTTTATGCATGAGAGACAATTCATGAACCCTTGTCTTTCTGATGCTTAGGTCCTTTTTCTGCTATGACATGATATCAGTCAACTATTTGACAAAAAGTATAAGGTCACACAATAATAGACACAGAGCTAGAAAATGACACAGAAGACAGACAGTAGACTACGTATAGAAACTAAAGACCAAGAAGATAAGATGCTTTTCCAAAATTATATAGCTAGTAAACATCAGAGGCCAAATGAAACTCCACAACCACTTTTCACTCCCACTATTCTGTATATATAGGTTCCCTAAGTTTGGAAAAGCAGACGTGTTATTTCACACCCGGGAAATAATCGACAGAGAGGACGAAGGAACCAAAGTTCCTCTGAGGCTTAAGTTAGATAAAACAAATAAACAACCAAAAAAACCAATCAGCAAACAAAATGTAAAACAAACAACTCTGAAACCTAGGAATTCATATTGATTATGATAATTCATTGATTATTAGTTGAAAAGACTAATATAGACTAACATTAATAATGTATCCACAATAGATAATAAATAAGTCCTGAAATGTGGAACTCAGCATAATGTTTTAGCACAATGATGTCACACTCATAGCCCTCTTGCCACAATGAGTTAGGGAGTTGCACTAAATCAGGTTACAATAAAATTTGGAAATGCTTCACAGAATAAGAAAAAAAAAAAGAAACGTTAACCTTAATATGTATGGGGAAGCAGGTGAGTCCATATATAGCTGCCAAGCACTATTTCTATTTTAATCTGATACCACTGTTTTAGAGAATATACTTGCTGCTGTGTTGAACATAAATCAACATCAAGAAGAATGGTTATACTCTTGGGGAAACATTTACATGAGGAGAAAGACTTTATGTAAAAATTAAATAAATCTTAACTGCCTCCATTTTAATCCTATCAAATAAGATATAATTGATTTTTGGAAAATACTGTCTCCTTTTCATTCCTCTTCCCATCATCACCACCACCCAACAAAAACAGAAACAACAAATAGCTGCACCGGAACTAAACTGAAATGGAGGTCCATAATTTGTGGCTCCTAAATAACAGCAAGGGTGCATGATTCAAAAAAAAAAATTCCATTCTGATCTAAATTAGTGTAATTACATCAATTCAGAAAAGAGAGTAATTATTGAGAAATTATGATATTGTACTCCTCTCCTCATGAGTATTTTAGCTAAATGGATAGTCTCACCAGCTGGGAAATTTTCCCTTCAGTTTCCTTTACAGTTAAAAAGAAAATCATGAACAAAGCAGGAAGGTTCTAGAAACTACTCAAATCAGTAAATTAAATGATAATGATAGTAATAATAAAATGAAAATAACAGGAATTTTTTATTGGTCTATGTAGTAATGAAAGGGATAAAGCAAAAACTTGCTACCAAAGATTGAATGAAAAGAAACATTTTGAAATAAATGCTATGAGAAATTGCAGCAGGCTGAATTTGTATTATCCCTTCCTGAGCTAAGTGACAATGCAAAGTGTCTGTGCTATAACAACAAAACAAAACAAACACAAATAAACAAATGAACACACAAAAGCCTGGTTTTAATGCATTGAATCTGGTGAAAATAAGTTTTCTCTTTATGAAGCATTTCATTCAAGACCAATTCAGTAAAGCTCACAGTTATTAAGCTGTCTGCCAGCAGTCAGATAACATTAATCTGCCTGTGGGGTGCAGATCACTACGCTGAGTGCTAGAGGAGATACACGGTTTTAAATAGGACTTAAGTAAGTTCTGAACTTCACAAGCTTGAAAGATTAGAAGAGGGATGTGATGCAGGTACCTAGTGTGTACCAGCATACATGGTTAGTGCCTTTGAGATGGCTAAATAAAGTGTTATGTGAAGTTGAAGGGAGGAGTAAGGCATTATAAACTGGAAGAGACTCAAGGAAAGCTACAAGGTAGCCTTTAATTTGAACTTCATAAGAAAAGCTTTAAAAAGTCAAAGAGAGGATGGTAGGCCATTTAAGTAATGCATGAGAAAGCAGAATTTGTTTCTTATTTTTTTTTTCAGTTGCAGAATTATAACATCATAAATGTAGCCCAAACTCTCATTTTAACATGAGGAAATAGAGTCCTATAGAGGTTCAAGATCTATTCCAAGATAACCCAAGTAGTAATTGACAGAGGCATGATTTGAAACACCATCTTAACTTAGTCCCAGATCTTACCTTTGTGCCTTTATGAATCATAGAATTATGAATTTTCATAGTTAGAAAAATCACAAAAGGTCATTCTCTCAACCACCTAAGTGGAGGAGAATCCCTTATATGACATTTCCAACAGCATTCACCTGGCACAAAGTTAAATGCTTAATAAATATATACTGGCTGGCCGACTAAAAGATCTTCAGGAACAAAATGTCCATATCTCCCAAAACTAACACCATCTTTAGAGTTCTGTCAGTTAATTCTTTCCTGCTCTTATGCAACTGAAATCTGTCTGCTTGCGACTTTGCTCATTCTTCCCAGAGCAATAATTATATATAGAAAACTACATATAAAATATGATCAAAGTTGTAGGTTGACGAGGGTAAAGCTTCCTTCTCTAACTTACTCCCTCTTATCTATGTCAGTCTCATCTCTGTAGTCTACATCATGGAAGATAATGTAATACAGTGTGAAGGACACTGGTGTACTAAGGGTAGAAATGATGAGCAAAAACACCAATAATTTATATTCACTCAGCACTTAAGATATGACAAGAACAACTGGGTTCAAATCTTGCTTCAGACACTAATTGTATGACCTTAGGCAAATCATTTAAACATTTTCTGCTTCAATGTGTGTTCATTCCTCATTACCACAGAAGACCATGCCATCAGAGAAATAATGATATGACTTGCACTTGACTTTGTTTTGAGTGAGGGAGGGCTGTGCAGGTCACCAGCCTCTTCTCCAGAGCCATCTGAATCCAGTGACCAGATATTCATCTTCATGACTGGAGATGACCCAGGATGAGGCAATTAGAGTTAAGCGACTTGCCCAAGGTTGCACAGCTAGTGAGCGTCAACTGTCTGAGGTGATATTGAACTCAGGTCCTCCTAACTCCTGCACTGGTGCTCCATCCACTGTACCACCTAGCTGTGCTTAAGGAGGTTCACCTGTAAAGTGAGAGGTCACCTATTTATCAAAAATAAAGTTTGATTGCTACTAAGGTCCCTTCCAGCTCTAAATCTATGATCCTTCAAGCCCACTGTCCCCCAATTCCATTGTGCCCCCTCAATTACCCATACAATTGAACTGTCACATAAGACTTAAACTTACATAGAAAAACAGCTTGACATAGAAACAGAGAGTCAATCTTGAAGTCAAGAAAATTTGGGACCAAATCCTACTTCTGACACATTCTGGCTGTGTGACCTAGGACAAGTCATGGAGCCTCAAATTTCTAGGCTACTTTCTAGCTCTCTAAGTTGATAAGAAACTACCAACTTGTGCTGACAGAATGAATTATAGTCCCATCTTTCAATGAGATCACAAGTCGAATTTCTGCTGCTCTTGACAAATGCTTACATATATAAAGCCCTTTTTCTATAGATAGATAGGTAAGAATAAGATAGATAGGTAAGTTTAGGCATATAGATACATCTTTGTGTGTGTCCATTTGTGTGTATATATGTGTATATAAGTACATATATATGAATCTACATATATATGTGTCTTCATATGTATATACATGCATGCATGTATGTGTATATATACATACAAATGTATGCATGCACACATATATACATATGCACACATGCATAGACATACATCACATACATACACACATATACACGCATGCAGGTGTATATACACGTATATACATATACATGTATATATGTACACCTATGTCTCTATATGTATATACACACATATATATATGTGTGTGTGTGTGTGTGTCCTTTAGTTTTATTAGCCAAACATATTTTTCCTTTGAACAGAATGTGACTATTGAGTTTAAGGGTGGAGAGAAAAAGCTTAGCTGACTAAGAGGTTTTTACCTTAGGCAAAGAATATCTTGTCTCAATCAAAGTGTAATGGAGGTGAGCTATGCAAAAAGGGAGGCTACAAATCCTTCCCCTCCAGTAACATGGTACTCCTCTTTCTATCAATCTAAGGGTGCCTGCAGGCCATTGATATCATTGTCATTATAAGGATAAATAGTTCATTGAAGTTGAATTTTGCAAAACACAACTAAAATTTGGCATATTATTGAAAGAAAACTGGCAACAAGAAAGAATTTACATATTAATCCCTTGCAACACATTGAGAATGTTTTTCTTTAAGAGAATTTGATAACTGCAACAATTATACCTGGAAATAAGTGTTCAGTTCATCTCAAATTCATTATTTTAGAAGGAGACCTTTAAAAAAAGTACTGCGTATTTTGTTCTTAATGTCATGAAACAAAGAGGTTTATGAAGTATAAACTAATCTGTAAAAGAATTAAACATTTGGTATCATTGGAAAATACATTATTTGGATGAGTAATTTGTCTTAATTTGTGAATGTATTCTAAGTAATCCCTAATGTAAATCCAGGCAAATTATTTAAAAGTATTTCCTCCAGGGTTCTGCATAATAGAGTCTTGCTCTTCTTTCAGTGTCCAGCTCAGGTGCCACCTACTCACTATGGCTTCCTACTCCCACATCTAGTCCTTGATTTCTTCATCTACAACATGAAGAAATTGGATTTCATGAGTCCTTTCTAGTTCTACATCCATGATCCTTGCCTTCTTATCTGGAAGAAAACTCTTCCCTTAATTCCATCTTTGCCTGTCACCTTGATGTACTGATTTTATTTTAATTTGTGTTCATCTACCAAGAGACTTTGTGGCATATTGAGCTGGTTTTGGTGTCAACCAGACTCAGGTTCATGTTTCATTTCTGACATGCAATGTAGAACCTTGGACAAGTCCCTAAACCTCTCAGTGATTCAATTGACTAAGTTTCAGAACAATCACTGATCTGCAATAATATAGGAAATGACATACTGCAAGAAAATTATAGTTCTGGCCTACCTACCTCTAAATGTATGTATATTTGTATCTATGTAAATACAATCTACATCTATATTTAATCTACATCTGTAGCTACATTGAAATACAAATCTATATCATCTATCTATACATCTATAACTAACTATATCTATACACATCTATATGCAATATCAGTGCCATACCTATATCTATTAATACCCAAATACACATGTTATACATATGTAAAATACAGATATGCGTATACAGAGGCTTAAATTTTATCTGTCATGTAGTTAAAATTCATGTATACAGTGATTATATTATGGTTTATTGATGCCTCGTTCTTTTATACAAATAATTTAAGTTCTTTGAGGACAATGGTTTTATTGTTTTCCATCTTTCTCCAGGATTGCATAGAACTTTCCATGCATGATAGGTGCTTAATAATTTGTTTCTTGTGCTGAAAATTAAACAAAAAAATAATGATACAACATTGAAGAACTTTTATCAATTCAATAATATTCAGATGTTAAATTTCCACTTTGTTAACTAGAAACTAAAGAACATATCCAATTTTCAAACTCTATCTATTAAACTGAAAATATACTTATAATTGAAACTTTTATAAATTGTGTCTGTTTTTCCCTCAGGCTCTACAGTCTATCTAAATTCCATTAGCTGAAAAATCCCTGAAAATGTAGAAGACAAAATGAATTTCGTGAACAATCTACTTATCTATCTCAAGAGTGCTGGTAAAAGTCCAAACCAATATGTGAAACGTGATTATATAACATCTCTCTCTCACAACACAGATGCACATTTAACTAGATAAAGAGTATTACAAATTTACTCAGAAAAAAGTAACTCTGTAGCTTTGGAATATTAAAATCATCTTATATTATGCATTCCTTCACAAATATGAGTGATTATATAAAATACACAAACTTTAAATAAGTGTCTTCATTGACTCTTGATGAAAAAATAATTGTCTCCTATGCAATTTGAACTAGAGGTAAATGAAATTATACTCAACAAAGTTGTAGTTATCAATGTTATTTCTTGAATAAATAGAAAATCCATGCTGAGTTGTAAGAAATGAAAAAAAAATGCTCGTACATATTACTTCCTTTCTTTTAATACAAATTCAATAAAGATATATGAATTAGACAGCAATTCACAAAAGCATTTTTTCATAATATTTATGCTAGAGAATTATTTCTTCAGGATCAATGCGTTGTTACTGCTCTTTCATTAGTACCAACTTTGCAAGAATGAGCTAAAGTGTACAATTTCCAAAGCTACTCCTGAAATGCAAGCCACGTTTAAGGTTTGATTAAGCCGTAAAGCCACTGAGGTACAGGTGAAATTCATGTTATGTAATAATTTACTAGCAACAAACTGTGTGCAAAACTGTGAGTTAAAATAAAAAAAATTAGTAATTTTAAATACATTAGAGAAGCTGACTAATTAGGATAATCTAAAGATAAATATTGCCCTCACCCTAAGTGATTTCCTGAATAGACTTTGACCTAAAGCAGCCAACGTCTACCAGTGCATCCTGGGTCATCTCCAGTCATCCTGAGGAACATCAAGTCACTGGATTCAGATGACCCTGGAGGAGAAGTGAGGCTGGTGACCTGCACAGCCCTCCCTCACTCAAAACAATGTCCAGTGCAAGTCATGTCATCATTCCTCTGACGGCATGGTCTTCTTCAGCAACAAAGGATGTACACAACAATAATGTGTAGAAGAGGGATTATATTTGTTTTCTTTGGTCCCAAAGGACAGAAACAGAAGCAAAACAATGGGGAGAAGACAAAAAGGGCAAACTGATGCTTGTGCAGGCAGGGGAAAACAAAATAAAACTGCAACTGCAACAGCTAAACAACTTTCTCAAAAGTAGAGCAGCCAAAAAGTGGAATGGTCTGCTAACTGACAACTTGCTCCATATACTACAGTGAGGATATAATAGCTAATGATGAACATTTGTGTAGCACTTTAAGGTTTGCTGTCTGCTTTAAAACTTGCATTTTCATATCTACATTTAGATGTAGGAAAAATTATGATACCATTATACAGATGCGACAACTAATACAAATAGAGGAATTTAAGTGACTTGCCTAAGGTCTTAAAACTAATGAAGTGTTTGAGGCCAGATGAATTCAGGTCCTCCTGACTTCAGTCCCAGTATTTTATCCACTGCACTACCTATTAATATAAAGTAGCAGTGTCAGAACTTGAAACTAGTATTTTTTACTCAAAAACTAGTGGTACTCCTACTACTCTATCAAGTCTAACTTTTATTGCCAATGTTTTGATTTTCTGTGTTTCAAATATTTATGACTTCTAAATAGACCTTTGTAGTTGAGGATCATACCTAATATTTCACCCACAAGTTTAAAGTCATTCATGTAAGTCTTATTTCCACCCCCTTTCATCATTTCACAATCCCTTGACCTTCTGCTCTACCACCAGCCAAATAGAGACATAATCTATCTTCTCCTTTACTTCAGTCTCTGATGATGGGATGGTTTTTTTTTTTTTTTTTTTTTTTGGTCTAAGGTTATCCCACACATTTGGATCATATGCACTCTTGATCAAAAGCCCTCCTAACTTTTCTAGTATTGTTTCTATTAACAACTTCTAACTCTACTTTAAAGTTGAGGCTCTAATTGTTTTTTTTAAATCTATTGACTCCTTCCCCGCTACCAGCCTACAAAAATGTCTGAATCTCTGCTAAAAAAACAAGAACAGACAAACAAAAGAACATTTCACTAGTTTCTGCTATTCATGCCAGCTGTCACGTTATATCCTGTCCTCCTTTTAGCTACCAAACTTCTTGAAATGATTGTGTACACTTGTTGTTTCTACCTCTCTATCTCTTCTAAACACTGCAATTTACCTTTTTCCTTCATTCAACTGGAAACACTCTCTGCAAATGTACAAGCAATCTGGAAATACCCTCTCCAAAGTTCCCATTTATCTTTCCAATGTGTAATTTAAAAGTCTTTTTTTAACCTCCTTTTTACTTTTTGACAATTTTGTATCACTTTACACTGTTAACTGAACTCTGTAGAAGAGTATTTACTTGTGTTTGGATTTTCATGACACTTCTATCCTGGATCTTTGATATTATGCTGTCTCTTTTTGCTGCATTGTTTTACTAATTCTTGGTATCCCTAAAACTGCGTCTTGGGCTCTCTTTTCTTTCTATGTTTTCTCACTCAGTGCCATCATTAGTTCCTACGAGTTGAATGACCATCCCTGGGAATATGAATACAAGATCCTTATATTCAGCCCTAGGCTTGTTTGTTTGTTTTTTCACCCTGTAAATTCCAGCCGATTATTATCAAGATCTAAAATGCTAGATGTATCTCAAACTCAACATGTCTAAAACAGAATATTTCCTCAAAAACCCTCTTCTGAATGTCTCTATTGTTGTCAGAGGCATGACATACTTCCAGATATAGAGATACACAAATTCAATGTCTTTCTTCACTGTCACTTATATCTCATCTACAAGCAATTACTAACATGTATTTTGTTTATATCCATACTGTCTTTGGCGTATGCTCACTTTACTCACACAGCAGTCTCTCAAGTTAAAGCCTCAAGTGCCATTTGCTTAGATTCTTAAAATAGCTAATTTCTTCTCATTGTTTCAAGTTTCTTCCCACTTAGAAATATTCTTCCAAAAATCTAACAAATACATTTATTAAGGCCAAAATTTACCATATCTTGCTGTTAATCAATAAATTAGAATAGCTCCATATTACCTTGGATCATATATAAACACTACTTCTGGGAATTTAACTCTCTTTGTGATTGCTTTCTGTATGTAGGCTTCTTAGAAATCATTCACTCTATTACATTTTATGATTTGCCTGAATCCATTGGGTATTCAAATTATTTTCCTTTTTTGATGATCTGGAATTATTGGAGGTATGTAGTAGTCAAATTTGCTCTTGGATTTTGTACTGAATAGATGCTTTCCTCACAGATCAAATTTGCCTCTATCTTTAAACATTTTTCTTTTCCATAAAGTGTTTGCCCCCCCATGACAACCAACTTGGAGGAAAAGTATGCTTAGAGAGTTGTGTAGGTCATGAGGGGATGTATCCCACATCAATGCTGAATTGATTGGTTACCTTGCTAACTACAGTCACAGATATGAAGTAGAAATGGATCAGGTCATCAAGTCACTGAAAATACTCTCTTCTTCTAATATATACTGTATACCAGTACCCTAAGTGAATACTTGAACTAATATATTAGGTTGGATCTCTCAATATACAATCCTTATTTTACAACTCTCCCCTTTCAAGACTTTAGAAACAATTGATAACCTATTGTTGTATTGATAATGCATTTTTGCTTATTGTAAATATAATTTTTCTTCTTAACTGGAAGATCTTCCCCACCCATTAATGGTCCTGGAAAGATTTGTAAGAGCACTCACACCTTTTGTTAATTTTCTAATGAGGCACTGGTTCTCTAGGGTAGTGATGTCCTCTGGCTCTAAAAAGTGTATAAAGACTCTGATATTATGTTTTACTTGGGGGCTTAGTTTTGGAAGAAGGTTGATGTGCCAGATGTGACTTTGGGAAGCTGCTAAGCAGTCCCCCAATTTTGAAAACCCATATGTTGGTGCTTCCCTCTGGCAACTATGTATGTATGTAATGGTCAGACAATTGGAAGTCTGTCTGTTGGTCTTTATGTCTTTATTTATTGGTGAATAATATATGTGCTTGATTAAAAGAGATTGTTAATCCCTCAAAAGCTGTTTTCTTTTTAGAAATGGAGATCTAAGAACCTGTGAAAGCAGCCCCTTTGGTATGTCAGGGTGCTTATTGATGCAATTGTCTCAAGTACTTTTAAAGTAAAATGATTTTTGCAGATAAATCTTTAGCTATATATCTCCCCCCACAACACACTAACTGCCCTCATCTTCTCATTATACGTGTAAGACAACACATGTGCATGCACATGTACACACACACACACATACACAAAGAGAGAAAGAAAGAAAAAGCACTAAGTAGGAGAAAATCTGTTGATGATTTTTCCCTAACACATGAGTACACTGCCATCATAGTCAGGATATAATATGCTACCAAAATGTTTTCAATTCCCTCCTTGTCAGGATCTTTAGTTTAGCCAAGAATTCCCTACCATTTTAGAAAAAAAAATGTTCTTGTTCCATAGTCTTCTTTTTTTTCATTTCTTTTCTTTTTATTTAATTAAATTTATTTATTTAACTTTTAACATTCATTTTCGCAAAATTTTGGGTTACAAATTTTCTCCCCTTTTATCCCCTCCCCCCCACAAACACCGAGCATTCTAACTGCCCCTATCACCAATCTGCTCTCTCTTCTATCATCCCTCTCTGCCCTTGTCTCCGTCTTCTCTTTTGTCCTGTAGGGCCAGATAGCTTTCTATACCCCTTTACCTGTATTTCTTATTTCCTAGTGGCAAGAACGTTACTCGACAGTTGATCCTAACACTTTGAGTTCCAACTTTTTTACCTCCCTCCCTCTCCACCCCTTCCCTTTGGAAGGCAAGCAATTCAATATAGGCCAAATCCGTGTAGTTTTGCAAATGGCTTCCATAATAGTTGTGTTGTATAGGACTAACTATATTTCCCTCCATCCTATCCAGTCCCCCATTACTTCTATTCTCTTTTGATCCTATCCCTCCTCATGAGTGTCAACCTCGAATTGCACTCTCCTCCCCATGCCCTCCCTTCTATCAACCCCCCCACCCTGCTTGTCCCCTTATCCCCCACTTTCCTGTATTGTGAGATAGGGTTTCCTACCAAAATGAGTGTGCATTTTATTCTTTCCTTTAGTGGAATGTGATGAGAGTAGACTTCATGTTTTTCTCTCACCTCCCCTCTTTATCCCTCCACTAATGAGTCTTTTGCTTGCCTCTTTTATGAGAGATAATTTGCCCCATTCCATTTCTCCCTTTCTCCTCCCAATATATTTCTCTCTCACTTCTTGATTTCATTTTTTTTAAATATGATCCCATCCTCTTCAATTCACTCTGTGTGCTCTGTCTCTATGTATGTGTGCGTGTGTACATGTGTATGTGTGTAATCCCACCCACTACCCAGATACTGAAATGTTTCAAGAGTTACAAATATTGTCTTTCCATGTAGGAATGTAAACAGTTCAACTTTAGTAAGTCCCTTATGACTTCTCTTTGATGTTCACCTTTTCATGGTTCTCTTTATTCTTGTGTTTGAAAGTCAAATTTTCTTTTCAGCTCTTGTCTTTTCATCAAGAATGTTTGAAAATCCTCTATTTCATTGAAAGACCAATTTTTCCCCTGAAGTATTATACTCAGTTTTGCTGGGTAGGTGATTCTTGGTTTTAGTCCTAGTTCCTTTGACTTCTGGAATATCCTATTCCATGCCCTTTGATCACTTAATGTAGAGGCTGCTAGATCTTGTGTTACCCTGATTGTATTTCCACAATACTTGAACTGTTTCTTTCTAGCTGCTTGCAATATTTTCTCCTTCATCTGGGAACTCTGGAATTTGGCCACAATGTTCCTAGGAGTTTCTCTTTTTGGATCTCTTTCAGACAGTGATCTGTGGATTCCTTGAATACTTATTTTGCCCTCTGGTTCTAGAATCTCAGGGCAGTTTTCTTTGATAATTTCATGAAAGATGATGTCTAGGCTCCTCTTTTGATCATGGCTTTCAGGTAGTCCCATAATTTTTAAATTGTCTCTCCTGGATCTATTTTCCAGGTCAGTTGTTTTTCCAATGAGATACTTCACATTTTCTTCCATTTTTCCATTCTTCTTGCTTTGTTCTGTGATTTCTTGCTTTCTCATAAAGTCCTTAGCCTCCATCTGTGCCATTCTAATTTTGAAAGAACTATTTTCTTCAGTGAGCTTTTGAATCTCCTTTTCCATTTGGCTAATTCTGCTTTGAAAGCATTCTTTTCCTCATTGGCTTTTTGAACCTCTTTTGCCAATTGAGTTAGGCTAGTTTTCAAGGTGTTATTTTCTTCAGCATTTTTTTGGGTCTCGTTTAGCAGGGAGCTGATCTGCTGTTCATGCTTTGACTTCATGTCACTCATTTCTCTTCCCAGCTTTTCCTCTACCTCTCTAACTTGATTTTCAAAATTCTTTTTGAGCTCTTCCATGGCCTGAGCCCATTGGGTGGGCTGGTACACAGAAGCCTTGATTTCTGTGTCTTTGCCTGATGGTAAGCATTGTTCTTCCTCATCAGAAGGGAAGGGAGGAGATGCCTGTTCACCAAGAAAGTAACCTTCTATAGTCTTATTTCTTTTCCCTTTTCTGGGCATTTTCCCAGCCAGTGACTTGACCTCTGAATATTCTCCTCACACCCACCTCGCCTCCTGATCCTCCCAGCCAGAGTTTGGGGTCTGAGATTCAAATGCTGCTTCCAGCCTCAGGGCTTTGGACGGGGGCAGGGCTGCTATTCAGTGTGAGATTAAGTTCAGGTGCTGAGGTGGGGGCAGGGCCGCCTCTCAGGCTCAGTTCCCTCCGGGAGTTTATGCACAGAACTTCCACAATGGATCCAGGCTCCTGCCCCCTTGGGGAGCCCCAGTCTGCAGCCGCCTCTCAGCTTCTACCTCCTGGGGGGGCCTGAGTTATGGGGGCACCCCACTCCCCTCTTGACCCTCCAAAGAGACTCTCTCACTGACCCCCGTCACCTGTGGGTGGAGGGAATTATGTGGCCGCTGGAGATCCCATCCCTGAAGCCTGCTCGGATCTGTATCTCTCGGTGCCATGGCCGCGGCAGGTCTGGGCTGGGCTCCGCGTCTGCAGCGCGACAGACCTTTTGCGAGAGGTTTGCAGGTCCCTCTGTGGGTGGACGGACCCGCGTGGCTGCTTGAGATCCTGTCCCTGAAGCCCGCTCGGATCTTTTCCTCTCGGTGCCATGGCTGCGGCAGGGCTGCACTCAGCTCCCAGTCCCAGCGCCCAGTCCACAGCGAGAAGGACCCCCCCGTGAGAGGTTTGCAGGTCTCTCTGGAACAGAAATCTCCCTCGCTCCAATGTTCCGTGGCCTCTGGGTGCAGAATTCACCATGAGTTACTTCCCTATAGCCGTTCTATGGGTTGTGGGTTCGGAGCTATGTGTATGTGCGTCTTTCTACTCCGCCATCTTGGCTCCGCCCCCCCATAGTCTTCTTATATCACTTTAGATCACAGTACCTAACATCTTTTAAATTACTACACTACCCTAGTCATAGCTCTTCTTCAAGAAAAGCTTTGCCTTGTTATGGCATATTATGCTGAATTTAATGAGCAGACTGAGCTTATGAATAAAATATATGTTCTAAGATGTTTAAAAAAAAAAAAAACTACTTGCATTTTTTGTCTTTGCAACTCCAGAATTTAGCACAATGATCTTGTGGGCTGAATTTTTTTTTAAATGAATTAAAATATCTCCAGATGATTGAGGTCTTGTCCTAACTCTTGGAAAATTATTCCTGTAAATACTTGGTATATTTTTCCATGTAGAGCATGTATCTCTGTATGAATCATGATTTCCATTCATGTTTTTTGGATTACTTTCTCATTATACATTGGAATATTCAAGTTAGTATTCCATCATAGCAGAGATAAGATTCAAACCTTGACCCATTAAATCCAAATCCAGGGTTCTTTACAACTTCCCAACACTGTGGTAACTATGTTGTACTGGTTATTCAGATTATCTCTGACCTCTTCCCAACTCTACTAAGTTCCCCTGGTGTAAGAGGATTATTCTTTTTTGCTTCTTCCTGGGTTTGAATGTTTGTCAGACTTGTTCTTTTTGGAATGTGACATCAAGCACAAAACATTTTTTTTAATCCATTCCATGCACATGGAGTCTTCATGTTGCATCTTGCCATATCAAGTCTATGGAATCCTTCACATCAAAAACCAATGCTCATCTCAACAAGGAAATTTTCCATGCTTTACCCTATTCAGTCTCCATCCAGATTACAAGGTACATGATTTATTCATCTGTGTTAGTGAATTTTTCTAATCTAACACAAAACTTTCTGTTTTTTACATGCTTATTTTTGTTCATTTCCTTAAAAACTGAACATCTCAATACTGTTTTCAGTGTGAAAATTCTGAGTACAATATTGTGATTCAAAAGTCTAATGAACTGAAGAAGTCTGAAATTCTGAATTTTTAGAAAAGAAATACTGTCAAATTTAAATAAAAGAAGACTGTGATCTTCAGGGAACTAATACTTGCTTTTTTCTTTGCACTGTATATGCCTTTAAATGCATTTACATTGCATAATTTAAGTTCTATTTTAATAGAGGTACTGTCATCTTATTTCATATGAAGCTTATTTGGCCATTTTTATAAGCAGTGTTTGTTGCTTTAGCTATGCTCCAATATTGCCTCTACTATTCATTATCTCTATGCCAGCCACAGCAAGTTCAGAATAGGCAAATAAACTTTAAGGTTAGACATGATGAGCAGCTGGGAATGCAGTGGGGAATGTATATCAAGTGCCTAACTTAGTAATAACCAACAACAAATAATGGTGCATTTTTATTTCAGTGTATTCCAAAATGAAAACTCAAGGAAAAAATAAACACACATGAATACATTTCATATACTGAGACTTGCCCTCTACTAAAGTCCTAATTTTTCTCCATATTGTGGTACAGAGGTGACCCAGAATTCCTGAAAGCTTCATTCAACAAAAAAGAGAGAGAAAAGGATGACTTTTGTAGAAAGCAAACCTTAGCATATCTCTTTAAAAAAAAAATGTGTGTGTTGTGTCTTCTTCTCCCCTCTCTTGGGCTTCCATTTTGGAAAGTATACAGTATAAAGCATTCTGTTGAGGTAGGGAAAAAAAAATGAGAATGTATTAAGTTGATAAGTTGTTTTTCAGAATTCAAAGATAAACCTCTTTAGACCCAGAGGGGCTGTGTTGATTGGCCTGGTCCTTGTGCTCTCGTTTTTGTGTTTGTTTCTCCCCCAATTTTGCTCCTGATACATGTTATCCTAATATGTGGAGTAACTTTTATAAAATAAACCTTCTGAAGCACTTTTCTGTGTTAATAATTAAAGTCATTTCCCTCATATGAATCCGATTCCATTGCAAGGTATTTGGTATACTTTCAAAATGATTTTTTCCTCTTGCAGTTCAGAACAATCTACTTTTTTCAATCTGCTTTATTAACATTTGCTTCATTATGTTTGGCCTTATTTTTTTCTATCTCTTAATTCTTTCCCTTTGGAAGTCGCATTCATTCTTCACCTCTGGAACATTGACTAACCTCTCTTCCACAAATTGCCTTCAACTTCACAGTCTGAATGGCCAGATACATTTTATTTCAGTTCTCTCCCAGTATTCTCTCATACACTTAAGCAGATCTGAGAATGTCTATGGTTTCTGTAAATGGTTTAAAGACCCACAGATGGTGCTCCCTAAATTGTAGGGGTTAGCTCCTTCATCCATTTATTCTCCAATTATTCTCTTTTCTCAGGTTAAATTTTACAATGGAATTTTTATTTCAAAATATAATAATAGATATACAGGCATATCTCCCACCACATGGAACACAATCTCCCCTCTTCCTTTATATAGCTTCATACTTTGGGTAAGAGAGAAGAATTACGTTGATAGTTTATCTCAGTTCCTAGTCTCAAGTTCCAAATTGAAAGGCCCCTTTAGCCATGATTCCAAGGTTCCCTGGTATGTGCCTTTTACCCTCTGTGTTGTTTGAATGCAATATCTCACCTGGAATCCCTGCTTAAAATTCACTATGGCTCAAATGTTCAGGCTAAGTGGTGATAATCTCTGGCAAAACTGAGGACAAACAGATCAGAATTGAAAGCAAAATCCCCAAGTATGCTTCTCAGATCTATGGTAAAAAAGAAGGAAGAGAGGAAAGAAGTCCATATCTTT
Source organism: Notamacropus eugenii (assembly GCF_028372415.1). Taxonomy (NCBI): domain Eukaryota; kingdom Metazoa; phylum Chordata; class Mammalia; order Diprotodontia; family Macropodidae; genus Notamacropus; species Notamacropus eugenii. Next base: position 108,269,233 of record NC_092878.1, read on the forward strand.
CTCAGTGGTTGAGTTTACTGGGCTCACTATGCACATGAAGAGTGATCTTCACCCTCTAGATACAGGACGAAGGAGTCTCCAGGAAACTATATAGTTCAGAAAGTCCACCTGGTGTTTTGTAAAAGCAGCAGTGAATAATATTTGTTTGACGTCATCTTTTGTAACTTTCATATCAGTTATTTAGCTGTTTAAGAAAATAACCTTCAGGGAGTGACCAATAAGACCTTTCTTATTTTTGCTAAGTGCAGCCTAGTTTTTTTAGGTAAGCCTGTAGAATTTTTCATGAGACTCTTCTCATTGTAAGAGAGAAAAAATGTCAATAAAAAAATCCTGCCTCTGTATGGAGGAGAGAGAGAGAGAGAGAGAGAGAGAGAGAGAGAGAGAGAGAGAGAGAGAGAGAGAGAGAGAGAGAGAGAGAGAATTGATTTGAGGACCTCGGAGAGGGGAGGCATTAATCATTCTTTTTTTTCAGAGACACAAAGTTGTTCCAGCTTTCTTACAAAGTGGATCTAAGGAGGAGAAGAGGAAAACTCTTGGGTGTACAAGTGGAGGAATCTGTCTCTTCAACATGTACCTTATTGTCAACATCAAAGAGGGGGTTTTCTTTTGGTTTAACAAAGTATCACATTATTATCAATTAAAGAACTCAATTTTTTTTTAATAAAATATGATCTGTTTAGGTTTCTGGTTTCTGTTTCTTATCTGTTTAGACAAATGTGACTACTTGATTTTCACTATTTGTTATGATTTTCTCTGTTGCTAGCATATAACTGGACAGGTCCAGTCATTTGAGGCATCCTTCAACTTATGCAATACTGGCCAAGAAAGTGACTTTTTTTCTAAACCAATCTTGCACCTAGAATAGAGATATTTAAGGAGGTAGATAGGGTAATTCTAGTTTAGTATCCTCTTTCAAAAAAGACAGTAGGAAATCTTATCTATCCTTATCCTGTTCCTTTCAAGTCAGGAATTGTAGTCTTCCTTGGCTAAGGACAGTCCTCAGTTTCTATGTATTTATGCCCCTCCTACAGCACACTATCTATATCTTTATACACCCTATGTGGGCACACATAGCATATCTGGATAGTCCATACTTTGCAATAAAGAAGTTTTGTCATTTATGGCCCCTCTCTTTTTAAGACAATCATTTAAAATGAGACTCATTTGGGAAGGATGATAATTAGTATCTTCAAGAAGAATCTTCAAGAAGAGTCCAGATAAAGATTTTAAAAAATATGTATACATTGATAATTCAGTCATTTTAATTAAAAATTACCAGTGCTGCCTTTGGGCATAGGTGTGAACCCTCATGCAATTTCACTTTGGTTTTAAGAGATGTCTTTTGCTAAGGCTTATTTGGAATTCTTTATACTGTATTACAATCCTCCTTGAGCATAGAGGTGACATCAGTAGAGCAACATTTCAGTGTAACATATACTCTGGAAATACTTCTTAACTGTCTTGTAAATTAGCAGTTTGGTTCTCCTGAGCTTGACTCACTACAGACCCCTTAAGGATACAAGGGACAACCCTGAGGGTGATTGTTCACTATCATTCATGAGTCCTCCTCAATACTCCTCCTGACTGTCAATTGGTATTAATTACACTAGTAGACTTAGTTAACATTTTAAAACAGATATTTACTAAAACAATACAACAAGAATAACTGGTATAGCCCTTTACTCCCAGTATATAGCTTCCTAGCAATCTTGGATATAAAATTAGAGTCCACATGCAACAAAAGGGGAAACTCACAGATATTAGATGCTGAAAGTTTTTCCACCCTGCCTTTTTTCTCATGTTTTCTTCATGATGATACATTTTGTGTTTTATAGCTTCTCACTGTCTTCTTTTAGAGTCCTGAAAATATTTTTGTTCTGGGTGCATAGTTTGACTCTGTCTTTTGTTTCAGATGTTAATATCAGCAACTTCTAGAGACACTGGTAGGAGACCCATGAGTGATCCAAATTCATCTGACCTTTCAAATCTCACAAGGTCATCTCCTGAGTAAGTGGAGGAAAGAATTGCTTTGTTGGATTTCTCCTCTTCACATTCATGAGATTCTCAGGAAGGGCAAGTATCTCTGGTGTGAGGTCTTGCCTAACCCCTTTCAGAGTTGCTCATCCACCTCTGGTGCCCACTAGCCACACAACTCCTACCTGTAACTCCAAGAACCTATATTATGCAAAGTACCCACAATATCATAAATTCAACTCAGAAGACAAGATGACATAGGCTTAGGGTAACTGACATGCCTTAAACCTATCAATGAGTCAGGGGGATGTCTACCCCAAGCATACAAAAACTTTCCTGGTAGAAAGATGGATAAGATTAATTTGTTCCAATTACCATGAAGACAACTGAAGAAGGTGCTGTAGAGCTTCATCAGACACTGAAGATGCCAAGGTCATCCATGGCATTCTGGGTCATCATCAGTCATCTTAATTTTTGTCTTGCCATTGGACTTCTATGACTCTAGAAGGGAAAGTGAGACTGATGACTTTACACAACTCTTTCACTCAAATCTAATCCATAAATAAGTCAAGACATCACCACATGATGGCATTGGTCCAATTAAAAAATGAGTGATGGACATTAACATTTTCTCCTTTAAGTTATCCAGCTGCAATTTTCAGACTCCTTTGATCTTTAATCATTCATATTCCTCTCCCAATCGTAGGGAAAGACAAAAATTCTGTACTGAGATATCTTCTCTTTTTTTCTCTAAACAGATGTGTTATACAAATTCCTCATGGATTTATATATACACTATTAATCTCTTTCCTCATTTCCATTTCCATAGGATAAACTGCCTAGAGATGTTGAAAAGACTTTTCTCTAGGCATGTTAAACTCAATATGCCCAAACTCATTAGCTTTCTTAGAAAACCTATCCCTCATCCTAACTTTGGTATTTCTGGCAAAGGCATCACGAACTACTAATTAATTTTAAAACTTCAGAGTCATTCCTGATTTTTCACATTAATTCAAAACTTACAGTTGCTCAGCTACCAAGCCTTGTCAGTTTTACTTCCACAACATTTTCATATGCATACCTTTCTCCCAAATCACAAAGGTATACCCTAGTCTAGACACCTTATTTCGAATTCTTATAACAGCTTCCTATTTGGTCTTCATGCCTTAAGTTTCTAATCCATAATCTACAGAGACCAGTGATTCTTAACATACAAATATCATCTTGCCATACCTTTGTTCAGGTCTCTCAAGTGTCTCCCTATTATTTCTAGAATCAAGAACCTACTCCTCTTTCTCTTATTTGGAACCTTTCAAAAGCTGACTAGGCAGAACCAAAATGGTTGACTAAAGGCAGGGATTCACCTGAGCTCTTCCCTAAACAAATACATATAAATAATGACCCTAAACAAATTCTAGACTTGAAGAACCAACAAAAAGATGGAGGAAATAATTTTCTAGCCCAAGATAACTTAGAAGTTTGACAGAAAAGACCTGTGCCAGGCTGAGAGTGAGGTGCAGGCTGTGCCAGGAAAGACCTATCTCCAGCAAACCAGAAATAGGCCTCAGGGAGACTGAATCAGTGATGTCAGTGTTGGTTTTCAGGCCTCTCAGGCCACATATGGAGACAGCAGATTAGAAGATTTATAGGGAATTTCTTTACTGATACCAGAGGCAACACTCTATTGCTTTACCTATACTTAAATCTGGATCACATTCTGAGTCTGAATCCCATTGTGAGGAGGAGCACCAGCATATCAGAGACTTGTAGCCACAGGAGAGCAGGAATTCTGGTCACCATTCCTGGGTTGAAAGGTGTCTTTGTGTCCTCACAAACTAGTGCATAGCACAGGAGAGTTGTAAGCACCCCTCTCCCTAGATCATACCATCTTGGAAGAATCAAAAACTTACAGGTCCCCAGAATTACCTCTGAAAACAACTGCACAAAACCCTGAAGCTTTGAACAATGCATCTCCTCTCAGGAAGCAAAATCCAACTTTAGCACAAGGCTGTAAAGTAAACAAACAACAGGAAATTAATTCTAATCATAGAAAGCCACTGTGGTGACAAGGAAGATCAATGCACATGCTAACAGGAAAACAACAAAGTGAAAACTCTACATCCAATGCCTCAAGGAAATATACGAATTGGTCTCAGGCTGTGGAAGAACTCCATAAGCATTTTAAAGTCAAGCAAGACAGACAGAGGATAATGTGGGAAGAGAAATTAGAGTGATGCAAGAAAATCATGAAAAACAAGTCAATAGCTTGGGAAAGAAGATACAAAATACTGAAGAAAAGTAATAGTTATAGAAACAGACTAGGCCAAATGATGAAAGAGGTACAAAAAGCCAATGAAGAGAAGAATGCCCTGAGAAGCAGAATTGACCAAATGAAAATAATATATCCAAAAGCTCACTGAAGAGTCAACCTCCTTAAAAGGTAGAATTGGCCAAATGGAAAAGGAGGCACAAAAGTTCACTGAAGAAAATAATGCCTTAAAAATTAGAATTGTTTACATAGAAGCTAATTACTTGATGAGAAATCAAGAAGCAACAGAACAAAAAGAAAAGAATCAGAAAAGTAGAATAAAATGTGAAACATCACTGGAAAGATAACTGATCTGGAAAATAGATCCAGGAGAAATAATTTAACAATTATTGGACTGCCTGAAAGTCATGATCAAAAAAAAAAGAACCTAGACATCACCGAACAAGAAATTATCAAAGAAAATTGCAGTGATATTCTAGAACTAGAGGATAAAATAGAAATTGAAAGAATCCACTGACTACCTTCTGAAAGAGATTCCAAAATGAAAGCTGTCAAAAATAGTACAGTCAAATTCAAGACTTCTAATGTAAAGCGAAAATATTATAAAAATCAAAATGAAACAATTTAAGTATCATGGAAACACAGTCAGGAAATCACAAGATTTAATGGCTTCCACATTAAAGAATCAGAAGGCTTCAAATATCATGTCCTGGAGGACAAAAGAGTCAGGAATATAGTTAAGAATCATCTACCCAGCAAAACTGAATATAATCCTTCAGGGGAAAAAAATCATTGAAATAGAGGACTTTCAAGCATTCCTAATGAAATGCCCTGAGAGGAATGGAAAAAAAATGACTTTTGAATAGAGGACACACACACACACACACAGAAATTGTAAAAAGGTAAGCAGGAAAGAGAAATTATAATGGATTTGATAAGATAAAACTGTTTATATTTCTACTAGGGAAAATTTTGTATATAATTCCTAAAAAAAACACTTTCTTTTTATTAGGACAGTTAAAAGGATTATACATACACAAAAAGCAGAGGTCTGAGTTGAATGTGATGGAATTGTTATCTAAAAACATTAAATTAAGGAATGAGAGAGGGGGATGTCCTGGGAAAAGGGGAAAGGGAGAGGTAGGATGGGATGAATTTTCTGACATAAAAGATATCTCAAAGAGGTTTTTCAGTGGAAGGGAAAAGGAGGTAAGGGTAGGGGAAAGAGGAGTATGTGAAATTTACTCTCATCATAATAGCCTCAAAGAGAGAATAATATCCACATTCATATGGGTCTAGAAATCTCTTACCATAAAGGAAAATAATAGGGGAAGGGGAATAGAGTTGGAAGAGGTGATTGAAAGGAGGACGTTTTGGGGAAAGTAAAGTCACAACTAAAAACACTTTAGAAAATGCAACAATTTTGAATAAAAAAAGGAATGTTAAAAAATTTTTTACTTGTAATTAGGAAAAAAGAAATAAATAAGAAAAAAGTAAATGTCAACTATCATCATTAAAAATAAAAAAAAGCTGGCTCTTACTATTTAAAGCAATTGCAGTCTTGTTATATATCATTCCAAATGCTTTTCAGAGAAACTGATATTCATTCTCTTCCTCATATAATTTATTCTTGATTTCTATGGTCCTTGCATCAAATCCATCTGGAATGTACTTTGTCCTGTTCTCTGCTGCTTAACATCTACATTTTTCTTTAAAGCTAATGTCCTCTGATTCTTTTCCTTTATTCTCCTGCAATTATAAATAATTCCACCCAAATAATTTTGCATAAACCTCTCCTTAAAATGAAAATTTTTGAAAGCAAAGGTGGATTTATCTATTGAACCTCTCATCTATTCCTTTATCCATTCATGTATTTATCTATCACTTTATTTTGTTGTTGTCGTTTGGGGAAATCTTGTCACACATTCCTACTTCTGGCACGTAGGAGATATTTCATAAAAATCTGTTGATTTGTGGGTATCAGATTGTGGAAACATTAAGGAGTATGAGAAAAAAGAAAACTAATATTTCGATCTAAACCTTTAAAGTAAAATGATATGTATATTGAGGAGAATGGAAGGATAGATTGAGATGGGATTGTAACACAGTAAGTTAGAGCTTCGCATGGGAATATGAAGTTGACAAATAGTAGCAAGACTCAAAAGTCTTCAATTAGGCAATTTATGAGTCTGAGGACATATTATTCTGATTGAAGCCATAAGGTGGAGGCTGTTAAACCCTTTCCATAAGCAATGATAATATTGACTTGACTTAATTATCATTTCTTGAGTAAGAGATAGAATCTAACAGGGGAATTAGAAGTTTATGTTTCAACAAGGAAGATGGCACATACCTTGCCCTGGCTTTGTGGCTAGACAGCCCAGTTCTTGGCTCCAGATGCCCTTCTTTTAGAAATCACCTTTAATTGTGTCACCAATATTGTTGATCATTGGGGTCTAAAGCCAGTTTAGACTAAGCCCAGAACTTAGCTTTTAATGTAGGGATGAGGCATCAATAGTTTATTCATCCTCAAATAATCAATGATTGCAGTTTTGAACCACACTACCTCTACTATTCAATTTATTATTCACTTCAGGGATGGAGGTAATAGTACTTTAACAAACCCCTGGTTTTGATTAATTGGGATTGCATTGAGAAGCAGGTATTAACTCTCTGTCCCTAGCCTAGAGTACCTAAACTGGACTGATATCTACCAGAGCTTCACACAATGCCACTGACAGATGAAGCACTCATTTACAAAGTCCATCACATCCTGGACCTGTGAACTACTTCCATCTATTCCATTATCTTGACCCTGATCACATTAGACTGTACCTTCATAGATCCATGCTCAAAAATTTTTGTATTTTGACTTTGAGATTATGAGCCACAAATAAATCTTGGAAGTGTGAAAAACTGATTCAAACTACACGGTGAAGGTAAGAGAGGCAAATATCTTACCTGAATAGTGCCACAAACTTCAGGGATCCAGGAGTTCATACTTACACTGGTTAGTGTCAGTACAAGTTCAGAAGTCAGTACTCTCAGAAATTCTTAAAGAGCATGTCTCAAGCTAGAAATTGTCTAGGTAACCTCAGCAGCCTATGTCCTTAATAACTTGAGATCAAAGATGAGCTTGATTCTCCTGAAATTTTCATTGAGATGGTAAATATTGCTTCATTTACATAAATTTTGCATATCATATTTCATTTTCTGTTATGGCAACTGACTAATGAAAAACCATATCATTTTCAGTGCATTTACTGCTAAGAGATAGGAAAGACCCTTCTCAATGTCAGTTTGGAAGCTCATCACCCGAAGTTTTGCTCACTGGAGATCATTGTTGTCATTCAGTCATTTTAGTCTTCTCTGACTCTGTGATCCCATTCAGAGTTCTCTTGGAAAAAATACTTGAGTGATTTGGCATGTCCTTTTCCAGCTCATTTTCCAAATGGGGAAACTGAGGCAAACAGGGTTAAGTTATTTGCCGAGGGTCACACAGCTTTTAAGTATGTGAAGACAGATTTGAACTCATGAAGATAGGTCTTTCTGACTCCAGACATGTCACTCTATTTAATGTACCACCAGGTGCCCCCTGGTGATTGTTTCATTTTATTTCATTTTTTAAATTTATTAATTTAAGTATTTACTTTCCTTGTTCATTCATTAACCACTCTTCCATTCATTTATTCTATTCTTCCTTCCTTCTCTTTCTTTCTAAATTGAAATAAAAGTGTACATTATAATGCATAAGGAGATAGTGACATATACCGGGGATAGAAGTGACCAAACAAATGAACCAAATGTCATGGAAGTCATTAAGCCTTCATTTTTATAATGAAAGTAAATATAAAACTCTGGGGAGTAATTAAGTCATCCAAGAGGTTAGCTATAAACTTTGGGCTTCAGACATTTAAATTTGTAATAATGTGTCTGAGTCAATTACACATGTCCTTTCTACTTCAATAAAAATGTATGTAAACATAGAGGGTATATTTTTCATATCAGAGATGTAACTTGGTCTTCCTGAAAGAGGTGATACAATAGGATAGAGATATGACTTCTGAATCCTAGGTACTTATTCTCATTAATGGGAGAAATAAAGCCTAGAGGAAACTCAATTGTAGGCTCTACCTGTTCTCATTAGCATCAGCATAGCTCCTGCAGTGAAGTCCAGAGGGCTAGACAAAATCAGATAAATTTGGACAAACTGGAGCAAAAACAATTCTGGATGTGTTCTATGATAAGTTTTCCCTCAAATGCTACTTTGTCAAGTGTTTTAAAAATTAAACCTCATTTCTCTTTATCCAACCAAAAATGCGTTTGCCATGTTTTCCTCTCTTTACATCACAGGGAAAAAAATTAGATATCAGATACTCTGGTTGAATTAAACAGAATTCAATAGTGTTATGTTTCAAGGCATTTGATATATCCCTCTTCCAATTCTGTTCTTCTATGAATAAAAGGTAAAAATGAAATACGGTCACTCTTGGCAATAGGTTGGTGGATAACTAGAAGAGATTATTTTTTTTTTAAATGAAAGGAGAGAAGCATATGTAGGGTAGCCCTGGGTCATACAAAGATGTTGAAGTGTTTTGCTATTACATTATACTAAAAAGAGGTTATCAGAAATGGTACTTTAAACACATACCCCAGGGCAACCTAAGCCTGTGGACTGAATGATATGCTATGCAAACAAGAGGAATGACGGAAAATTGTAGAGAGGGGGATGTATCATTTTTTTCTTTTGCTGGCTGAGAACAGTGGGCAAGGATAGGATTGGTAGGACTGGAGGTCTCATCCAGGGGAATTCTAATATCTGAGACTGTAAATGTCTCTGGGGATTTACATTACCCTTTGGGATGAATGATTGCTCTTTCAAGAATCTCACTTTTGCTTTTCTACTTTTAATAGAAAAAAAATAGTCTCTAATATGAACTGATGGGTCATACGTGGATATTCAATATTCAACCTTTGCTTACAGTTGTGAGCATGGTAGGGGGTACAACTTTTGCACTAACTGAAAAATTATCTTTTGCAGTTATAAACTAGGAGATTGCAATGATTCTGAAGAGTATATTTAAGCTAGCCTTTCCTGTCCTGTGACAATTTCTAACAAAAAGCTTTTTTCTGAATGAATAAGAAGGATTTATTTCAATATCTGAACAGATTCCCTATTTCAGCTGCCATTTATTCCATCAAACAGTTATTTTGCTTTCAATTAAATATTCTCTCAAATGCCTAGGATTTTATCCAAGGTTTTAGGTATACAGATTTACGCAGGATTCCCTAATTGCTAATGATATTAGAAAAGAGATAACAAATCTTTTCAAGATTATTTACTACCAGAATAAAAATGTCATATGGTGTTTAGTTGACTGATCAAGTTAGAAATGAGTTCGCAATTTGGGGCAAGGATTTATTTGTTTTACATCATAAAAAGTATGTTTGTTCATTAAAATATATTGATTCAAAATGTGTGTTTGTATCTCCCAGGAAAACATGATTGGGGAGTTATCCATTTTTTCCATTACCTAGCACAGACTGATTATGAATTTGTCCCTCACATAATATTTCTGATAATGTGAGATTTTAAGTGATATTTAATGATCAATTATAAAAATAATTTGGTATATTATTTCACTTAGATTCCCTATATACCATAAACTACCAATATATAATAGTTTCATTGTCATATACATGTGTTGTGGATTAGTTAAAACTATGGGTCATCAACAAAAATAGAAGTACAGAAGAAATCAGGAAATCTGGATTCTAATCTTCACTTTGCTCATCATTCCCTCAGATACCTTGGTCAAATCATTTGTTCTCATTAGCCTCTGTATTTGCATGAATAAAATAATTTAGCTATGCAAAATGGCCCTTGATCTTCCATTTTGTGTTTAACATCATATTGATTTCAATAAAAGATGGATGTGTGTTTGTGTATCCAACAAAGCATGTGCTGATATAGGAAAGAAGTCAAATTATTTCAAAATGTGAAAGCATAGATGACACCTTAGATAGCTTGCAGCAAATTCATCTAATTCATTTTCATAGGGCTGGCAATGTTGTGTGTTTGTATTTCTGTACGTGCATTTGGAGCTGTACATATATATATTGTAATTTGTCAAACAAACTAGCATCTCATGAACTCTATTATTTGTATCCTCATAGGTGTGGAGAATTAAGCTCCCTTCAACGAAAAAAAAATAATCAGACATGGTATGATAAATCAGATAAAATTTAGACTGCAAATCTGGCAAAATGGCTCAGGCATCCCCTTCAAAGTTAATACCTGAGAGCCCTGAAAGAAATGGCATGCAATTGATGTCATAATTATTCCTTAAATTTACCCCCACATAACTCTGACTGAAATATTATCTTGAATTGTTGGTAAATGGTAGCAAGGCAGTTTGACATAGTAAAAAGATGGTTAGACATCAACCAAACATCTGCTTTCAAAATATGGTCAAGAATCTTACTAGGTGTGTAAGCATAGAATGGGTACTTAACATCCCTGAGTCTCAGTTAGTACATTTGTAGAATGAGGAAAATAATATCTACTTCACAGGGTCGTTGGACTAATCAAATGAGACAGTGAATATAAATTGCCTGGTGGATGTTAAGACGAGGTATTAGAATTAGTTTTCATTGAAGCCACACTGAAACAGACACTCTTAAATGGGTTTATGCTTTTACTCAAATAATCATAAAAGTCAATTCAATATTTCAAATATCTGTTGATCAGCATTACAAAGGAATGAAACTAAAGGAGTTCTGTTCAAATACCAGCATGGACTGCTTGCTCTATGAGAACTAAAACCAGGGTGAGGCTTATCTGGAGATGAATTATCTGTTCCTGATGATACATTAAGAAAGAAAAATAGAAAAAGGACCTCAGTTTTGAGAGGTTTGATTTTATTTCCCTTTTATGATCATGGAAGTGCAGCATGAGTGTAGGGCAGGCTTGCACAACCTGCCACCTGTCTAAGAATTTTGCATGGCCTATGGAAAATATATAGAGGAGAACATCCTGTGTGTGTAGAAGAAATCCAGTGGTATCTCTCAGATCATAGTTTGCAAGAAACTGGTTCAGGGGAATGTGCCAAAAATCATACTTTTTTTTTTAATCTATCAATTTCTGCTACCCTAACAGATATCTTACTCCAAGGAAAAAGTGAACATATTATTGGAGACATTGAATCATTTTGATTTTTTTTTCTGATGACTGCAAATAAAAAAAGAAAAAAATAAGTTGCAGATAAGTCGACAAAAAGTTTACATATACAAGCTTGAAGGAGGGTAATCAAAGGAGCTGGTGGAAAAGTATTTTATTGCATGTCCAAAGTCAGTAAAAATATCATCTGGGAGGACAGCTGGTCATCACTTATTGTGGTATACATGAAAACATTTGAAAAAATATACTAGGAACATAATTGTAGCTTATGTACCAACATCTGTTGGAATAAAATAAAGGGTAAATAAATTTTATGAACATTTTATGGAACCCTTCAAACTAAATGAAATATTTCTTGTTGCTTAGTGACTTTAATGCAGAGAAAGGGTTAGGTGAGAATTTCAATAACCATTTGAAAATATTAAAAATAGCCTAAGGAGAGGTCAATGAGTTGTAGAGTATATGGAAGACTAATATCTCTGTATAATAAAGACCCTAATTGCAAAAAAAAAATGGCACCTGACATTACAATTAGATGGACAAAAAATGAAATTGATTTTAACACTCGTTAAATGATTCATGAATAACGTGGGGATTATTATTGAATTAGATGTCAGTGTACGTTCAGAACATCATTTTTTTAAAGAAAAATCAAAATTATTTCACATTTTAATAAAGGGAAGTTTTTGTGTTTAATTGTTTTTTTATGAAAAACACATTCCCATATTACCCATGTTGCAAAAAAGCAAGAAAGATGAAGAAAGTGAAAAAAATTGAATCTGTACTCAGGGTTCATCAGTTCACTCTCTGGAGATGGATAGCATTTTTCAGCATCAGTCTTTTGGAACTGTCTTGAAAGTAGGTAAGTCATTCAAAACTGATCATCATCACCACATTGTTATTAATGTGCATAATATTTTCCTGATTCTGCTCACTTCAATTTGCATGAGTTCATATACGTCTTTTTTTGTTCTAAAATCATCTTGGTTGTCATTTCTTATAGTACAATAGTATTCCATCATAATCATTTAAAATGACTTGTTCAGCCATTCTCACATTGATGGACATGGTCTCTATTTCCAATTGTTTGACACCACAAAACCCTTTCTTTTTTTCTTTTTTTTCTGTATTTTTTTATTTTTATTTTTTTAAAATTTATTTATTTAACTTTTAACATTCTTTTTCACAAAATTTTGGGTTCCAAATTTTCTCCCCATTTGTCTCTCCCACCTCAAAACAGCAAGCATTCTGATTGCCCCTATCACCAGTCTGCCCTCTCTTGTATCATCCCTCCTTTCCCTTGTCCCCATCTTCTCTTTTTGTCCTGTAGGGCCAGATAACTTTCTATATCCCATTACGTGTATTTCTTATTTTCTAGGAGCAAGAATTGTACTCAACAGTTGTTCCTGTAACTTTGAGTTCTAACTTCTCTTCATCCCTCCCTCCCCACCCATTCCCTTTGGGAAGGCAAGCAATTCAATATAGGTCATATCTGTGTAGTTTTGCAAATGATTTCCATGATAGTCGTATTGTGTAAGACTAACTATATTTCCCTCCATCCTATCTTGCCCCCTATTGCTTCTCTTCTCTCTTTTGATCCTGTCCCTCCCCAAGAGTGTTGACTTTAGATTGCTCCCTCCTCCCATTGCCTTCCTTTCCATCATCCCCCCCCACCCTGCTTATCCCCTTCTCCCCCACTTTCCTGTATTGTAAGATAGGTTTTCATACCAAAATGAGTGTGTATTTTATTCCTTCCTTGAGTCAAGTGTGATGAGAGTAAACTTCACGGTTTTCTCTCACCTCCCCTCTTTTTCCCTCCACTAAAAAGTCTTTTGCCTGCCTCTTTTGTGAGAGATAATTTGCCCCAATCCATTTCTTCCTTTCTCCTCCCAATATATTTCTCTCTCACCGCTTAATTTAAATTTTTTAAGGTATGATTCCATTCTCTCTGTGCTCTCTGTCTCTGTGTGTGCGTGTGCACACGCATGTATGTGTGTGTGTATGTATGTGTAATCCCACCCAGTACCCAGATACTGAAAAGTTTCAAGAGTCGCAAATATTGTCTTTCCATGTAGGAATGTAAACAGTTCAACTTTAGTAAATCCCTTATGACTTGTCTTTGCTGTTTACCTTTTCATGCTTCTCTTCATTCTTGTGTTTGAAAGTCAAATTTTCTTTTCAGCTCTGGTCTTTTCATCAAGAATGCTTCAAAGTCCTTGATTTCATTGAAAGACCATTTTTCCCCTGAAGTATTATACTCAGTTTTGCTGGGTAGGTGATTCTTGGATTTAGTCCTAGTTCCTTTGACTTCTGGAATATCATATTCCATGCCCTTCGATCCCTTGATGTAGAAGATGCTAGATCTTGTGTTATCCTGATTGTATTTTCACAATACTTGAATGTTTTCTTTCTAGCTGCTTGCAATATTTTCTCCTTGAACAGGGAACTCTGGAATTTGGCAACAATGTTCCTAGGAGTTTCTCTTTTTGGATCTCTTTCAGGCGGTGATCTGTGGATTCCTTGAATAGTTATTTTGCCCTCTGGTTCTAGAATATAAGGGCAGTTTTCCTTGATAATTTCATGAAAGATGGTGTCTAAGGCTCTTTTTTTTATCATGGCTTTCAGGTAATCACATAATTTTTAAATTGTCTCTCCTGGATCTATTTTCCAGGTCAGTTGTTTTTCCAATGAGATATTTCACATTATCTTCCATTTTTTTCATTCTTTTGGTTTTGTTTTGTGATTTCTTGGTTTCTCATAAAGTCATTAGCCTCCATCTGCTCCATTCTAATTCTGAAAGAACTATTTTCTTCATTGAGCTTTTGAACCTCCTTTTCCATTTGGCTAATTCTGCTTTTTAAAGCCTTTTTTTCCTCATTGGCTTTTTGAACCTCTTTTGCCAATTAAGTTAGCCTATTTTTCAAGGTGTTATTTTCTTCAGCATTTTTTTGGGATCTCCTTTAGCAAGGTGCTGACCTGCTTTTGATGCTTTTCTTGCATCTCTCTCATTTCTCTTCCTAGTTTTTCCTCCACCTCTCTAATTTGATTTTCAAAATCCTTTTTGAGCTCTTCCAAGGCCTGAGCCCATGGAGTATTTATTTTGGATGTTTGGGATACAGAAGCCTTGACTTCTGTGTCTTTCCTTGATGGTAAGCATTGTCCTTCCTCATCAGAAAGGAAGGGAGGAGATACCTGTTCACCAAGAAAGTAGCCTTCTATGGTCTTATTTTTTTTCTCTTTTCTGGGCATTTTCCCAGCCAGTGACTTGACTTCTGAGATTCCTTTCCACACCCACCTGGCCTCGAGATCTGCCCAGCCAGAGTTTGGGGTCTGAGATTCAAGTGCTGCTTCCCAGCCTTAGGGCTTTGGGAAGGGGCAGGGCTGCTATTCAGTGTGAGATTAAGTTCAGGTGCTCAGGTGGGGGCAGGGCTGCTACTCAGGGCTCAGTTCCCTCAGGGGGTTTATGCAGAGACCTTCAACAATGGATTCAAGCTCTTGCCTGCTTTGGGAGCCCTTGTCCCCTGCTGCCTCCACCGCTGCCCCTGCTGCTGCCTTCTGAGGGGGCTCAAGCTACGGGGACACCCCACTCCCCCCTTGAGCAACCAAGGAGACCCTCTCACCAACCTTCGGCACCTGTGGGTAGAGGGACCTGCACAGCTGCTGGAGATTCTGTCCCTGAAGCCTGCTGGGATCTGCTCCTCTCAGTGCCACGCAGCCAAGGCAGGGCTGGGCTCTGCTCTGGGTCCGAGTGTGGTGGACCTTTTGCATAGGTTTTTCAGGGCTCTCTGGAACAGAAATCTCCTCCACTCATTGTTCTGTGGCTTCTGCTGCTCCCGAATTTGTTGGGAGTTCTTCTTTACAAGTATTTTATGGTCTGTGGATTTCGGAGCTAGCATATGTGTGTCTTTCTACTCTGCCATCTTCCCCTTCTCTTTTTGTTGATCTCTTTGGGATGCAGAAAGAGTGGTGTTATTGTTGGGTCAAATTATCCTCCAGAATAGATGGACCAGTTCACAACTCTACCAGTAGTTCATTAGTGAGTCTATTTTTCTACATATTCTACAGCCCTGCAATTTTCTCTCTGTCATGATAGGAAATCTGATAGAAGTATGAGATTTTTAATTTGAATTTCTATAATCAGTAATGATTTAGAGCATTGTTCCTGTGCTTTGATTTCTCAAACCCAATCTTTGTTGACTCTGACATTGAGGGACTACTCTAAAGTTGTTTGAGGGGGAATGTTGGAAGACTTCTACTATAGTGTTTTCTCTCCTTCATGAAAATGGTTCAGTTCATGGAAGTTTAAGAGCAAAAAAAAATAAGGAAAAAAATATGGTGAATATGCACATTTATATGATATAAATTTGTTTTCACAATAAGTTGACCACAGAAGGCTAAAAACTCTTAAGTCAGCTAACAGATGATTCATTTACTTGTCAAATGAAGAGTTATGTCATTCATGTGCAAAACTGGCTGAAAGATATTAACTCATCTGCAGAACAATTGAAGGTGATTCATAGAATTTTCTAATAAACCTGAAAGAAATAGTTAAGAGTTAATACCAGTGGTTTTTTTTTTAAAGCTGGCAGAAAGTTCAGTAATCTCCCACATCTATAAAAAGAAAAACATCTGTAATTCTTTTTAAAAAGAAATTGTACTGAAGAGAAAGAAGAAAGAAAATGTTCAATTAATTCTACTATACATAAAGAAGATGCATTTTGGAGACAGCACAATTAAGGGAATATTAGGTGAGCAATTTATCAGGTTAAAGGGAGAGAAGATATCAAAGCATGGGAAAATATCTTGGACCTTATTAATAATAATTTTTGCAAAAGATAAATGAGAGAATACTAATAGTATATCAAAATAACTACTTTCAAACACATAATTTTTTTTGCATCTACTTATATAGCAAAGGTGTCGTCAAAGATATTGGCATCTGACAGATTTTCATAATTTACGTTTCACAGTAGACTCTATCTTAACTATCAAAAATTGACCAAACAATGTGAAGAATATTAGGTACTCCAGGGCTTACAATTCCCTGTCTGTAAAGAAAAATAAATGAGTTGGTAGAGTAAGATGTCATTCTAAGGAATCTAAAATTATTCAAATTTCCTTGAAATATACAACATCAGAGATATACTGGTACACCGATTTTTATACTATGAATATTAATCAAGAAATAAATATTGTTTGGAAACATATATTCCATTGTGATAAGGGAGATCTAATGCAGAATCAAACTAAAGAAGGAATCTTCATGGATTTTGATGTCCTTCAGATGAGAGTTTGCATAAAGTCCTGTGACAATACAGTTTACCAAAGAAGAAATCTGTCATAATCAAACAATCTGGCCAAACAATATAGGAAAAATAAATAAGTGAATGAATAATGTTTGAGATGGTTGTTCTCAAAATATTTTTGATGGTTTTTATTTCAAGCTTTCCTTACATTTTGAAAAGTTATTGAGATTTCCAAATAGCTGTAATATTTGAAAATAAAACACTTTAGTCTATGAAAATAGTTTTGATCTCATGGAACCCTCTGAAAAGATATTGAGAATCTGATGGATCTCAGTAAGCACACACATATAGACACATACATACATACATACATACATGTATCATCCATCCATATTAACATATAAGGTGTGTGTGTGTGTGTGTGTGTGTGTGTGTGTGTGTGTGTAATTGCCAAAGAAGAGAAGATTCAGGGAAGTAGGGCATTTGGAGATGTAGACCATGGACATGTTTTTGATAGCACTGTGAATTGACCAACCATACTGAAATGCTATGAGGAATCAAGCAAAAGAAAACATGACCCATTTTTCCAAAAGTTCTTACTGCTCAGCAGAATTGAAACAGCACAAAATAAAAGCAGGACATGCAGATTTGTGATATCCACCCCAAATATTCCCACAGACTATCTGTGCCCAGCCTGTGGTAGAGCATTTTGACCTTGCATTGGTTTGATCAGTCACAGTCGGACACACTGAAACTTCACTTTATCATGGTGATATCACTTTGGTCCTATTTGAAGATGCAGAACAGCAGTCAACCAAAACCAACTGCTCAACAGCAACTGAAAGAGTTTCAAGAAAAAATGAATTGTCTTAGATGTGCTGAAATAATTATTAGAAAACTTTTGTACCAACAAAGGCATGTATAAGACTTGGATAGATGGATTTCAGTCTTCACTGTTGGATGGATCATCCCCACTTATCCAATTTTGATGATGAAATAATAAAGCATTTGAGAATCAACAGGGATTTTTCCTTCACTTAAACTTCTCTGCTTGGTAAGCAAAGTGAAACATATTTTACATCCAGTGTCCTCATTAGAAGAAATGATGTTAGTTCTGCTTCTAAGAACTTATATTGGCAATATTCTCCTTGTTCATTTCCAAGTTCATTTTTCCTTATGTATTTTCTGATGAGAATATTTTAGATGAAATGTTATCTGAGAAAATGATGTAATTTTGGTTGTGCTGTTATTTTTTCTTTTAATGATTAAATGACTACACAATGGGTCATCAAGAGCCCAAACAGAGCCAAGACGTCAGAGCAAAGGCAGGGACTCACCTTAACTCTCCCCCAAATACTTTAAACAAATTATAGAGCCACAGAACTGACAGAAAGATGACGTGACACAATTTTGCAGTCCAAGACAACTTGGAAACTCAGCAGGTAAAGTCTGTTGCACCAGGAGGAAAATGGAGCTCAATCTAGTGCAGGCCATACCAGCATAGACAAAGCCCCATCAGAAGAGGAGCAGGCCTTGGAGTGACTGAGTCATTGGCAGGAGTGGAGATTCCTAGAACTCTCAGTCAACAGATGCTAAAGTCAATTTAGAAGGTGAGGAGGGAATATCTGCCACACATGGGTGACAGTGAAAAAATAGTACAAAAGAATTCATGCCACACAATTCCCTACCTGAGCAAACCAGGAGCAGTCCTTCGAAGCCATTGAATCATCATCATCAGCTGCTGCTGCTGCTACTATTTCTGGAGTTCTCAGACCACAGATAGAAACATGGTGGAGCAAATGCTCAGAAGGAGCTTACAGGGGTAACTTTCTTAGTGCTGATGTAGGATTCTGTAATTCTGCCCATGTTTGGATTTAGGCTGCAGTGCTGGGGTGGGGCAGGCTCAGGGTTAAAAAGAGCACTAACACAACAGAGATTGTAGTCACAATGAAGAAGGGATCCTCCTCACAATTCCAGGGCAGAAAAGAGTGCATGTGGTCAGTTACAGACCAGAGCATAGACCGGGAAAAAAGTAAATATACCTCTCCTTAGATCACACACCTAAACCAAAACAAAACAAACAAACTGAAAACTTACAAGTCCCTACATGTATCTCTGAAAATAGCTATACCAAACCCTCAAAGCTTGGGATAATATGACCTGTGCCCTGAGAGCAGAGCCCTACCTTAGCAACCAGTAAAAAATCAAGTAATAGGCTGCAGAAATGAGCAAACAGAAAAAAAACAAAATTCTGACCGTACAAAGTTACTCTGGTGACAAAGATGATCAAATTATACACTCAGAAGAACACAGCACTATCAAATCTCCTGCCCCCAAAGCCTCAAAGAAAAATATGAATTATTCGTAGACCATGAAAGAATTCAAAAAGAATTTTGAAAATCAAATAACTTAGGTAGAAGAAAACTTGACAAGAGACATGAAAGGGATGCAAGACAATCATGAAAACTGACTCAACATCTTAGTAAGAGAACACAAAAAACATCCTAAAGATAACAACACCTTAAAAATAGACTAGGCCAAGTTCTCCATAACTTCTTGGCTAGCATACATTTTACATTTGAGCAACATGGCCAGCCCATACGAGTTGTGCTCTTTGAAGCATAGTTGAATACTTGGCAGTTCAGCTTGAGCAAGGACTTCAGTGTCTGGTACCTTCTCCTGCCAGGTGATCCTCAGAATCTTCCTAATACAGTTTAAAAGAAAGCAATTCAGTCTCGTGGCATGGTGCTGGCAGACTATCTGTGTTTCATGAGCATATAGCAATGAGGTAAGGGCAATGGCTACAATTTGGTAGTCAATCTAATACATCTTCTCTCACAAACTTTTCTTTGGAGCCTCCCAAACACTGAGCTAATTCTGCCAATGTGTGCATCAACCTCATTGTCAATGTGTACATCCCTGGACAGTACACTACAAAGGTAAGTGAACTTTATCCACAGCATTCAAAACTTCTCCATTTGTTGTAACCTATGGCGCCATGTATGGATAGTGTGGTGGTGGCTGATGGAGCATCTGTGTTTTTTGGTGTTAATTATTAGGTCAAAATTAACACACGCAGCAGAGAATTGATCCATAATTTGCTGCATCTCAGATTCAGAGACTGCATTAAGTGCACAATCACCTTCTCACATAAAATCATGCACCAACACTCCCTCCATGTTGATCTTGGCTTGGCTTGGCTTGGCTTGAAATTGAAGAACTTACTATCAGTATGGTAGTTGACCTTGATGCCATGTTCATCCTCATTGAAAGCATTTCTCAACGTGGCTGAAAACATCATGCTAAAAAGCATGGGAGTAAGCACACAGCCCTGCTTCACTCCACTGGTGACTGGGAAGGCACAAGAGCTTCATCTATTATCTAGAACCTGGGCAAACATGCCGTCATGAAATTGACATACAATATTGATGAACTTCTATGGGCAACAAAATTTTGACATAATTTTCAATAAGCCCTCACAGCTAACAGTATCAAAGGCCTTGGTCTGATTTACAAACATTGTGTATAGACCTCTGTTTTGCTCCTGGCATATCTCCTGAAGTTGTCGGGCAGTAAACACCATATTGACTATTCCTCAGCCCTTTCTGAAGCCATACTGGTTCTGAGGTATATGCTCATCTTCCAGGTGAGGGATCAGCCTATGAAAGAAGACTCTAGCAAGAATTTTGCCAGCAATGACTGAGAGATCCTGTGATTGTCAGAGGACAATCTATTCCCTAGAGAAATGGGCTGAACACTTCCATAATTTTCTCAACAGACCATCATCAATCAATGCTGAGACCATTGACCATTTGCCTCAGGTTGAAGTTAATCTCTCTTTAGCTGAACTTCCAACTGAAGAAGAGGTTTTGAGGATCATTAGGCACTTTTCATGTGGCAAAGCACCTAGTGTTGATTCTATTCCAGCTGAGATTTACAAGGTAGGGGGACCACTGCTCATACAAAAGTTGACTGAAATTTTGTAGGTTATATGACAAGAATCCTACTGTCATCAGAATTGGCTCAAAGAGGAAATAATGGACAAACTCACTAGGCTATGGGAATTTATCCTACCACATAGGAAAGTAGGAAGAGAAGGGGATAAGTGAAGTAAGGAGGGCAGATTGAGTTAGGCAGTAGTCAAAAGCAAAACATTTTTGAGGAGGGACAATTTGAAAAGGAGAGAATAGAATAAATGTGAAGGCATAGGATGGAGGGAAATACAGTCAGCAATAGCAACTGTGAAAAAAACTGAAGAAAGTTTTTTTCTGATAAATGTCTCACTTTTCAAACATATAGAGAACTGAGTCAGATTTATAACAATAATAGTTATTCCTCAATTAATAAGTGGTCAAAAGTTATGAACAGTTTTCAAATGAAGTAATCAAAACCATATGAAAAACTGCCCTGACTTATATTTGATTGCAAAACTTCAAATTAAAACAATTCTGAGGTACTGCATCATAGCTATTAGATTGGCTAATAGGAGAGAAACAGAAGATGACAAATATAGGAGGGGGTGTGTGGAAAAGGGACATTAATGCATGTTGGTGTAGTTGTGAATTGATTCAATCATTCTATACCGAAAGGGCTACAAAATCATCTATTCCCTTTGATTAGAAATACTACTACTAGATCTATATCACAAAAGAGGCTTTTTTTTAAAAAAGGGGAAAAACGTAGCAGGACATATGACTGCAAAATATGTTTATAGCAACTTGATTCTGGGGTGAAAGAACTGGAAATTGAGGAGATAGGCATTGATCGGGGAATGGCTGAACAATTTATGTTTTTGATTACCATGCAATACTATTGTGCTATTAGAAATGAGGAACAGAACACTGATAAAAATCTTGAAAGACATGAATAAGATGCTGGAAAATGAAATGTACAGTGCACACAGTAACAACGATATTATAAGATGATCAGCTCTGGATGACGTATCTATTCTAAGCAATGCAATAATGCAAGATAGCTCTGAAGGATTGAGAAAAAGTGCTGTGCATTCTGAGAGACAAAACTAATAGTGTCTGCATATAGATTGTAGTATATCTTTTTTGTCTCCTTAATTTTATTTCTTGAGGTTTATTTCCTCTTTTCCTTTATATTTTCTTTCAGAATATGACTATTATGGACATGTTTTACATGACTACACATGTACAACCTATATGAAATTGATTGCCTTCTCAATTAATTGGGGATTGATAAGGAGGAAGGGAGAGAACTGGAGCTGAAAGTTTGACAAATGAATGCTAAAAATATTTTTATAAGTAACTGGAGAAAATAAAATGCTAATTTTTAAAGGAGCCACAACAACAAGTATTGTTGAAAATTTATTTTAAAAAATGCCAACATAGGCATAATTGAGGCATTATACTTTTCTATTTCCATGGATTGCATGGTTACCCTTTCCACTGGCTTATAGGAACAAAAATTTAGTGTGACAAGGGACATTTGAAACCAATGAATACATTTCCACATTTTATTGTTTGAGAACTTGAGATCATTGTGAGTTACTGAGGCTTACATCGCTAGTAAAAATCTGAGGGAGGATTTTAAGCTAAGTTTTTCTTGCTCTAAATTCATGAATCTATCCACTCATCCTTCATGTCCAGGACATAATCTCCTTGTCCTCTGGTCCAGGAAGAGTCATCCCTATCTGCCTGTAAATCTTTCATAGGAGACTTAACCAGTAACCTGGAGCTTGATTCTAGGCTTTTGATATTTTATATTTAGTAAAATAATTTAAGATTATAAGTCCATACTTTTGTGCCGTGACTAGCTGCCCTTCCTTTCTAATCATTTTGTTCTGAGATGATGTCTTGTATACTATTTGTTTTTGTGTGTTGTTTTTTTTTTTTTTTTTTATGCACAGGTTACCAGTGGTGATAGCATTACATACCCATCATACGTGTCTCCATTGCCATTCAAATTAAATCGAAGGGAAATTCAAAGATAGGAGTAAATGAGGTTAAAGAAATAGTTGGAAGGGGAGGATGGCAGAGCTCAGGTATCAACTCAGCTATACTTTTTAAAACATTTTTCTCATCAACATGTTAAAATTATATCTCAAAGTGAATTATGGAGCAGTAGAATCAATATAAGGTCAAATTAAGATATTTTTCTAACTCATGACAACTTAGGATGTTTCTTGGAGAGTGTCTGGCCTGGCACAGGCCATAGCATTACCCAACATAACAACAAGAACAGGTCTTGGAGATGTTTGTGACAGTGGCTACTGCAGAGTTTTAAAGCTCTCAGCTCACAGATGATAACGTCTTTGGAAAACTAGTCAAGAAGAGATCACAGGGAACCCTTTGTCCCTACATTTATGATGCTATTACACTATCCACATGCAATTCTAGGATACAGTGACAGGGTGAAGAAGGTCTCCAGCACTTATGGATGCAGGGTAACAATGTCCTTTCATGGATGAAGACCATAGCAAAGATCAGAAGAGGAATGACCACACTTTTCCTTTAGTCATACAACCATGGAAGATAGTATCAAAAACTTACAGACCCTCAGAACTAGCTCTGAAAACAATGCAATGAAAAACCTGAAGCATGGGATAGTGGTCTCTCTACCCTGAAAACAGAGCCCACATTTACTATAAAATTAAAAGCAAAGAAGTAGGCTAGAAAAGATGGCAAACAACAATTAAAGAAGGACCTGATCATAAAAAAAGATGCTATGGTGACAAAGAAAATCAAGAAACAAACTGAAAAGATAACGATTTCATAACAGCTACAAGCAAAGCCTCAAAGAAAAATGTGTATTGGATATAAGTCCAACAAGAATTATTGGAAAAACCTCAAAAAGGTTTGCAGCAACCAAATAAGAGAGGTAGAAGAAAAATTGGGAAAACAAATTATGATGATGCAAGAAAATTATGAAATAAGTCAATAACTGGCTAAAAGAGGTACAAAACAAGTAGTGAAAAAATCACACTAAAAAGAAAATTGATAATGTGGAAAAAGATACATAAAAATCACTTAATAGAAGAACTGCTTAAAAAGTTATTAACAGAAAGCAAAGTAGAATCTTGTGGTTTTTTTCTTCTGAATTGAGTTTTAACCAATAAGATGTGTGCATGTGGGCTCTAGCAAATCAGATACTGAGAAAAACTGTATATAAAATGAGAGTCAGTGCTGAGAAAGTAAATGTGAAGAGAGCCAGAATTCAACAGATGAGCCAGCATTGAGAAGAAAAAAACCTGAGAGGAGACCTGAGGTCTGAGAAAAGATCTCAAGAGCTGAGGGAGGAGACCTCTGATGGCAGAGACTTGCTGAAGGAGCCTGAGAACTTTGAATAAAGGTCTAGGACAGAAGCATGCCCATGAGAAGGAGTTGTCGTCCCTTTGGATTGATGCTAAAATGAACTGAGCTGTTATCACAGAGCCTCTGGACTTGAGAGGTGAATTGAGATGAAGATGATGGTGGTGTATGTTAGTATTACTGTTGGCCATTAAACTTTGTTTTCTCAGAGGCAGAAGCTACAGAGTTAAGCAGTCCTACTGAGCAGGAGAAGAGAGCTGCTTTCATGTGAATCCAGGTGAGAATCAAGAGTGCTCAGTTCACAGAGCCCATGGGACTTGGAAGTCAACCTCAAGTTAAGATGAAAGAGGACTTTACTTGGACACTAGGTATTAATAAAGAAGATTATTCTTACTGTGACGTAGGAGTGGATGGTGTGGACTTTACTTGGACACTTGATATTAAGGATTTTGCTGTGAATGTTATGTTTTACTTTATTGAAAAACATTTACTTTATTGCTGAATAAATACAGAGTTTATTGTACTATGCAATTAGAACGTTGAAATTATTCACAGCAGCAGTCCTATGTTGTGCTGCCATGATTGGTCTTACAGAAGTAGATTTGACCACATAGAAAGAGAAGTACAAAATTCACCAAAGAAAAGAATCACTCAAAATTTAGAAATGGCCAAATGGAATAAGAGGTACAAAAGCTCAATGAAGAAAATAATTACTTAAAAATTAGAACTGGGTAACTGGAAACTCATGACTTTAAGAAACATCAAGAAACAATTAAAAAACTGACAAAAATATAGAAGAAAATATGAAAAATGACATCAGAAAAAATATCTCACCTGGAAAATTGATTGAGAAGAGATAATTTAAAAATTATTAGGAGTCAATTCTTGAGTCTTATGCATATCAGAATTGACTAACAAAAGTAACATATAAACCCAGTTCATTATATATAGATCTCTAACTCAATAGGAAGGTAAGAGGGGAGGGAGTCAAGAAAATGGATTGGGCAAGTAGCTAAACAGAAAGAAAAGGAGTAGGAGGAGAGGGGGAGAGAAAGAGAGAGAGAGACAGACAGACAGACAGACAGACAGACAGACAGACAGACAGACAGACACAGAGACAGAGAGATAGACAGAGACAGAAAGAAAGAGAGAGGCAGAGATAGAGACAGAGACAGAGAGAGACTGATGAATGGGAAAATAAGATGTAGGGGGAATACATAGTTAGTAATCTTAACTGTGAATGTGAAATCATCCACAAAACAGAAGTGGATAGCAGAATGGATGAGAAAATAGAATTAAATAATATGTTGTTTAACACACTAGAAACAAAGAGAGACACATATGGAGCAAAAATAAGATACTGGAGCAGAATCTAATATGCTTCTCCCTGGGGCAACGTGTAGAAGGGGGAAGAGAAGGCATAGAAGTTTAACAGTTAAGATCAAGAAGTATAAGTAAAAATAAAACATTTAAAAGATAACCATGGGAATTACCATTTAAGTAACCATAAACAACAAATTTATATCAATACAAAATATATGTGCGCAAAATGGCATACTATCCAAACTTTTAAATAAAAGTCAAATGAGTTATAGGAGTAAATAGACAGTACAACTCTACTAGTGTGGAAATTAAATATTCTGCTATCAAACTAGATAAGTCTAACCAAAAAATAAATTATAACGAAGCCAAGAAAATGATTAGAATTTTAGAAAATAATGAGTTGTGTTAGAACTCTGGAGAAAACTGTACAAAAATAGAAGCAAGTATCCTTTTTTTTTCAACTGTGCATGATATGTTCAGAAAAAAATTGACCATTTATTAATGCATAGATACCTCACAATGAAATATAGAAAGGCAAAAATATTTAATGAATTCTTTTCTGACCATAAACCAATACAATACATTTAATTAGAAAAAAATAGGTTAATGTATATAAAAAATTAATTGGAAACTAAATAAGCTAATCTTTAATAATGAGTGGTGGAAAGAACAAATCATAAAATAAATAATTATTTCATTAAAGAAAACAATAATGAGAGAAAAATCTGAAGATATGTGTCATGTACCCAAAGTAGTACTAAAGGGGAAATTTGGCATTCTAAATGTATTTGTTATTAAAAGACAAATAGAGCCCATCAATGAAATGGGCATAAAATCAAAAAAAAATAAATAGGAAACATTACAAATTGCTGATTAACACTGAATTAGAAATGCTAAAACAAAAAGAGATGAATGAAATTGCTATAAAAATATACAAATAATAAATAAAAATATCAACTGACTTATTAAAAGGTAACTAAATAAACCTTTTGTTGTTTTTAATATAGAAAATATAAAGCCAATAAATGGTGTCAAAGCTGAAAAATATGAGGTGACCATCAATGAAAATGAAATGCAAAAAATTATTAGAAGCTATTTTCTCCAGTACATGACAAAATATGTAATAATTTTAGGGAAAGAAAAATAAATTGAACAAGTCATCCATGACACCCCAAAGAAAACAATCCCCAGGACTTGATTGATTCACAATTGAATTCTATCAGACACTTAAAGGACAGTTCCATTTATCCTTGTGTTTCCTAGTCTTTTTATTAGGAATGAACTTTCCTTAAAAATAATAATTAGCATTTACCAAAAACTATCAGCAAACATTGTTTGTAATAGAGTTAAGCTAGATTTCCCAATACAATCAGATGTGAAGCAAGGATGACCATTATCACCATTTTTACCCAATATTGTACTATAAATGCCAGCTATAGCGATAAGAGAAGGAAAATAAATTGAAGGGATTAGAATGGGCAATGAAGAAGCAAAACTATTGTGTTGTTTTTACAGAAAATATAATGGTATATTTGGAGATTCTTAGAGAATCAATTAAAAATAAGTAATAATTAAGAATTTTAGCAAAGTCGCAGCATAAAATATAAACCCAAATAAATCATCAACATTTCTTTATATTATCAGTGAAATCTAGCAGAAAGGGATGCAAAGGGAAATTACTTTTAAAATATATGTAGACAATACAAAACACTCAGGAGTCTACCTGTTAAGATCATCCCAGGAACTAC
Source organism: Notamacropus eugenii (assembly GCF_028372415.1). Taxonomy (NCBI): domain Eukaryota; kingdom Metazoa; phylum Chordata; class Mammalia; order Diprotodontia; family Macropodidae; genus Notamacropus; species Notamacropus eugenii. The sequence continues at coordinate 108,296,250 of NC_092878.1, forward strand.
ATGAACATAATTACAAAACTTTTCACACAAAGACAGATCCAAACAATTACAGAAATATTGTTTTATCATGAGCCAGCTTCTCCACAATAAAATGATAATTCTACCTAAACCAGTTTTCTTATTCAATGCCATAACAAATAGTCAAAACATTGTGAAGCAAGAAAAATAATAAATTCCTCTGAAAAACAGGTCAAGAATAGCAAGGGTATCAATGAAATACATAATGTGAAGGAAGATGGACTTACAGAACCAGATCTTAGGCTGTATTACAAACTAGTAAACATCACAATAATATGCTACTGGCTAAGAAATAGAATGGTGAATCAGTGGAATGAATTAATTATACAGTACACCATAGCAAGTGATCACAGTAATTTAGTGTTTGATAATTCCCCAAATCAAAACTTTTGGGACAAGACTTTACAATTTGACAAAAAGTTTCTATGAAAACTGGAAAGGACTTAGGAAGAAATTAGGTATAAACCAAAAGCTCACACCAAAGTGATGTTAAAACAGATATATAATTTGGACTTAAAGGGTGATATCATAAGAAAATAAAGACATATGGAAATTTTACTTGTCGTATCTATGAATTAAGGAAAAATTATGATTAAATAAGAGACAGGCTCAGTGGATATAAAATGAATAACTTTTATTACATTAAATTCAAATATTTTTGCACAAAGCAAATCAAATGTAGCCAAGATTAGATGAAAATCAAGAAGCTAGGAGAAAAAAAAACAAAAACAAAAGACCAAAAAAGCCTCTTTATAACATGTTTCTCCATTAAATGCTTCACTTCTCAAATTTATATGGAAAACTGTATCAAATTTCTAAGAGTATGAGCCATTTTCCAAATGACAAATAGTCATATGAATAGTAATAAATTATCAGTTGTATCATTTGCTGTATAGCATATGAAAGTTTAATCATGTATGAAAAGGCCATTTTCTAAGTAAGAAATCAGAGCTATCGTATTTATACTCATAAGAAAAAAATGCTATGTCACTACTTTTATAGAAGTTCATATTAAAAACAATGATGACATATCACTTCCCACTTGTTAGATTAATTAATTTGACTGTTGTCTTTTCTTCTAGAAGAGTACCAAAATGATATCACTATGCTAGATTCAAGGTATAGTGTGTCTAACTTTGGCTGATCATACCAATACAAGCTTGGAGTGTTCTACCGCGGGTGTGATACAAATTCTTTCTCTCTCTGTCTCTCTGTCTCTCTGTCTCTGTCTCTCTCTCTTTCTCTCTCTCTCTTCCTCTCTCCATCATTAATCTGGATATGAGGCTTTCAGAACTTAGTGTCACCATTAATATTATTTTCTTCATTGCCTTTCTTCTTTCGTAAAACCTTTCATATCACTGGCATGAATTGTGAGAAATCATGATAGAAATTTCATTTCAGTAAGTATGCTTAGTAGAAATATGAAAGTCAAGTGAATGTGTTAGGTATTATATAAATATAATAGCATGGATTTTTATCTGTAACTCTCATAAACACTATGCATATTTATACCTGTCTGAATATAACACACTCCTTTGTGTAGGTTCTAGTACCCCCCACACAGATTGAAAGGCGTTGAATACTGTACTATGCTGGAGCATTTATCTATCTATCTATCTATGCATCTATCTATCTTTCTGCTTTACTGAGTTTCCTAGCCAAGATGTGGTGAGTTAAGCTAAGGAATTCCCCACTTATTTCCATGGGTGGGGGAAATCAGACCAACCTAAAGATGTAATGCAAACCCATTTTACATTAAATAAGTATGCTTCACTACAGATCTTTTGGTCTAATTATTTAAATTTAATAAGTTCAAAAAGGTTAGAAAAACTATACTGTTTCATTTAAATTTTTAATTTCCTTCTGACAGAGTTCAGTACCCAGTAGGCGTTTCATAAGTCTTTCTTCTATGAGTGAATATATATACATACATACATATGTATATATATGTATATATACATGCATATATATGTATATATACATATATACATACACATATGTATATATATATATGTATATATTACAAATCCTCCTTGAATTTCACTGTATGATCAAATGATCACATCTTGAAATCATTTTATATTCTCTAATTATAATGTAGTGAAATTGAATGATAATGGATTTGGAGTCATACAGCATAGGTTTATTTTACAGTTCTGTCACTTTACCTGAGGAAACCTTGGGCAACTGATGTAACCTTTGTGGTTCTTATGATCAGTTTGAAAAAAAAAAATAAAGGGGATTGGATTATAGCAAATGATTGTTAATGTTTCTTCTTCTAAAATCTATGAGCTATATTTTACATATACATTATTCATTCAATTGGATATGCTTTCTGAGGAATCTGATTTCCCTTTTAATCAACTGCTTATCTGATATTAAAACACACATACGTACCATTGACAGCTATGTTTCTAATATTAATGTTGGCATCAAAATATTCGAAACAAAGGCCCTTCAATGAGCACATTAGTCCAAATTATCAAAAATTAATAACAGACATTGAATATACATGAAAGGAGTCAATTCCTCAGAAGAGACTTAATGGCTATCCTTTTTAATTTCAAGAACTTAAATTTTAAGGGATAGAAAGGAGGACTTATCATTTAAAACCAAAAAGCTTTTGATTTTGATACAATTTGAAAATTAAATATTCCCCTGATACTTATCTTTATGTACACACACACACGAGTTTGAAAGAACTATAAAAAAGTTTTCACTTAGAGAAAGTTTTCATGTGTGACTTCTTACATTCAGAATTTCACGTTTTTAAGAGAAGGAATGCTGATTCCACTAACATTCAATTTAACAAGGTCCCAGAGAGAATACAGTTATGGTAATCAAATATGGCCTAGTAAAATATCTAGTGAAACTTGACCTTCAAAATTAGAAAATTAAACACTATTTTTCTTTCATTTTTCACCCACCCTCAGTCATAAAATGTTTGGCAGAAACTTTGCCATTTAATTAAATTTTACCAACTTTTTAATAAAAGAAAAACATTTCTAGACAAACTTGCATTTGCATGAAAAGAGCTAATCAATGTGTGTGTGTATGTGTATATGATGTGTGTGTATACATCTTACAGTTAAAAATTGCTACTTGAAAATTATTTGCATAAATTATTGCATGCAATAACTTTAATCAACATTTTTATTTAAACACAGATTAAAAGTTTGTGAGAATCTTGTTTATTTTCATAGGAATACAAAAATTCTAGAAAATTGTTGTTTTTTTTTTTTAATTGGCCTAGAGAATAGTGAGTGACCCATTTCTTTATTTTTGGTAACAGAAAATATCAACACAATACTGACTTGAACTGGTGTTACATATAACATGCACATATTTAATAACATAGAAAATAATTACACATAAAAAAATCTTACTTTGTGAAAAGCACTGTATCTGTTAGTGTGAAATTCCTTGACAAGAGAAAACATTTTTCACTTAAATTTTGTAACTCCCCAGCACAATGTGTTATACTTGATAGGTCTTTAAGAAATATTTTTTGAGAGAGCAAGATGACAGAGTGGATAGAGAGCTGACCTCGGGACCAGAAATATCTGTGGCATATCTTGACTCTGCACTTGAGAAGTTTTTCAGTATTGATAATTGATATTGAAAGTTGTTCAGAGTGAAAAGTTAATGTTCAGTGAAATAAAACCTGTTATAAATGTAGCCACAAATCAGGTAATAAGGTATCAAAAAATGATGCTCAAAATGAGTCTAGTTCATTGATGCTAATCAGTGAAAGGCCTTTGATGAGGGGGCAAAGTCAAGATATAGGAGAGAAACCAGGCAGTTCCGTTAGCTCTCCCCGTTCCCTACAGAAACATTAAATGAAACCTCTAAAAGAATTCTGAAGTGACAGAATCCACAAAAGGTTGGATTAAAAAACGTTTACAGCCCAAGATAACTTAGAAGGACTTAAGAGAGGTCTGTATCATGTGAGTAAAAGGGGAATGAAGTCAAGTCAGGTGATGTCCAGGCAAGTCAGTGGGAGGCTCTTAGGCACAGTATAGGTCTACAACCAAATACTTACAGTTCTGGCTCAGCAAGCCAGGGGCATGATGAGCTAGCTATGAGACCTTCAACCCCAGTACAACATGCAAAGTGCTAGCCAAACAGGGCAACAGCATGATTAAGCCAGGGCACAATATCACAATGGGCAAGCCTCCCAGTCCCAGAGGTCCTGGTGCAAATGACCAGTGACCAGCCCCTTGTTCCCCAGTGCAAGAAACTTGGGACAGTGCCCTCTGTGCCCCAAGAGTAGAGCTCAACTGAGCAAAAGCCAAAGACAGCCTTGACCAGTGAAAGCTACTATGACAGCAAAGAGGATCAAAACAGAAACTCAGAAGAAGACAACAATGTGAAAATAACTGCACATGAAGCCAAAAAGGGAAACATGAATTCATCTCCAGACCACAATGTCCTCTTATAAGAACTCAAAGGGGATTTTAAAAATCAAAAGAGGCAAAAAAACATTGCAGAGAGAAATGAGTTATTCAAGAGAATTTTGGGGGCTGAAAACAGCTTCAAAAAGGAAGGGAGAACAAATGTTGATGGAAGCAAACTCCTTACAAAATAAAATTGGCCAAATTGGGGGAAAATTGACCGAAGAAAACAACTTCTTTAAAAGTAAAATTAAAAGTAGAATTGGCCAAATGCGAAAAGGAAGTCCAAAAGTTTATTGAAGAAAATAATTGATCAAAAATTAGGATTTGACAAATGGAAGCTAAGGACTTTTAAGACATATCAAGAAACGATTAAGCAAAGTCAAAAGAATGAAAGAAAATGTAGAATACTTCTTGGAAAAACAACTGATCTGATAATTTAACAATTATTGGACTACCTGAAAGCCATGATCAAAAGAAGAGGTTGGACAATATCTTTCAAGAATTTATCAAGGAAAAAATACTCTGATATCCTAGAATCAAAAGGTGAAATAGTCATTGAAAGAATCCACTGATCACTTCCAGAAAGTGATGCGAAAATGAAAACTCCAAGTAATATTATAGTCAAATTCCAGTACTATCAAGTCAAGGAGAAAATACTGCAAGCAGACCAAAATAAATATTTAAATAATCAAGGAGCCAGAGTCAAGATTATACAGGATGTAGATACTTCTACATTAAAGAATCAGAGTGGAGAGCCTGAAATATGATATTCTGGAAGTCAAAAGAGATTTGTATTAGAACCAAGAATTAACCACCCAGAAAAACTGAAAATATGTTATTTTCAAGGGGAAAGATTGACATTTGATAAAATAGTGGACTTTCAAACTTTCCTGATGAAAAGATCAGAGCTGAACAGAGAATTTCATGTTCAAAGAAAAGACTCATGAGAAGCAAAAAGGTAAATAAGAAAGAAAAAAACCCAAACAACGCAAAACATGGTATTCAAAAATAGTAAATTGTTTGCATCCCTGCAAGGAAAGAAAATACTTAAGTAGTATATCTCTATTAAGGCAATTAAAAGGGTACAGTTAGAGAAAAACTATGGATATATGTTATCTTTGATTTGATGATTACAAAATCATTAATAGTTGAATAAAGATTATACTGGGAGAAGAAAGGAGGAGGCAGAATGGGTTAAATTCTTTCACATAAAGAGGTATGAAAGACTTATCACAACAGAGAGGAGAGTGTAAGCATTGTTTGAACCGTATTCATCACCTCAAAGTGGGAATAATATACACACTAAGTTGGGTAGAGACATCTGTCTTATCTTACAGGGAGGAAGTAAGGGAAAGGGGAAAGAAAACAGAAGGAGACTAATAGAATGGAAGGCAGTTTGAAAGAGGTGCAAAACAGAAGCAAAACACTGATGTACAGGGAAAGGGTGAAAAGAAAAAGGAAAGTATATAAAGGGAGAAAATAAGATGGAGAGAAGTGAAAGCAAACATAATTGATAAAAGAGATGGAATAAACTCTCTCAAAATGAAAGTGAATAGCAGAACGGATTAAAAACCATAGTCCTACAATCAGCTGTTTACAAGAAATGTATTTGAAGCAGAGACACACATGCAAAGTAAAAGTAAGTTCTGGAGCAGAATATAAGTTTCAGCTGAAGTAAAAAAAGCAGGAATCTTTTTGTCTGCAAATCTATCTTGATCTCAGACAAAGCAAAAGTCAAAGTGAACCTAATTAAAAGAGACGAAGAAGGAAACAACAAATTGCTCATAAGGTACCATAGACAATAAGCAATGGCAACATTAAACATATATATGCAGCAAGCGGTATAACATTCAAATTCTTAGACAAGTTAAGCAAGTTACATTCAGAAATAGACAGCAGAACTTTACCAACCTCACTAACTAAATAAGCAAAACTATGCCAACCACAAAATAAATAAGAATAAAATTTTAGAAGAGTTTGATATGGGAGACATTGGAGACAATTGAACGTGGATAACATGCAATATACCTTTTTCTTAGCAGTACATGGCACCTAGACAATAATTGACCATGTAGAAGGACATAAAAACAAAATACTCAAAAGCAGAAAGATGCAAATTTTAAATGTATTATTTTCATATCATAATGCAATAAAAAACTATTGGTAATAAAGTGCTATGAAAGGATAACCTAAAAAAACTTGCAATAAACAAAATAATGTAATCTTAAGGAATGAGTGGGCCAAATAAGAAATCATTGTAAAGTAGCAATCATCAAAACTGTTGGTACTGGGTAAGAAGAACATGATAATTCATTTCCTTAATATAAAAAAAATAGGTGGGTTTGAGGGAGGGATGCAAGTTGGGGTGTGATATGTAGTACTTGCATTGAAACAGCATAATTTTATTTCTTTCTTATTCACTTTTCTTGACTTATTTCAGAAATTTTACAATCTTTTGGTGGAGAAATCTTTTTTGATAATATATTTGTAATTAATTATAGGGTGTGAAAATCTAAATTAATTTGTTTAAAAAAGTTTTTTCAAGAATTCTCCATGAATCAGCCCTACCCACACAACTCTGCACGACATTTTGAGTTATTGTTGTTCTTATTTTCACAGAGACCTATTTCTGTAAATGTCAAGTCTAAAAAGGTACAAGAAAAATTGTCCTTTTGTACATACAAACAAAATATGGCGCAGTGGTATCTTCTGCTGCAACAATAAATTGGAATCAATGTGAATATCCAGTGTAGAAAAGGGCTTAGCTGAAATACTCCTAATTTGAAAACTATCTTATACTGGGAAAGCATAAGATAGATTAATTCCCTTTGTCTGGGAAGGTGACATCAGAATCTAAAAGCCTATTTGACCTCAGTGATCAGAAGATGACCTTTGTGACAGCCATTTTTCCCCTTATTTCAGGAAGCACTAGATGATCACATATTGTTACGTGGGAGAGTCTATACACCAATACTGCCAGCCCCTATAGGAGATGTAACTGTTCCTCTTTTTACAGAGGTATAATAGAATTTATAGTGCTGGAAAGTCTCACCAGTCTTTGAAGAAACTAATCAGGACATATAATAAAGCACTTGAGCAGTATCATCTTTTGGCCTAAAAAAAGATATTTTTATTCCACAATACTAGCAATTGAGGAATAGTTATTATTAACCCAAAACAAATGACTAAGGGCATCCCTTTATTCATTCAAAGAAATGCTCAGTATTGCAGAGCCACAGCCAGGGTGATACAAGATTTGATAGCTGCAACTATAAAGGAGCAGAAACCTTAGAATAGAACAATTCAGAAGGCAAAGGAGCTATGATTAGTCAAGAATAACATACCCAACAAAACTGAGTATCATCTTTATTCTCAAAAAAAGGATATTTAATGAAATAGAAGGTTTCCAAAAATTCCTGATGAAAAGATTTCAACTCAATAGAAAATTTGACATTCAACACAAAACACAAAAGAAGCTTAAAATGGTAAACATGAATGAGAAATCAGAAGGAATTTATGAAGGTTAAACTGTTTCCATTCCCACATGGGAAGAGGATAATGTAACACCTAAAACCGTTATTCTAATTAAGGCAATTAGAAGGAGTCTATTTAGAGAGAGGTTGTGAGTATAAATATATTATAATGGAATGATGTCAAAGGGCAGAATGGAAATGTGAAAAAAAGAAATATAGACATAGGGAGAAGGCAGTGGAACAATGGGGAAAATTATTCCACATAAAAGAGCAACACAAGGAAGAACTTTAACAATGGAGGGAAAGTAAAGGACTGCAGGTGATGCTTGAAACTCACATTTTTCTGCACTGGATCAAAGAGTGTATAACACACACACATACATTCACATACACATACACACGTGTATTAGAAATTTCAGTTGTCCAACATGGAAGTAGAAGAGGAAGAGATTAAGAGAAAGGGCAAGTGATAAGTGGGAAAATAGATTAACTGAGACAGTGGTTTGAAAAATACGTATTTACATATATGTAAGTTCAATGCAAAATACTGGACAAGAAAAATAGACTTCTATTTGGAGGATCTGTACAGTGCAATCTCCTAAGTGACACTGAAAATGAATCCCTATATTTTAATGGAAGATTGGACTACTGTCCTAGGGTAAGGGTGGAATTGAGAATATGCACAAATCACTCTCTCTTTTGTCTTACTTTCTCTAGATTCTACTCTCACAGTACTATCCTAAGTTTTCAAGTCCAATTGAATGGAAATGAACTTTGAGTTCCTAATGGGGTTAACCCCTGAGATTCTAGATTGTCTCACTTGGAGTAGTAACCTGTATAAGTGCCATCTTACTAAACTAAAAGCTTTACCAGTCCTGGGAAGGGAGAAAAACTTGGGGCGGGCAACCGTTTTCTCATTGGATCTACATGGTTCAATTAACTCATTGTAATAGTATAAAGTATAGTCTCAAATCTATTATTGAGAATTTCCTCCTCTTTGCCATTACAATGAAAGTTGGCTCCACCCAGATGATGTATTTCCCAATAATCTAAGTCAGTTGTTCATCTTCAGTAATTGAGACGCAAGGGCAGAAAGGTGGCATAGTGGATAGAATGCTGGACCTGGAATCAGGAAGACCCAAGTATAAATCCAGCTTGAGACCCTCACTAGCTGTATGGACAATTCCCTTGACCCTGTTTTCCTCAGTTTCCTTTTCTCTAAAATGAGTTGGAGAAGACAATGACAAACCCATCTAGTAAGTTTTTCAAGGGTAACCTCAAATGGGGTCATCAACAGTAGGACATGACTAAAACAACAAATTGAGACTCATTCTTGATATGTCCGCAAGGTGCATACACAAACCTACAATATGAAGATGCAACTAGAAATCTCAAATGAGCATTTGGGTTCTTCATCAGACAACTTCTGTAATCTGCCTTAGATTTTGTGAGAAATTTCAATTCAAGTCAATGCAATAAAAATTGACTTGATGCATACTTTTGGTCATATTCTATAGATACAAAACAAAGTTACAGAAATGTTCCTGACCTCAAAAATCTTATATTCATCATGAATGATATAAGGCAAAAGCAAGTGGCACACTGAAAATGGGAGCTTTAAGAACTGAAATAATCACTAGTCTTAGAGTCAAAGGTCCTTGTTCATGGCAAATTTCTGCTTTTCATTAGCTATGTGGCATCAGTAAAAGTCTTCACCTCTGTGGGCTTCATTTTTCTCATTTGTAAAATGAAGCAGTTAGTCTAGATTGCTTCTAAAGTCTTCTCTAACTCTGAATTCAAATTGGGAATCTTTAGAATCTTGTTCTTTAGCTCAAAGCATTGGATTTTTTATTTTAGACTAGGGGACAGACAAAATGAAGTCAGACAAATTTCAACCATAAGATCAATACTCTTCTAAATGACTATCAATCCTTGAACTATCAGAAGTAAGCAAAAGAATTCTTCATTTTCCACTGGAATTTGTGAGAAATTTAGTAAAATATATCCATCTTGCCCCTTGGGATAAGGAATCTCAGTTAAGTAATTCAAAGATTGTATTACCATGTTCTCCAGTTAAATTCCTGTCAGCAGAATTATTATTTGTGGGCAAAAACAAAAACGATCCTTCACATACAGTGCTCAAATTGTCATCTTTGCTTTCTATCTGGTACAGTAGAATCAGTGCCTGGTAAGTATGATAAGTTTCAATCAATTCGATGCAACAAAATTTTCTTGGATTCATACTTTGGGTTTTGTTGTATGTATACAAACCAAGTTTAAAATATTGTCTCTGACTTCAACAATATTACACTCTACAAGAGACATTATGTGGTGAAGACATCAAAAGCAAAATTAAGAAGTGAAACAGAAGCTCCATTTTAGCACAAGTCTCAATTATCAAGACTGGTGGAAAATTAAGTCAGGTTTAACTCCTGTACTAACTTGCTAGGGAATGTTTATCTAACTCCTGACTTTGAATGTCGATTTCCAACTCCATAACATGCTTCTCTGCTTTTTAATTTGTGACTTCAAGCTACTTGCTAGGGTCCTGCTGCTTTTTAACACAATCCCTGAGGCAACAGGCCTGCATGAGTAGCTGCCATATGGGTTCACTGGTGATAGATTGCATGCTGCCAAGGACCTTTTAGTATCTTCTTAATCAGAGCAAACTCTCTAGTGTTTCCCTGCAAATTTTAGTAGTAACTGCAACTTATAATTATCCACAGACTAAAGGATGGCCTTGTGACCATTATCACAAACATTATCTATTATCCTAAGCAATAATTAACTTAAACTGACATCTGATTAGCTACTAATTACAGAATTCAGGTAACATCAGGACTATTATCTTTGCAGAGACATTGTTAATTCTGCAAGAATCCCCATAGGTTATACAGGAAATTAGAAAATCTTAACATGGGATTTTTATTCCTAGGAGGATAGATGAAACACTTCCCTTCTGAATGAATGATGCTCAAAACTACTTTCATTATTTATTATATTCTTCCAAATAACTGCCTTACCTGTTAGCAGGATATTTAAAATAAAGTTATGAAAATCTGAATAACTGATCAGAGAAAATTGCTACTTGTGGATTTTATAAGATTTAGTAACATTAAATGTAATAAAACAAATGATAGTTTTAAAAAATCCCTCTTTTGGTCTTTTAAGAATAACAGCAACACACACACACATACACACACACACACATTAACATTTGCACCTGTTCAGCAGTCGAAAAATAAACATTGCATTGAGAAATCTGGGGCAATTTATTATCTATCATGGAGAGTGCTTTTGCAACTTGTGTTTTTCAAAAGTTCTTGCATATTATTTTTCTGCAAGATGCATAGTGTCTATTCACCACATGTAAAGACTTCCTGGTTTCTTTACCCCTATTCAAGTCTTACCACGCTGATGATTTTGTTTATATGATATCTTCCCTCAGATATAATGCAAGTTCTTGAAGAAAGACATTGGCTTATCTGATTCTGTATCTCAACCACTTAACTCAGTGTTTGGAACATAGTAAATGTTAAACAAATGTTATTTATGCAAATATATAAGTATACATTCATGTTCATATGTATTTGTTGTTCAATTTTGTGTCTGGCTCTGTGACCCCATTTAAGGATTTCTGGACAAAGATACTGGAGTGACTTATCATTTCCTTCTTTAGCTCATTTTATAAATTAAAAGAAAAAAAGTGAAATAAGCAAGGTTAAGTGTCCAAGGTCACATAGCTAGTAAATGTCTGAGGTTGGATTTGAAATCAGGAAGATGAGTCTCCTTGCCCACAAGTATCTTTATCCACTATCTCTCTAGTTTTGCTCTGGAGCAGCTAAGTGTGCAGTGGATAGAGTGTCAGGCCTGGAATAAAGAAGGTAAACACATGAGTTTAAGTCCAGTGTCAGACATTAACTAGCTATGTGACTTTGAGCAGATCATTTAACCCATTTTGCCTCAGTTTCTTCATTTGCAAAACGAAATGGAGAAATAGCAAACCATGTCAGTATCTGCCAAGAAAGTACCAAATGGGGTCATGATGAGTCAAAAATGGCTGAAATGTGTTTGTTGTGCATAGTGTTTATATTGAACCACTGAACATGAAATTGGTGATGATCTATATTTCTTTTTCTTATATTGGTGAAGAGCTGATCAAACAGTAATTTGTCACTGATTCTCCATTTTGATCCATTTTGAGGGGTTTTGGGGATCACAGCTGTGAATTCATCATTGCTAGAAATGCTTCTCTTGATCTGTCAGTGCAACATGAGAACTTGTCTTTAACTTAATGTCTTCGAGAATTTTCCTTTAAATACAAAGTGGATGCTATATACACACTCCAGTAAAGCAACTGGTTCTAGTACATATCAGAGGAAGGTCTTGAGGCCAGGTCATCCTTACTCCACAGCTTACCATGTGTCCACCACAAGATTCTGCCTCTTGACCCATTCTTTCAGTGTAATATAAGGCAAAGAGCTCTGGGTTTGGAATCAGACCAATGTAATTCACATGTTAAAGAACACTTCTTCCATAGCAATGCTGTTCATGATTAATAAAGAATCTTTGAAGTGTTTTGTATTTAACTAGTTCATATCAAGATTTTAATGTCAATGTATTTTTCATCAGAGAACAAAATTCTAGGGCAAGGGATACCATGGGATGATGGGGGCTTCTCTAATTATCAGTGATTTAATTTTTAATGAGATTGCTTAAATTTTTCCCTTAATTCCTCAAATATATAAATAACTTTCTATGAAAAAAGGTACTTTCATATTATCATCATCTTAGAAATTAAGACAAAACACTATGCTCAGAAGAGCGAAATGAGTTGCTTGTAGTCAGAGAGTTTCTATATTTCTAAACTTCAGAGTTAAAACTTTTCAGAATCCAAGTCCTACTGACCCTTATACAGTGATACCTTCTGGGAATATATAAGTACATATGTGATATTGAGTGAAAGCAAGATGTAGCAAATGGTTGTTGTCCTTCATTCTCAAAGAGGTTAAAGTGAAGTTTCAGTGTGTCTGACTGCAGCTGATCAGATCAATATGAGCTCGGGATGCTCTCCCACAGGTTGGGCACAGATCATCCATGTGAATATTTCGGGTGGATACTACAAATTTGCACATCCCACATTTACCTTGTACTGTCTCAATTCTCCTTTGCTCATAGAGCACAGCACCCTTTCTGATGTGAGCACACCATGCTGAGCTGTCCTGTGCCAATGTTTCCCATGTCCCACAATCAAACTTGAGAAAGACCTTGAGAGTGTCCTTGTATCACTTCTTCTGACCACCATGTGATCACCTGTCCCATGTGAGTTCTCTATAAAATAGTCTTTTGGCAAGCATACATTTTTGTATTAGAACAACATGGCTAGCCCATCAGAGTTGCCCTCTCTGAAGCATGCTATGAATGCCTGGAAGTTCAGTTGGAGCAAGAATTTCAATGTCTGGTACCTTATCCTACGAGATGCTACTCAGAATCTTCCTAAGACAGTTCAAATGGAAGCAATTCATTTTAATGGCATGGCACTGTAAACTGCCCATGCTTCACAGGCATCCAATAATGAGGTCAGCACAATGGCTCAGTTTGGTAGTCAGTTTAATACCTCTTCTCTCCCAAAATTTTCTTTGGAGCCTCCCAAACACTGAGCTAATTCTGCCAATGTGTGCATCAACCTCATCGTCAATGTATACATCCCTGGAAAGTACACTACCAGGGTAAGTGAACTTTTTCACAGCATTCAGAACTTCTCCATTTGTTTTAACCAATGGATCCATGTATGGGTGGTGTGGTGGTGGCTGATGGAGCACCTGTGTTTTCTTGGTTTTAATTGTTAGGTCAAAATTAGCACAGGCAGCAGAGAATTGATCCATACTTTGTTGCATCTCAGCTTTAGAGGCTGCATTGAGTGCTCAACCATCTGCAAACAGAATATCATGCACCAAAACTTCCTCCACTTTGGTTCACTGCATCCTGAGCCATCGCCATCCTTGACTCTGTCCTGCGCTGGACTATAATGACTCTGGAGGAGAGAGTAAGGCTGAAGACTTCGTGCAATTCTGCCTCACTTAAATTTGATTTATGCAAGAATGAAAAGACATACCATTTTACTATATGTCTCAAAGTCCTGTGGTGACAGGCAAGTGATGAAGCAGCAGGTGTTGTATTCACAACCCTGCACATCGACAGCTCAGGAGATAAGGTAATTTCTCATTGGAAGCATCAGTGGAACTCGGCGGTCCCCACGGTGTCTGAGTAGCCTTTTAAGAATCCCACCGCTCACCTCTTGGTGTGAGAAAGGGGGCTAGAAAAGGTGCCCTAAACATCCTTTGCTTACCTAGCAAATAGTGAAGTTATATTGAAGTCACAGAGACGTGGGTTCAAGTCTTTTCTCTTACATTCGCCAACTTTAGATCCTGGGAAAATCAACTCACCACTCATTTCTGTGGTTACTCTCTAAGATGATATGTTCCAGAACAACAACTGATCTACATTGATGGAGTTTTTTTTTTTCTTCTCAACACTCTTTCCAAAATCCAATAAAGTCACAGGAGTAGAACAATGAAAACAACAAAAGGAAATATAAAGAGAATAGGGACACCCATAAATGCAAGAAACTACTAATAAATGGGACACAAAAGGCAAAATTGGGAAATAAATATACTCAGGAATGTGGAATTTCAATTTTACCTACACATATTATATATGGATATGCAATTTCCTTTGTTTGGAGATGATATTGATTGCTCTTTGTCCTTTGAATACGATCAATAGCAACCTATATTCTGCTTTAAAAGATAATTAAATATTTTACCAAACGAGTATGATATTCTCAGTCTACAAACACTAGGTTATACATTGATAGTGAATTCATTGCCAAATTTAGATTTTACTACTGCTGTCAAGGTTCTTCAAAATTAATGGCATCATAGAAAGTACGGTATTCTGGATCCAGCAATTACCCAATTTTACAACTGGGCTAAAACATTTACTAGTAGTGTGATTCTAGCTTAAGTCCCAACTTCTTTTATCTCAGTTTATTCAGCTGTGATGCTAGTCAGTATTGCTTTCCTTACAGAGTTTGGGGGAAGGTAAGTTTATTTATTTAAAGGGAATTTCTTATTCAAAGAGAAGTATGATTAATTCTGTAATGCATTAAGAGAAAGCATTATGTAACCTAAAACTTTATATATAGACCTAAATTTCTTGAGAGATTTCCTTTGGCAGTGTAAAATACTTTGGCCCTGAATGTCATGGAAAGCTTGGATAAAGGAAGAAGCTTATATTATCTTTTCTTTACAACATTTGTACAGTCTTAAATAGATGCTGAAATACTGAAACATGTTGGATTTGTTTGGTTTAATTTTATTTTCCTTCTCCTGTTTATTTTCCTTGAATTTATGTGAATTTGTAACTAACAGTTGACAATAGAAGCTAAACCAGTTACATATTGGAGATAACTAACAATGTATTTCCAGGACCAAGTCAAGAATTCTCTAAAATATTCAACATAAGAGATTATTCTGAAATGGAAGACTGTTAAGTAACTTGAAACATTCAGAAACATGATCAAATTCTCAAAAATCCAATATGGATCAATTAAATTTAAATTTTAAAATAAGGTCAGGGGGGAGAGATGTTCTAGCATCACTTAGAAAGAGGGCAGGAGGATTGCTCAGGGGATCTCTAAGAACTCTTCCAGTTTATAGTGGTGGTGGTGGTAAGACAAACTAATTGCAGGATTTTGCACAATACATAGGGGGGTAATCCATTTCAAAAAGAGGAGACTTGGTAGTTCAATATGTATTTACTAGTCAGTGTCAGAAGATGCTTTATATTTGGCATATTTGGAGAGATGTTTAACTTGGTAATGTGGGAACTTTCAGAGCAGGGTCAAGTAACCAAGTAAAGTCACACTGAAACAAAGTGATGTCCAAAAAATTTGAAATTATTGACTTATTTTTGTATTTAAAAGAAGCTGTACCACAAACTTGATAATTATGAGCAGATAAACCCTGAACAAAGATGTACTTGTTTCAAAGGCTACAATTCATCATATTTATCACAAACCAGCTTTCCTTAACAGCCTCTGCTTATTTTTCTAATCTCAACAAACACTTGTCGTGTATAACCTGAGTTATATTTAAATTTATATATTATTATCTTTTAGATTTTTAGATTTTTTCATTCACTATCCTGAGACAAGGGCCAGTAATGGGAGTTGAATAGGAAGAAGATAAAGATAGTCAAACATGAAGTTTCAGGGATATCTTCTCTTTTTGCTAAACATCTTCCATGGACTGAATTTGGATGAACCATGATCCAAGGTTTTTCAACACCTCATTGAAAATTTCTTTATTCTTTTTCTTATTTGAGCTCTCACATTTTTGTCTTCCCAGTACCTAAATCCATTAGGCTACCTGCATTTTTTCCCACTATCATCTCCTGTTAGTCCTCATTTGTCTTCTGCCAAGTTTATTAGGACTGTGAGAGGTTGTTTTGGAAGGAGGAGTGAGAGGGAAATATATTTTTGGATGGAGGTGGAAGAAGTTCTTATGAATATGTACCCCTTTTTTAAAAATTCTTTAAAGATAAAATGTCTTATTTTTTCCATTAAGTTTTCCCCTATGCTGTCCTGTTAATAATGACCATTCTTTATTTCAGACTCCACAGAACTGTTTGAAGGACTGTTCTGAAACTTTCTAATATATTTATTCTTCAAGGGACCCACACATCATGGCCAAAGTGTATATATGTATATAGCCCTGGATTTTTCTAAATGCTTAATTGATCCATATATTTCTGGGTAAAACAGCTGAATTATACCATAACCACCATCATTTGCATCTCATCACCACCAGCACCACCTCTACCATAATCATCATGGCTAGTATTTACTTCATGTTTTAAATTTTACAAAATATTCTGTAGATGTTATCTCATTTGATGCACTCAGGGACCTATGAGTAGTCACTGTTATTTCCATTTTACAGATGATTAAACTGAAGACCTAGAGATGTTAAATGACTTCTGCAAGGTAATACAGCTAATGTGTCTGAGGCAGGTCTTTCTAACTCTTGAGTTCCATATTCTGACCACCTTGCTACCTGCCAAATACTCTCACAAATACAGAGCTTCATTTTTCTTTGTCTTTGCTGTTGAGTATATCATGGATGTTGAGCTCAGGCACCCAGGTTCAAAATCTAGGTGTTTTCTTTGACTCCTCTTTCATATCCAAACAGCAGTCAATTCCATCATTTGGGACATCTCTAGTATATAACCTCCTTCCTCGTTTGACATTGACATTGACACTTTGGTGCAGGCCCTTTTTGCCTCACACCTATATTATTAATACAGGGTTTGAGTTGGTATCTCTGCCTGAAGTCTCTCCTCATTACAATCTGTCATCCCCTCACTTTGAAAATAGATGATTCGAAAGCACAGATCTGACAATATAAGCACCAAAATGCCTCAATGGAGAAATTCCAATGGATCCCTAATACCTTCAGGATCAAATATAAAATTATCTGCCTGGTTTTCAAGTCTTCCATAATGGCCCCTTTTTACCTTTCCTGAATTCTGACATTTTAGTCCCCTCCACAGGCTTTTTTAATCCAGTGATATGAGACTTCCTGTTGTTCCTCACATAAGCCGCTCCATCTCTGATGCTAAGCATTTTCATTAGATATTCCCTTGTCTGGGATACTCTTCCTTCTCATCTTTGCCTTCCAGCTTCCCTAACTTTTTCAAGCCATTAAATTCCCAATTTCTGCAAGTTGTTTTTTTTTTTCCTAATCATTCTTAATCTCAGGGTCTTCCCTTTGAGATTACTCAAAATTTTCTTGTCTTTATGTTGTTGGGATATATTTGTTTGCCCTTTCTTTGGCCCATTAGATTGAAAGATACTTTGGAGTTGTGATTCTTTTATTTTTGTTGCTTATTTTTTGTTTTGTGGGGATATTTTCTCTATATCTTAACATTTAGCTCAGTACTTGGCACATTGTAGGCACTTAATATATGCTAGTTGACTGATTGACCAAGGCATACTTTCTCCTGTCATTCTAATACACTCAGAGAGGTTGATCCTCCCTTACACATCTCTAAAGTGCATTTAAAACAAGTGTGGTATTTGTCCCACCTCTACTGACTTTTGCACTAATTTTAATATCACTGACATGCATTAATAATATATTGCATATCCCAAATTCAAGTGGAGGGTATTTCTTCCAGTATACTGATGGCGATTTTAATGCACTGTGGTTTGGCCACTTACTAGTTGTTTTGAGCACTTTCTAATAATTTCCCATCTCTATGGCCTTCTGGGCGACAACTTCCATGCTGGTAATATCAGGTGAGTCTTACTTAGAACTTTAAAAATGCTATTTCTTGTCAATACCTGGTTTTCCTGAGATAAAATATGACTAAAATGATAATACAAGGCTTTTCTTATGAAGCATTACTGCTACAGAACTTGTTGTAAAATGATAGAGATCTTGAGATTGGATCATATATTTCGTTATATTCCCCTTTCCTCTTCTAATTCTTGCATTCTTCCCCTAAACCCTGTCCCCTGGTACCTCTCCAGCAGCCTACCTCCTTGGCAGCCATAACATCATAGCTATTTGTGCATGCATAATATCTTCCTACTAGATTATAAAAGTCATATGGACAGGGAACATAATTTATTTCTTTTATATTTATCTCAGAACCTATAATAGTTCTTTCTTCACAATGGAAACTTAGAAAATGTATGTAATAATTAAACAAAAATTCAGAAGCAAAGAAATTTTAGGGATGAAAAACGTTTACCTACGTTAACTCTAAATCAGAAGTTGAGTGGCATTATGGATAGAAAACTGGCCTTGAATCCAGGAAGATCTGATGCAAGTATGGTCTCAGAAAAATAAAATCTCTCTGACTCTAAATAAGTAATTTGCCTTCTATTTCCAAAGAGAAAATATTTTAAAGACATTGTATTGCAGAGAAGATGTCGAATTCTATAATTAGAGTTATTTCCTCATCCTCAGATTCCTTAAGGAATTGAAATCATAAGACTGGACTCTATTCAAGTACGCTGACCTGTAGTTTTAGTATTGTATGTTCCTGTTCAACCAACACATTTTCAGAACATTCCTCATATATCATATGTTATTACTGGACAAAAATAATTCTCCATTTTTATGATAAGCTTTCCAAGCATGACTAATCTGTACCTCAGAAGATGGACACCTGCTTCATCACTTTTTCAAATTGTGAAACATATTTCAATTAAATTCAGTAAATAACTATAATACCAAGAACAGCCAGATCATATGCTCCACTGATGTTCACTTGGGATGCTAAAGTCACCTCCATGTCATGATGAAAAAAAGCCATAAAACTCGAATGCAATGTTGTATTTATGAAGGAAATAAAATTTACGAAGGAAATAAAATCAGCAGACAATATACATCATATTTTTTCAAAAAATAATTACTTTAGTGTAGCAAAATCTTGGTCAGCATCCCTATTAGGGATGATAATTGTGACAAATAGGTATTTTACTAAGTAAGTTTGTCACTGGAGCCTATCAGAAGAAGTATCATTAAGAATGGCAGTGTGTCAGGAATTAAGCATATTACTGCTAACAAGTATGAAGGACAAGACAGATTTTGCACTGAGTTTTAATGAGTACATGATATTGAAATTTCTAAAATTTTCAAATAAATGAATGTATAAAATACAGATGGATTTCTCAATCTGAGTATAATGTAAAAAGAGAGAAAAATTCATCTCTGTTGTTCAGGTTACCAGAGAGAGAAATGATCCTTGCAACCAAATACTAAGATCTTTTTATCAGAAGATGAGAGATTTAAAAAAAAAAAAAGATAAAATTTGAAAGGAGAGAAAGAAACTTCCACCCATCAGGTAGATTGAATAGAAAAGAATCTGATGTTGATGAAAAAAGGGATAATAAAAAACCAGTCAGCATGAACTATAGAAAAGTAATTTGGATGAAGTAGATTTTTGTACTCCAAGCATAATGATGTGAATTCAAAGGTGGCAACCAGAAGGACATCATCCTGACGCAGTCAGAAGGAGATGAAGAGTGACAGTTGGTCCCTCCTTGGAAAATTTATAGAGAATAACTTGTGAAAGTTCTGGTATCTTCAAATCTATGTGTCTGGAATATCCCAGTTATCTGTTTTTCCCAAAATCCAATACATATTCATTAAGCACATACTATGTTCTAAGTACTGTACTATGTGCTAGAAATAAAGTTAATAAAAAAGATAGTTGCTGCCCTACAAAAGGGAAACAACACACAAAAAGAGAGAGCAAAGTAGGAAGAAGAGGAATCACCCTTGTAAACTAGCTACAGGGCTATCTTGTTTTGTGGAGTGGCAACCAGAGAGGGCAGCAGATACAAAGTTGTGGAAGCTAAATATCCAGTTTCTGCCCTCTAAGGAAGGAAGGCATTGAGATGACTTTAATACTCCTTCCTCCAGCCCTCTAGTTAAAAGGAAGAATAAACTGATAAAGAGGGTGTCAATCAAGACAGGAGTTCCCAGCAGAATGGTGAGTTAAGAAATAATGAGTACATCATAAAAGGGACATCTTGTGACCTGGAGTTGCATCCCAAGTAGGGCAGATTCAAAGTGGAGGGGTACATCAGAATATTCCACTGTTATTAGAATAATCACATTCTAACAACTTCAGCATGATTTGATTTGACAAACTGATATTGTAGTTTTAAGAAGAGGAAAAAATGGGTAAAAAGTAATAAGTACTGACATTTTTTATCATTTTATATTAAAGCTTAATTATTCTAAAACATTAACTATAAGAAAGAAACTGCCACTGCACCCTTTTACCCAGCTTAGCAAATAACTGATTTCATTATGAAGTAAAAAGAAAAACATGACAGAATTATTGGATAATAACAATAGCCTTCTGGTTGGTTTCTCTGCCTCAAACATTTCCTCACTAAGATAGATTTCAAAAACTCAGCTACCAAAGTGATCTTCCAAAACTGAATATCTGATTATATCCCACTCTTCCCCAGTATGATTTCCATTCAAAAACATTCAGTGACTTCCCAGTGCTTCTTGGATCATATAAATTTGCATGTATTTTAATTTTGCCCTTTGAATCTATTGTAATCTGATCTCTATGTCTTTTCAGTTTTCTAATATGTATTTTCTTCTACAAATTCTATAATCGAATAATATTTTTTTTTTGCTTGTTTGTTTTTGTTTTACACCAGATGAGATGTTGTACAGCTCTGTAAATTTCCCTCAACTTTCCTCTATGTTTGGAATTTTCTACCTCCTCATTTCTGCTTCTCTGTTTCCTTGGCTTCCTTCATTTCACACTTGAAACTCCAATTACCTGAGCCTTCCATCTGTGTTTATTTACAATTTATGCTACGTACACCATGTTTACTCATAGTCATTTGCATATTGCATTCCTATATTGCCTTTTGTCCTACTTGAAGGTAGAGACTATTTTGCCTTTTTTTGTACCCCCACATTTAGCTCAGTGCCGATCACATCAGCAGCACTTAATAAGTAAGTGTGACTTGTTATAACTCAATTTCATTGTGTCTGTACTATAAACTCATTTCTGAAACAGTAAAGAAGAGGACGGTGTAATACTGTGAGCAATATCATCTCATAGAAATATATATTTTTAAAGCCCTTGGAATAAATCTATAGGAACTAAGGCATGAGACTCAGAAAAGTCCGCTTTTTGCAAGACAGTATAAATTAGCAATTAGACAACAAGTAGACAAAAAAATGGAATAAATTTAAAAGTATTTCTGTAATGATTTATTTTCACCAACAGTCACAATGGAACCATCACTTGACCACTCAGTGTTCCATTTGAAGAAGTATAATTAGCACTGGAGAAAATTAAATTAGGAACAAAACCATTTTCCAAGGAATCTTACAAAGGGAAGGGAAAGAAAAGAAGTTTTTTGTTTTGTTTTGTTTTTTTTAAATATAAAGTAACATCATCAACTGGAAAACAATAGGTAATATTTCGATATTTATTGGCCCACATACCTACTTTCTAACCTTTCTAAAGTATATAGCCACATGAACTGTATACATATTGTTCAAAAATAACACATAGGAGGCACTGGAATTTTTGAACTCCAGCCTCTAATAGGTTCACTCTTGATCTGATAAGAGATGAAGGACAAGGAGAAAGCGTCAGAAGGATTAATTTTACTTTCTTCCAGTCTAGTCTTCTCATAAGGGGCTGTCCATAATGGAAGTTACAATTCCTACAGCATTTCCTAATCAGCCTTCCCACAGCAGCAGAAAAGAATATAGAAGCTTGCTGTTCCATGGGGTTGGAGGAGCATACAGCACATAGCATAGCATACCTGCAGTGGCAGGGAAGAGCAGGAAAGTCCCAGGGCAATCTAAGAAAGAGGCAGCACAGTGCAATAGCAGTTCAGGGTGAGAGTCCAGGGGAGCCAAGCAAGTGAAAATCAAGGAAGGATGCCCCAGTATCTGCAGAAGCTGCACCTGAGATTTTCAGCCCACAAAATAAAAGTCTGTAAGTCACCTACTTGAACTTCTGGGAGCTAAAATGGAGGAGTGATCAGTAAATGCACTCTCCCCCTCCCTTTGTTGACCTTGAAAGAACAGTAAAATATTTCCCCAGAAAAATCCTGGGTCAGTGGAATCAGCAGAAGTGGCAAACAGTTTGTAGCACCTGAGGCTAGGAAAATCGATCAGGAATATTCTTCTTACTGTGGGGGAGGACCAGAGCCCCAAGGGAGTGGAGCCTTGCAACCAACATCAGGCCCCAGGGGCCTCAGCTCTCCAGGGGAAACAGGAAGACATTAGGGCAGCCTGGGAACACCAAGCCCTGAGTTTGCTTTTGCTCTAGCTCAGCTGAGGAGATCCCCAATGACTAGACCACCCCTCCCTCATACTTAACAAGCTAGCTCCAGGGCTAATCAGGGGAAACACAAACAGAATTCACCTTTGCTTTCTCACACCAGTCAGCTCAGCACAAGGTTATTTAACATAAAGCTGAAAGAACCAGAGGCCATAACACACAAAGTCTCACCATCATATGCAAGTAGCAAAGCAGGAAGGAAAAGATCATAGAATCTTTCTATAGGGACAAGGATGAAAACATGAATACCAAAGAGCTCAGCATTGAGACTGTACTCCTGACTGAAACTTCACAAGGGACAATAAATTGTTGCATGCACAAAGGGATCTCAAACTAAAAACACTAAGAAATATTGTTCCCAAATTTCAGAACTATCAGGGAAGAAGAAAATACTACAGGCAGCTAGAAAGAAACCATTCAAATATCAAAGAGCTACAGTCAGGATCACACAGGACCTTGAAGCTTCTACATTAAAAGATCTAAGAAATTGGAATAAGATATTGCACAAGGCAAAGAAG
This sequence comes from Notamacropus eugenii, assembly GCF_028372415.1. NCBI lineage: Eukaryota > Metazoa > Chordata > Mammalia > Diprotodontia > Macropodidae > Notamacropus > Notamacropus eugenii. Next base: position 108,319,566 of record NC_092878.1, read on the forward strand.
CTAGAACTAAACCAAGGATCAATTACCCAGCAAAGTTCAGCATAGCATTTCAAGCAAGGAGATGGACATTCAATGAAATAAAGGATTTCCAGATCTTCCTGATAAAAAGGCCAGAACTCAATAGAAAATTTGATCATTAAACACAGATCTCAAAAGAGGCATACAAAAGTGAACAGGAGAAAAGAAAATCTCTTACTCAATTTGGGCAAACTATTTGCCTCCCTACAAGGGCAGATGATACTTGTTGAGGATTGCATATCTATTACGAAATATAAAAGGATATATAGAGATAGAAGGAATAGGTATAAAGTAAACGATCTGGTGATAAAAATGTGATTCAAGCATGCGAAGGGATTCTAACAGAAGATGTGAAATGGAGGAATTAGAAAATGGTAAATTATGTCACAGGAAGAAGTACAAAATTATATTACAGTAGAGGGAAAGAGGGAAGGGAGATGAGCATTGTTTGAGAGGTAATCTCATCTAATTTGATTCAAGGAGGGAAAAACAAATTTAATTAAGTAGACAAATCTAACTAGCTCTCTAGGCAGTAGGAGGGGAAGGGGGGGAAAAGGGCAGGGGAGGTTTAAAAGGAGGGAAGAAATATTAAGGGTAAGGGACAGTAAAAGAGAGGGGAACTGAAAGAAGGAAGGGAAGACTACAGGAGTTGGTGGTCAAAGATAAAAGCTCTATTGTGCGGGGAAAGGGAGAAGAGAGAAGTAAAAGCAGAAATGTTGGGAAAGAGGATGGGGGGAAAGAAGAAGATAGTAATCATAACTGTGAATGTAAATGGGATCAATTTCCCCACAAAACAGAGATGGATAGCAGAATGGATTAAAAGCCATAACCCAACAATATGTTGTTTACCAGAAACACATTTCAAATGGGGAGGAGGGAGCAGATGATACACACAGTGTAAAGGTAAAAGGTTGGAACAGAATATACTGTGCTTCAGCTGATGTAAGAAAAGTAGGGGTAGCAATCCTAATCTCAGACAAAGTAAAAGCAGAAATAGATCTAATCAAAAGAGATAAGGAAGGAAACTGTATCCTGCAAAAAGGCACAATAGAAAATAAACCAAGATTATTACTAAATTTATATGCTCCAAGTGGTATAACATCCAAATTATTAGAGGAGAAGTTAAGCGAGTTACATAAAGAAATAGACAGCAGAGCTATAGTGGTGGCAGACCTCAAACTCTCCCTCTCTGAACTTGACAAATCTAACCTTAAAATAAACAAGAAAGAAATTAAGGAGGAGATGAATAAAATTCTGGATAAGGTAGACATGATAGCTCTCTGAAGAAAATTACATGGGGATAGAAAGGAATACACACCTTTTCCTCAGTGGTTGATTGCACATATACAAAAATTTGCCATGTACTAGGGCATAAAACCTCACAATCCAGTGCAGAAAGGTAGACATAGTCAATGTATCCTTCTCAGATCATAATGCAATAAAAACCATATGTTATAAAAGGCCATGTAAAGGCAGACCAAAATTAATTGAAAATTAAATAATCTAATCCTAATAAAGAGTTGATTAAACAACGAATCATAGGAACAATCAACACCTTCATTCAAGAGAATGACAATAATGAGACAACCTACCAAATCTTATGGTATACTGCAGAAGCATTTCTTAAGGGAAACTTTATGTCTTTGAATGCTTACATAAATAAAATAGAGAAAGAGGAGATCAATGACTTGGGCACGTAGCAGAAAAAGCTCAAAAAAGAGCAAATTGAAATTCCCCAAGTAAATACCAAATTAGAAATACTGAAAACCAAAGGAGAGATTAATAAAATTGAAATTAAGAAAACAATTGAACTAATAAATAAAACTAGTGTTGGTTTTATGAAAAAAATAATAAAATTGATAAATCTTTGGTCAATTTGATTTAAAAAAAAGAAAGAAGAAAACCGAATTACCAATATCAAAAATGAAAGTGGTGAACACACCTCCAATGAGGAGCAAGTTCAGACAGCGATTATAAATTACTTTGCCCAACTTTATGCCTATAAATTCAACAATCTAAATTAGATGGATGATTACTTTTTAAAAAATATTAATTGCCCAGATTCACAGAAGAGAAAGTTGAATACTTAAACAACTTCATCTCAGAAAAAGAAATTGGACAAGCCATCAATGAACTCCCTAGGAAAAAATGTCCAGGACCATATGGATTTACAACTGAATTCTATCAAGCATTTAAAGAACTGTTAATTCCAATACTATATAAATTATTTGGGAAAATTGGGGAAGAAGGAGTCTTCTGAAATTCTTTTTAAGGTACAAATATGGTTTTGATACCTAAACCAGGGAGAGACAAAACAGAGAGAAAAAAAATTATAGACCAATTTCTCTAATGAATATAGATGCAAAAATTTCAAATAAGAGTTTACCAAAAAGAACATAGCAACTTATAATGAGAATAATACATTATGATCAGGTAGGATTCATGCCAGAAATGCAGGGCAGGTTCAATATTAGGAAAACTATTAGCATTATCAATCATATCAAAAAGAAACCTAACAGAAACCACATGATTATTTCAAGAGATGGAGAAAAAGTTTTTGAAAAAATACAACACCCATTTCTATTAAAAACCCTGGAGAGCATAGGAATAAAGAGAACTTTCCATAAAACAATAAACAGTACCTACCTAAAACCTTCAGCAAGCATTATATGCTAGATGCATTTCCAATAAGATCAGGTGTGAATCAAGGATGTCCATTATTATCACTGCTATTCAATATGATACTAGAAATGTTAGCTGTAGCAATTAAAGAAGATAAAGAAATTGAAGGAATTAGAATTGGCAAAGAAGAAACTAAGCTATCACTCTTAGCAGATAATATGATAATATACTTAGAGGATCCCAGAGATTCAAGTAAAAAACTACTTGAAATAGTAAAATAATTTGGTAGAGTAGCATGTCACAAAATAAACTCACACAAATCTTCTGTATTTCTATATATATATTACTAACAAAGCTCAATAGCAAGAGATAGAAAGAGAAATGCTATTTAAAGCTAGAGTATACACTATAAAATATTTGGGAGTCTACATGCCAAAACAAATCCAGGGACTATATGAATACAATTACAAGACACTTTTTCCACAAATAAAATCAGATATAAATAACTGGAAAAACAGAAGTTGCTCTTAGGTAGGCAGAGCCAATATAATAAAAATGACAATTCTACCTAAATTAATTAATTCATTTAGTGCCATACCCATCAACTATCTGATAATAATTTTTAGAGCTGGAAAAAATAATGTTAAAATTCATCTGGAAGAACAAAACATCCAGAATAGCAAATGAACTAATGAAAAGAAATGCTAGGTAAGCCTAGCCCTACCAGATCTTAAATTTATTATTATTATTATTATTATTATTATTATTATTAAATTTATTATAAGGCAGCAATTATCAAAACCACTTGGTATCAGCTAAGAAACAGAAAGGCAGACAAGTGGAATATGCTAACTACTCAAGACACAGCAGGCAATGAATACAGCAATGTACTGCTTGATAAACCCAAGTACCCTGGCTTCTGGGACAAGACCTCACTGTTCGACAAAAATTACTGGGAAAGCTGGATAAAAGTGTGGCAGAAACTGGACAGAGATCAATGCCTGACACCCTACACAAGAATAAAGTCCAAATGAGTACCTGATGTAGGTATAGAAATTGATACTATAAACAAATAAATTAGTGGAGCAAGGAATAGTGTATTTATCATATTTATGAAGAAAGGAAGAATTTTTGAGTAAAGAAGAGATAGAAAACACCAAGAAGTGCAAAATGGATAATTTTGATTACATTAAACTGAAAAGTTTTTGCACAAGCAAATGGAAAGCAACCAAGATTAAGAGGGAAGCAGAAAACTGGGAAAGAATTTTTGCAACTAGTGTCAGTGATAAAGGCCTCATTCTTAAAATATATATAGAACCAAGTCAATTGCACAAGAATACAAGCCATTCCCCAATTAATAAATGGTCAAGGATATGAACAGGCAGTTTTCAGAGGAAAAAATTAAAAATATCTATAGTCAATATAAAAATGCTCTAAATCTCTATTAATTAGAGAGATACAAATCAAAACAACTCTGAGATACCACATCACACCTATCAGATTGGCTAATAGAACAGAAAGATGATAAATGTTGGAGAAGATATGGGAGATTTGAAACATGATTTCATTGTTGGTAGAGCAGTGAGCTGATCCAATCATTCTGAAGAGCAATTTGTAACTATGCCTGAAGAGCTACAAAAATGTGCATACCCTTTGACCCAACAATACTGCTTCTAGGACTATATCCCCAAGAGATCACAAAAACGGGAAAGGATCCCACATGCACAAAAGTATTTATAGCAGCACTCTTTGTGGTGGCCAAATACTGGAAATCAAGAGGATACCTATCAACTGAGGAATGACTGAGTAAATTATGGTTTATGAATGTAATGGAATACTATTTTGCTATAAGAAATGATGAACAGGAAGACTTCAGAGAGACCTAGAGAGACTTATTTGAACTGATGCTGAGCAAATGGAGGAGAACCAAGAGAACATTGTACACAGCAACAACCACAGTGTACAAGGACTTTTCATGGTAAACTTAGAACTTCATTGCAATGCAAGGACTTAAAAATTCCCCAATGGTGTTTTAAGGCAAAATGCCTTCCACATCCAGAGAAAAAATTATGGAATTCAATCTCAGATTTTACTAGATTATTTTTTTTTTGTATTATGTTTTGGTTTGTTATATGATTTCTCCATTTCATTTTAATTCTTCTTCACAACATGACTACAGTGAAAATGTATTTAATAGGAATGTATGTATAGGACTTATAGAAAATTGCATGCCATGTGGAGGAGGGAGGGGGGTGTTGGGAGAGAGGGAGAGAGAGAGAGAGGGAAAGAAAAATTCTAGGATGTATTGTAGTGATTGTGGAACACAGAAAATAAATTTTAAAAAAGATATAGAAAAAAGAACATAGAAGTTTACAATTCCTATGGGATTCTTTAAGCCTTAATGTTGTTGGTTGAGACAGACACACATTCACCCCAACCCTTGATGGGGGCCAATCAAGGCACACATAGCATGACACTGTCATATTCCCCTATGGACTTGCTGTATAGGGCAACAGACAAAGAAGATATCTTTCCAGCAATTGCCTCACAGATTAACTTCAGCAATATCATCATTTAGCCCAAGCCTAGCAAGTATCACATTATGCCACCCTATATCTCTCTGTGCAGTCTCAGTAGGACTGCCTAGCACTACAAATCTGGGAATTATTATCTAGAATCCTTGGGGCTATTCTGGGAGTTATTATCTAACACCTGGAAACTAGAGATTGCCATGGTAATGGATCCTGAGAAACTAAATTCTAAGAAAGAATAATGAAATCATCCTTATGTATGGATTTAAAGTATTTTGATAAAAATATGGAGAGGAAGCAAGAAAGCAGATAATTTTACACATCTTTATAGTCACACAATTGATTAAAAAGTAAAGGAACAAAAGTAAGAGACTTTCTTAGGATGGCAGTCGTGAGTGGAGACAAGAAGAAAGGCATAAGAAATTTTTTGGAGGTAGAATTGATAGGACTTGGGAAATCATTGGATACATTGAGAGGGCAGAGTTTAGCATCAGAGACTACTCTGTTTTATAAGCCCATGGATTTATAGATAGAAAGAACATTTGATTTTGTTTTTATTTCAATTGACTTTTTTACAAATTGGGGAAATGAATATATTTATACACAACCAAAAGGACAAAACAGATATGGTAATATTAAATTTGACAGAGGAAGAGCGAATGTTCCAAGGTCTTAGAAGAGATGAGGGGGAATAGGATTGAGTAAAATTAAAATTAATATTGGCAAGAAAAGTACCTATGATATCCTTTGATAGTACAGTAGAGAAGAAAATGTGTCAAAAAGAAAGAGCTTTATGGTTTAAAGTAGGGTTGATGGAACACAGGACAGTTAGCCTTAATATTCTCCCTTTGGGAGGAGCAGAGGTCCTGTATTGAACAATTAAGGAAACCGAAGAAAAAGTTGTGAAATTTCTATTATATAGAGCATGATGCATTCAATAACAGGAAAATTAAGTTATTTATATGAGTGAAGTTATCATTGATTTGTTATTACTTTTTATCAATGAAAAGAAAGAACTCTAGACTAGGAAATTCCCTCTACGAATACAGATGATCAATTTTCTTGAATTTATAACCACAGAGAGGTGACTGGTCCCTTGAGAATTTCAGCAACCTGCATGAGTTAAACAATCAGAATGACATTTCTTGAATATAGTGTTAGAGGCTGTATTTCAAACCAGAGTTTTTTGTTTTGTTTTGTTTTGTTTTCTTTTCTTTTTAACCTTGGGCCAATTCTTCCTCTCCCCTTTGAGATTAGGTAACATCAATTTGCAGTGAATCCAGTCGCCTCTAAACAGCTTTCTCCACTTAACTCATTTGTCATTTTTTGAAGAATTAAGTTTCTTCACTTCCTTGATCTTCTTTCTCAAAAGAGACACAGTGTCCTGGAGTTTCTCCCTGAAGTTCTGAGCAGCCTCTTGTCTTCAGTCAATGGAAGAAAGGGTGAGGGTCATGTGTTCCTGAGCTTTATAAAGTACAGGCTATACAGAGGAAGGTTCATTTTGATGAAATAAATACTTGAGGATTTGCTGGTGATGACCTATGGGGTTTTGCAAGTTCTGGGAAGGAAATTTATTGCAAATGGCGGCCAAGTTTGATAGGTAGATATTGAGATCAGGGAAATTCTGGGAAACTTCTATGCATTTAGGGCAAGTCAAAAGTATGATTTTAGCTTACTTGTTTCTGGCAAAACTGGCAAAAGTTGCGCCCACAGTTAAGAGCCACTGACTTTGTGAAGAATGTTATATAGATACTGTGGTTGATCTCCTGTTGGAGACTTTGGACCAATGGGGCAGCATCCATGTTCTTTTTTCTTGAGAGTTTTCTTCAGCCTGATTCCTCCTGATTTAGAGCCAAGGATTCTCCTCAGGCAGTGGTTCCTTCCTCTGGAGATCAAAAAGTCCTTTTATGGCTCCTAGTTTGCTCCAACACCTCTAATGAAATAACTCAGAATATCTTCTTAACTGCATCACTCTTGATAGAATCCTTTTCTCTTTGATGAAGGCTTCTGTACACCTGTGCCAAATGCAGCTGATTTTTCAGAAATAAAATTATTGAAACACTTGTAAATTTATGAAGTGAAAAATATTGTGTTACCAAATAACTATATAATAATGGTAATACTTATTCTTGAGCTTATCGTAGTTTGAAAAGTATGCAAATTCATCTCTGTGGGATTTCAGAAGGCAAAATCATAAACACAATTAGACTATTATTTTGTTCTGGCTATAATTTCTGATATTATGCCCTTCAAAATACAAAATTATAAAACTCACTTAAATGTTTTTACTATTTATAGTTTTGGGGAATGACTAATGAATTTAAGTATAGATAAATAACAGGAGAAAATTTCGAGCCTTGGAGGTCTTAGTGTTGTAAAATGCAGTTTCATGAAATTACATGGTTAAACATAATCCCAGCAGTTTTCACAAAGGAAATCAAATGATTTCATTTCTATAATGTAAATTTTAGAGGGCTACAGAATCACTGCATTTTTCATAGTGGTTATTTACAACTTACAGCATCTTCTAGATTTCTACCCACTCATTGCAAGCAGAATTATAATTCCACAATATTAAACAATAAAAATAGAATGTCACTCAAGCTCTGGATAAATTTCATTTAAAGGTAAAGACTATATTATTGCAGGCAATATGGGACTGCTATAAATCTTTGGTGGGTTACTTGGAGTGGGTATTACATGAGTAATGATGACAAAAGGGAAAAGGATTGCTTAATGAAATCATGCTAGGCAAGTACAGAATATTTTAGCCAGCATAGCTTCTCACATCAAATTCAAATATAGGGATGAGGGAGAGAAAGTGTTTTCATTTCACAAAGTATATGGTGTCCTGAGGTCCATTCAAAATCTATTCTTACATGATTCAATGTTTGGGAAACAGAGTCAATCATACAGGCAATAAAATTGATCTTTAAAGGAAAAGTCATTATTCAGGGCCTCCATTATCTAGATTGTCTGTCTGCAGTGATCCTATTCAGCACCTCTCCACTTTGCTATGCCTAGACTAGGCATAACAGAGCTGAGGGGCACTCAGGTACAAAGAGCTGCTATGACAATGATCTTATCTGGAAAGGCAGTTTAGCTATGCTTTTAAAAGCAAAAGCTTTAACTGGATTATTTTGCATAATTTTATAAAACCTCCTGAAATATTTTAATTTAATGAGAAAAAGTTCTTAGAGATATTAACACAAATAAGAAATCTTAATTTTAAACAAATTGTAAAATATTAACTAGGTAACAACAGATGATTCCCATGATTTTCAGAAAATTTAGGGATAATTGAAAGAAACTGAAATAGAAAAAAATGTTGAAGTTTCAAATAATCTTATTGATCACAGAGTTTATCCCCTAAGTAAACATAAGAAGGCAGACAGTCAATGAGTATTTAGTAAGTTCTTTTGTGCACAGGGCATTGTCCTAAATGGTAGGGATAAAAATACAAGGAGAAAGAATGCCAGTCCTTGGATTTAAAAAACTTATATATTGAGGAAAACAATACATAAGAGGAGATTAAAAGCTGGGAGTGGATAGGAGATTGTGCAGATGACGTTCCAAAAGCAAAAAACAAAACAAAATAGAGCAAAACTGATCTGGGAAGTGAATGAAGGTTGACTGGCCTGGATCATTTCCCAAAATGGAGGCCTTGGGAGGAATTCACCAATGATAGAAGGGGTCTGGGATACTGGCGTGATATTTTTGGGGTGAGGTCATTGGGACAAAAAGATATGGCAGGTTTAACAGACTGTAGATACTGAGAGAATTTTGAGGATGAAACAACAATTGCATGATATCGAAATGTAAAAAAAGAAAAGAAACTGAAGCTCAGAGTAATTTACTTGCAAAAACTTTACATCTAATTGTGGAGAGGGAGGAAAGGATAATAAATATATATATATGTATATGTAACATAAGAATTGTGTATACGCACATATATGTGTATATATATATATATATATATATATATATACAATTATATACACAGAATGTAGATAAGTATGATTAATTTTGAAAGGTACTATCAGTTTCAGATCCAGAAAGGTTTTGTGTGTGACTGGGTGGTGCTTAAGAAGTATTTTAAAGGATAGGGGAAGGAAGGAATGTATTCTAGGAATGTGAAATATGCAGTGCAAATTTCCTACCAATTTCCTTCTAATCATTGATATTAACATTTTACAAATGAATAAGAGTATCCTAGGACTGTATATGCACAATTGTAATGGGGCATGGGTAGAGGAAAATAGCTTATTATGGGTACTCTCTGCCCCTGTTAATTCTACCACTTCTCAAATGTCCCATTCCCTACCCCTATCCCTAGAAGAAACTGCTCATCTGCTGTGACACCAGCCTTCAGACAAGGAAATGTTCTGGGATTTCAGCAGGTAGCTCTGTGCAAGGAGCAAAAAACTAGAGTGACCTAAAGGGATTGCACCTCAATACCTGGGAGGGACTAGGACTTGTTGGCTGCCAGAGGCTCCTCCATGTACTGGAAATTGAGCAGAAGGGTCAAACATTTTTAGGGGACATTGCCACCCTCCCCAGATCTGTCATTTTACAACTTTGCTTTGGAAAACATACACATAATTGGCACTACGAATCCCTTTCTCATTTCCCTACATTTCCCTATTCCAAGGGGTCTCTGGAATATTTGGCATTTTTAAATACTCTTAACACAGTAAGGTTGAAAATAAAATATTTTGTTCCATTTCCTAATTTTGGTTTCTGGTCTGTTTGCTGAATTTTACCACGTTAGGTAAAGCTAGTTTCAGATAGAGTGATTAAATTGAATTATACATTGACAATTATTTATACATTACATCTTAACCTGTGGAGAGAAGGGAACATTATTTGAAGTAAAAATAACTACAGTTGTTAACTGAAACAACCCACAGAACACTCTAATATCCAATCGGCAGTTCATTAAATCTTTCGCAATTACTTAGAAGTTGGTGGATAAAAATCTTGTAATAAGTCACTGTTAATGTAACATTTTAAATAACTTTTTAAAATGAACTGGTAAATCTCTATCAAGTGGATGTAATGAGCAATTTAAGAGAAAGAAAATAGCCCTTTTTCTTTTACTATTTTTTCTTCCTTAGCTCTTCTTTCATCTTTTGTGTTGCAGATTGCTTCATTCTTTACAATAATCACTTTTATAACTGGAAGAATTATTCCCAATGTGTGAATTGATATATTTCAAAACTATAAGGAACTGTGATTTTTGACACCAAGACTACTGCTTCCACCAATTAAGATAACAAATTCTCCTAAGGAAGTAATGCAGTGTAATGGGACAAGAACTGGATATGAAGAAAAAAAATCTTAGTTTGAATTCTGGCATGGCTACTTACTTTCTATGTTATTTCAGAGCAGGTCATGTGACCTATATGGGTTTCAGTTTCTCCAACTTCAAAATGATCTTTCGTGCATTAGTATCAGAGATGCAAAACTGCTGATGGAGCAATCAGAGCTGGTAGGGGCAGTAGAAAAAGCAATGTTTGTTATTATTATATTTGTTATTGTTTTTGTGTTTGAGAACCCAAGCTGAGAGAATGACCTGATGACCAACAAAGCAAAGAATGAAACTCTGAATCAAGAAGAAGCCAAGTCTTATAATCAAGGGATCAGCTATTTTGCAAAAAGAAGTTAATATGATCATGAGAAATAGTTCATTACAATCACTTAAACTTTGAGCCTGATGTTCTCAGGTATAGGTGTGATAGAGTAGTATGTGTTCCTCATATGGAAGGTTGTATTTTCATCCTCTCTATGCCTTGAAAACAGTTATCTATTTGTAAAATTTAATTTGGAACTTTATCCCAAGGGCTATAAAGCTGTGCATACCTTTTGACCCAGCAATACCACTATTAGCTCTGTAGTATCCCAAGGAGATCAAAGAAAAAAAGACATATATACACATGTGTATACATATACACACATATATGTATACATACATATATACATAGAAATGCATATACAGATATCTGTATCTATCTGTACACACTAAAATATACATACACATGTGCACACACGTGAATGTGAGTATATATATATGTAAATGCATGTGTATATATGTATATATGTATATATATATATATATATATATATTCAGCCCATTTCTGGTGACAAATCACTGAAAATTGAGGGGATGTCCATTAATTGAAGAATTTTTGAACAGGTTGTGGTATGATGATTGTGATGGAAAGTTACTGTACTATAAATAATGATGAGCAGACTGTTTTCAAAAAAACCTGGAAAGACATTAACTGCTGCAAAGTAAAATGACCAGAGCCGTGAAAAACACTGTATACAGTAACAATATTGTGTGATGATCAGCTCTGAATGACTTACCTATTTTCAGCAACACAGTAATCCCAATAATTCTGGAGAATTTTGATGAAAAAATGTTATTTGCTTCCAGAGAAAATTTGATGGCACCTGAATACAGATGAAAACAAACTTTAAAAAATAAAAAAAGCTTTATTTTTCTTCTTGTTGAAGCATTTTCTTTTTCAACACAGTTAATGCAGAAATGTTTTACATGACTGTACAAACATAATCAATATTAAATTGCTTCTCTTTTCAAGGAGAGGGGAGGAGAGAGAATAAAAAAGAATTTGAAATTCTATTTTTAAATGTATTAAATTTTGTTGTTTACATGTAATTAAAAAATAAATGTAAAAATGAGGAAAGAAAAGAAAGTTTAGGGGTGAGATTGTAACAACACTCACTCTGAATAGATGAGAGAAGAGAGTAGGAAGTGAAAGAAACAAATAACAAACTGGAGAAAAAGACAAAGAACCAAAAGAGAACAATGTCATGGAAGTCACAGGAGGTGAGAGAAAAAAATGCATTAATGTTAGAGGCTGGAATATCAGATTTTAGTCAGGAATGCCTTGTGAGAATGTGGTCTCTCATGAAATAATGTACCTCAGTGAGGATTTTGAAAGATAGATTATTATAACATTTGGTCTAGAAAAAGGGAATTGGGCTGAAAAGGTACATGAATTGACTCTATCAATATGAAGTCAAAGATATAGATAATACTTCCCTAGAGTTATTCAAAATATGTAGAGTTGTTTTCCTACATACCACATGCACAAATAATTTGTTGAATTCTTCAGTTTCATTTCTAAAGTTTAGTAACCCATGGTTTCAACTATTACTTTTAATTCAAAAGAATGGAGAACAATACACGGCTACTTCAACTTAAGAAATTAAACCTGGAGGAAACAGTATCAGCTAGTGAGAGTAGTAGTATGTGTCTGCTTCTAGTAGTGTTCTCAGTGTAGAAGATGATCAGCATTTTGGTGAATCTATTTAGAAAGATAATTTGCTCCACCCCTACAGATCGCATATCCTTTATGCTTTCTCATTTCATATTATCCTTGTCCATATTTCCTCATAATTTCTCCATATGAACTGCCACAAACTGCAGGTATTCTTCTTTTCTAAAGAAGAAATTGTTTTACTAGAAAAAAATATGTTTGAAATCATAGCCATAAAGCCATAAAAAGCATTCTCATTTTCAAATTATTGAGAAAATAATTAGGCTGCATGGAGAAGCGATGTGAATTTTATCTAGAAACCATGAGCTTTGAGGATTGAGGGTTTTTTCCCCTTTAAATTATTGAAGTTCTGTACAAACAAGTTTTTTTTTTCTCCCAGACTTTTTAAAGAATGTGAAATAATTACTTTATATTGTTTTTTCTCTTTATATCTATCTATCTATCTATATATCTATATCTATATCTATCTATATATATAGAGAGACTATGGAATTTTCTGATTCATCTACTCTCTAAAGAATTTCAAAAAGTTATTTCTAAGTAAAACATACTTCTATAAATACATTAAAATTTGATTGTAATTAGTTAACTGAAACTGGAGAAATTAACTGGTTAATTTGTTTTGGATGAAGAGAAAAAATGGGGGTTAATGAGTGATAGCAGTACACACCCTCAGCTCCTCAAGTTTGCCCCTAGAAGCCTAAGGTAATACTTCTATTGAGGATATAAGTGGTACTTAATAAATGATTGTTGTTTTTGTCATTAAACAAGTATCACAGACTTGTGAACTGGAAGGAAACTATTAAAAATACTTCACTTCATAGCTGAAACAAATGAGGACCAAAGAGGTTAAGCAAATACAGATGGTAAGTGGTGGAGTTGAGATATAAATCCAGGTTCTTTGTCTCCAATGCAGCACTTTCTACTCTCCCAATAGGATAAGCTGCTTAGGCAAAGCTACATGTTGTCATGGAAATAATATGTGTTGGCGGTCAGGGACATGGCTCTAAAACTTACTGTCATTTAATTAAAGGTTTATAAATAAATAAATAAGAAAATTCTTCATCATTTTAGAATTGAACCACCACCAGAAAGGTCAGGAATTCCTCTCTCTGAACATAATCAACTAACCTTTCATCACTCCTACTGCCTCAGGTCTGTGAAACCAGTTCTTCCTTCTTTCCTTGATCTATTGTTCCTTTATCATGTCCTTGTTTTGATAATTCAATCCTCTTCCTCCCATGCTTCCTTCCCTTCAGAGTCTGAAACCTTTGGTTGACTGTTTCTATTGCTGTATACAAAAACTCTCAAATCTTTATACCTTTCTCTGATCTCTCTTCTGGTCTCCAGTCTTGTATTTCTAACTGCTGTTGGACATTTCCAACTAGATAACCTATTCGACATTTCCAACTAGATTTATCTAAAATTAATTTCCCCATAAGCCTGTTCTCTCTACATAACTCCACAAAACTAGACCTTTTCTTGTTTCTTCTCTCTCCATTAACTCCCATATTTAAATATTTGTCATGGCGTGTTAATTCTTTACCCACAATTTCTCATGCACACATTTCATTCTTTCACTAGCATTTCTTCCATTTCTAGTTCAATTTATTAAGATCTCTCTTTTAGACTACTTCAACAGACTCCTGATATGTCTCCCTACTTTTAGCATTTCCTGAATCTAATTCAACGGTCCCATTTGCATCACATTAGTATTTCTAAATTACAGATAAGATTATGACACAGACCTCTCACCTACTTTTCTACTAGAAATTCTTCAGTGGCTCCCCATTGCCCCCTAGGATTAAAAAAAAAAAAAAAGATTTTTATGGGACCATTCAAATTGCTACATAATCTGATTCCCAACCTTTGAATTTCCTTATAGCATTTCCTTCCCTTAATTATGTGTTTTAATTATACTATGCTTCTAGATGTTACCTGTAAATGAAATTCCATCTACTTTCCCTGTACCTTTGCAATAGTTGTCATGTCTCTAATGCACTGACTCCTCTTCCCTGAATCTTAGAAATCCTGGTTTATTTCAAAACACAGTTCAGATATTGCATCTTATAGAGACTATTCCTTATCCTTACACCAATTCTGGTTATTATATTCTCATATATTGTATATTAGTTTCTTGATTAGCCTGTGTTTGTCCATTTATCTCTCTATTTCTCTTTCTGTCTCTCTCCATCTCTCTCTTTCTCTATGTCTTTGTCTCTGTCTCCATTTCTCTCTTTCTTTTTCTCTCTTTCACACCTCTGTTAGCATTGACAGAATCGCTTACATTCTTGGAAATTTTTCTGGAGTAGAATTAAGTGACTTGCTTAGTCACTATGTGTCAAAGGCAAATCTAGGTCTTTCTGATTTTAAAAGCAAAATCTTTATCCATTACCTAACACTGTCTTTTTTTGCTCATGAAGATACCCAGATTTTGATTATAATAAGCATCACTCTCCCCATTATTATAAAGATTCAAACTTCACTGTTTTTAGTATTAATGGATACAGGAAACTTGACCCTAGCTCTCATCCTCCAAATCTTTGACTTTGCCTTTTTAGTAAGAGAGCTGTTGCATTTTTAGGGAATAGTAAGGAGGAAAAGAACTCAAGTCTCACTCAACAAGCCATTTTCTTCCCTTTGAAGAAGAAGAGACAGCTAGGTGGTACAGATGATGGAGTGTAGGGCCTAGAGTTAGCAATATCTGTTTTAAAATCCATCCTCAGATACTTACTAGTTGCATGACCTTGTGCAAGTCACTTTACTGCTGTCTGCCTCAGTTTTCTCCATTGTAAAATGGAGATAATAATTGTGCCTACCTGCCAGGGAATTGTTGTGATGATCAAATGAGATAATAACTGATTAGCAATTAGCACAGTGCCTGGTATATAGTAGGTACCATATAAAGTCTAGGTAACTGTTCACCATGTTATTATAATTAACAAGCTAAGATGTCCTTCCATGACAGGGCGAATACACAATAAAGCAGATGAAGAATACTCATGGTGTGCCAATGAGGTGGTCACATAAATCAATATCTGAATTTCTTTATTTGAAGAAATTTTTAAAAGAGACTCCCTTGCCTAGGCCTTCAGAGGTAGTTTAAGGATAACTAGATTTCTAAAGCACAAACAGAACTCAGAGAAAGGTTCCTGTAAGATGCAAAGATGATGAGAATTTTAAGAAAACAGCCCATTAAATAGCAATTCAGATGAGAGGTTTAATTCTGAGAAGTGCTTAAAGGAGCTCTCAGCCTTGCCTCTGAAAGTCCGAATGATTATTTTAAGGCCTTGAAAACTGCTAGCTTGGGCAGAAAACAAACAAACAAGTCATAAATATGTCACCTTTGCTAAAAATCAAATGTTCTTTCCCAAATTTCCAATGTAGTCGGAATCGTTCTGCTATTTGAAAGGAAGCATAAAGTGCCAGAGGAAGCAGAAAAAGGCACATTTCAAAAGAACACAAAGCACAAAACTACGATCAGGATACATGTCCTTTCTTACAAATCCTTCAAGTCAGCTATTAGGCAGTATGGGTCATCAGAAATGCCTGTCTCTATAGCAAATACTTAAAAAAGGAAATGGCAATTATCAAGAATAATTAAGGTATTTACCTCTGTTTTTGCCATATCGCTCAGGTGTTACTTTGAGCTCATAATCTCTGTCACCCAAAGGGAAAAGACCTTGGAAAAATTTTGTTTCTTGTTTCCAGGCTACTCTTGATGAATATAGCTTTTCAAGCCAGGGAGGAGAAAATGTATCTAAGAAAATCAGGAAAATAGGAACAAGCATAACAGAGCTAGAAGAGGTCTGCAGCGTCATATAGGGCATATTTTATACATATTGAAATCAAAGCTCAGAGAGCTTAAGTGACTTGTCCAAGGTCACCCACAGAGTAAGTGGCAGAGCCAGAATTTGAATGCAGGCCTCTGGAATTCAGTGCCATTTCCACTAGTCCTCACCGTGTCTGTGTCTGTCTCTGTCTCTGTCTCACTCTCTCTCTCTCCTCCTGTACCTATGAATTTGCCTGAATATTGGTATATTTGTGCCTGAAAATATATATCTATACCAATATCAATGCCTATATCTTTCTGTATCTTTAGCTATATGCATCTGTATCTATGTCTAATCTCTATCATTCATATATAACAATGTATACATATACATGTATGTTTATGTATCTATGTATGCATGTATATATGTACACACATGTACCAACTATAAGCCTTTATTCTATATCACCTAAATATTTCTCTCATCTATCTTTTATAAAAGATGAAATGGTAGATCATGGCAAAGACATAAACAAAACCATAGAGAGGAGATCATGAGACTACAGGATTAGGAATTTTGGTTTAAAAAGTCATAAGAGGTCATTAAGTCCAAGTGCTTCATTTTACAGATGAGAAAAAATAAGAGAAATTATGTTATTTCCCCAGGGAAGCAGCTCTTTAATGTTAAAGGTGGAATTTAAAATCGTGAGCACTTAAATATGGCTAAAATTAATATAAAATAAAGGGAACTACTGTGAGAAAATTACAGGATAGAATGTTTAACGATCTATTTCTTTCAGCATAAATCCCGAGTAACATGGGAAAATGAAGTTTCCTGGTTATTAAGGGGGAGATGGTGACTTTATATTGATATTGCAATATGTTTATGGAGGGCCTTCTTGTAGATTGTTTGAACCAGTGTTTGTTGGGGTCTGCAAGAGAAATGGGAAACTAAACCCTTGGCCAATGACTTAGTGAGCTATGTAAAACTGGAGTATTGTAAGTGAGGATAGAACAATGAACCAGATGCAATATGACCTGTATTTTAATCCTAGCCTATGCACTTTTTAGTTATAGGACTTTAGGTAAGTCACTTGAGCTTTCTGTTTTTCTTATTGACTCTCAGGTACCATCCACTTCTAATAAATCATCCTGGGATCTTACAGAGGAAGATTTATAAAATTAGGAAAATAAAGCTGGCCACTGGTATGTACAAACTCTCAAGTGTGTCTATCACTTTAGTATGGCCAAAAGGAGAGATTTAGCAGCATGCCATTCCAGAATCACACAACCTGCACATGCAAAAATAACAAAAATAGCAGCCCTTTTTGTCTTATAAATTGAAGAGATGCCCATCCATTTGGAGAATGACTGAAAAAGCTGTAGTGTATGGATATGTAAATAATGTAAAAGGAAAAGAATGATGAACAGGCAGATTTCAGAAAAATTTGTAAAGATTTGTATGAACTGATGGAAAGTGAAATGAGCAGAATCAGAAAAAAATATTGTACACAGCATCAGCAACATTACATGATGATCAACTAGGAATGACTTAGTTCTTCTGAGGAGCACAATGATCCAAGACAAATACAAAGGACTTGCAAAGAAAAATGTGATCCACATCCACATAAACAATGGATGAAATCAGAATACAGATTAAGCAATTTTTGCTTTATTCTTTTTTGTGTTTTTTCTTTTGATCTGTTTTGTCTTTCATAAGTATTACTAATGTGGAAATATGTTTTGTGTTAGCACATGTTTTACAGGATAGCTCATGTATAACAACTTGTGTACAATTTTCAGAAGAGGACAGGGAAGGGAAAGAGCAAGAAAAAAATTACAACTCAAAATCTTGTAAAAATGAAAGCTTAAAAAATTGTCTGGATATATAATTGGGGAAAAATAAAACAGTATTCAAAACTTTTTACCTTCTTGACCAAAATCACACAGGTATCCAGTGTCTGGGAAGTGATGGAAACCAAAGTTCTCTGACTCTTCAGCCAGTAATATTTCCACAATCTCAGACTCAATTCATGCTTGACCAGTTCTCTTTTCCCCTATAAAGAGTCCTGGCCCTAACAAACAAACAAACAACAACAACAAAAAAGGACAGATTTGAACACTAGCAATGGATCCTTCTTTCTTGAAGGTTTCATTTTTCCTAACTTTGGGCATTCTCACTGTAGAGAGATAGTGGAGCATTTGTTAATGCTGGGTAACTCTCTTGACGCCCCCTCCCCAATTCTGGAAACACATGGAAAGAAAGAATTGTATCTGTTCCCTTTATTTCTCTACTCAGATCCTCTGAGACAGTTTATGGGAGGAACATTGCTTTGTCATGGGATGAGCAATAGATTTCGAATCAAAATGTCTGCATCCAAATCCCAGCTATATCATTTACCTATGTGATGACAGACAAATTTTTTCCACCTCTCTAAAATTCAGTTTTCTCATCTTTCAAACTAAAAGGGTGAACTGAATACTAAGAAACCCTCCATAATTAAGATTCTTGAAAACAACCAATTGGACTCACCTCCTTACTGTCAGATGAACTCATAGTACTCAGGCCCATTCCATTTATTGCTTAAGTTGCCTGTGCTTGAAATATCTTTCCATCTCTATGTTGCTAATGCATTTTCATTGAATCTTTCAAGATCTAACTAAGCATTTGCCTCATTCTTTTCAATCTTGCTTTACTTCTTTGATTTGCCTCTCATAGTTCAGATGTTACTGTTTCTAAGTTGCTGAGATTTCTTATTATTTATTTCCTGATGGACAGTAAACAGTTTTCTGCCAGGGAGAAGATCCATAGTGTCTTTTGTATTATATATAATGTCAGATAAAAGTAGAAACCTAGAAATGCTTTTTGAAGAAATGATTGAAAAATTCTCTTCACAGACTGGTGATAAAGTAACTCTGTTAAGGTTTTAAGACCCATGAACTTTTGATAGAAAACATATTTACCTAGAATAAATTCAGAAATAGACTACAATGACTAGATCAGGGATATGTACTCATAGAAATATTACCCTATGGTATGTTTCAGCTTTGACAGTTAAAGAGAAGAGTTAGGTAAAAAATGGAAGGCCATTAATAAGGTGACATAGGAGACGAACTCCACAGTAAGGAAACAAGATCTAAAGTGGTACTAGAATAAAAAAAAGATCATCTGAAAAGCAGACCTACATCTTTTTGTTTACATAAAAATATTTTTATGCAATATTTTAAGTTCAGTTGACTGGGCTACATAACTTGATGAAGTTTAAACAATATATTTTAAAATTTTATCTCTGTACTGCAGAATCAAGATATCATAGATTTAAAGTTGGAAGCAACTGCAGAAATTATTGATTTTGACTATGCTATTTTACAGATAAAAAAAAATTGAGGCAGAATGAGGCTGAGTGAGTTGTTCAGGGTCATCTACTAGCTAGCAAATGTCAGGAAAGATTTGACCCTAGATATCATGACTCCATGGTCCTATCCAGTATACCACTGTGCTTCTCTCTCTCTCTCTCTCTCTCTCTCTCTCTCTCTCTCTCTCTCTCTCTCTCTCTCTCTCTCTCTGTCTCTCTCTCTCTTTCTGTTTCTCTCTCTAACATACATACACAGAGTTGTCTTTCTCTCCTTTCACTTTCATTCTAGTAACTTGTGGGAGGGAATAAGATAATAGAATAATAATTGGGAAAATAAAAGAGAAAACAAGACCATTATATTACTGATTTGGAAGAAGCATTTGGAAGAAGCCCAGTGATATAACTGAGAAAGAACAAGCTTTGCAGCCAGGAATACACTGCTTAATCACCTGCCTTTCACATTGACTTTTTTGTCTCCCTCTGGAGTTCTAGGCAACTTTATAATATTATCTTCATCGTAGGAGAGAGCTTCTTTCAACCAGGAGTTCCCTACATGAATGAAATCACAGCTAAATTTTCTTTCCCATATGTAGTACTCACAGTTTACAAAGTGTTATGCATATATTATCTCTTTTGATCCTGGCAGAAACCCCAGCAGGGAGATGCTACATTTACTATTATCCCCATTTTACACATAAGGGAACAAGCTAAAGACCTAAGTGACAAACTTGCCGATAAACATATAGCTAATAAATGTCAAAATTAGAGTTTAAGTGTAGTTGTTCCTGAATTCAACAACAACACACAATCTGCTTGTCAACATTGATTACAAATTGATAAATGGGTAAAAATATAGACAATGCATATTTTTCACTCAAACCTTATATCCAGTCTCTATAATCCTAAGCCACAGTTTCTTAGAGAATAGCTTAAGCAGAAAACAGCATGTGTTTGCCAACTGGAGGTATGTGAGAAATAAGAACAGTGAAGAAAAATCCAAAAACATTTTTTTAAAAAAAGATATATAGGCACCTAAGCAATACAGTGGAAAGAGCACTGGGCCTGGAGTTCAGTCTCAGACACATTAAATATTCGACCCTGGTTAAGTCTCTTAACCCAATTGCCTCAAAAATAAATAAATAAATAAATAAATGATAGGAAAAAATCAGTTGATAGTATGACCAACATTATCTCTCAAAATATGAAAAAGTGTTATGAGGAGAGTGTGTCTACAAAAAATTGTGGTGACCCTGACAAAGCTGGATCATCCTGATAGCATTTCTAAATAAAACTGAAAGAAGTCAACAAAATGGATCATGACAAAGAAAGGGTATATGATTTTCCCTAACTCAAGTACACCTTTAAGTTCATTTTGATCAACAGATCAACTTACTCTGTAAGTCTGAATCTTCACAAAATCACAGTTTACAATCTGCAAATGATGTGTTCAACTTTCTTAGTCAGTCAGAAAGGACACTGTTAATTCATAGTAAGGAAATCTAATAGAATAACATTGAAAGAAAAGTAGCAAAGGTAAAATATTTCCATATAAAGCTGATGTATATACTCGTAAATGAGTGCATGCATTTCAGTTATACAATGGAAACCTGGACAAACACACATACACGCGTGTGTGTCTGTATAAGTGTATATATACTTATATATATGTATATATAGATATACACACATATAGAGGCACACACATATATAAACATATATATGCATATATATGTGTGTGTGCATACACACACATATATACATACATGCATGCATATACACATGAGGGAAAATATGTTCAAAGCACCTATGTAAAGGAGAAAAATGCCACTTCTACTGTACTGCAATCACTGCTTGTGACAATGTCATCATCGTTTTCAGCATCTGCCAGACTTATTTCCTGTGGCTGATACTCATTATTCCATTGGCCCCATGGTTTGCTGGTCATCAGGCACATCCAAAGCGGATATGACATTATAGAATAACTCTTTTATCTTCTGACTTCAGTTGCAGGGTTATCTCTTCTTCATATATAGTTGCATTCCTCTTTTACCTTAAAGTCTATACTACTTTTGACAAAAGTCAAAACTTCATAACTAATCATGGGCGTGAAGTGAAACGTAGTGTTTTTTGATATTTTCTACTAGAACTCTATTTCCTGATATTAGCTTGACTGGAATGGAAATTTCCTTTGAAGAAAGTTATCCTTGTCTCAGACACAAAACTCCTTAGAACAAAGAGTTTCCCCAACTAGAGAAACAAATCTGCTTATCTTTAGCTCTATTTCCTGATCATCAAAAAGTAAGCTTCATGAGAGTGTCACTCTCCAAACTTTGGTGAGGTTTCTTTTAGTATTCTCTGTATGACTGAGACCCAGAAATCCCATGTATTTCCCTGTTTGATTTTCAATTGGTAGTCTCCTTATGGCCATTATGTATTTAAGTGCTACGTTTCCTAATAACTCTTAAGGACTTTCAGGAGCATAGAGTTTCTCTTTGCAAAATTGTTGTGCTCTCCTATATAGATAGGTGATAGGGTTAAATGACATAAACAAACAGAAAAAAATAAATAAGGAAAATATTTTTCAAGGAAGTAAAGTCAAGTCTTTATTTTATCAAAATTTATCAAAATGATAGTCCTAGTCTATTGTTTGCATATGGGGTTAGGAAAAATCTTCAATTTTGGAACAAACCTATCCAACATGCATAAATGAGACCATTATGAAAACTATTCTATCCATATGGACATCCAGTGTATTTCTCACATGGCATTGCAATTTTTTCAATTTATTATTTATTTTTACAAATTATTTGATTTTAATTTTGAGCTCCAAAATTTCCTTCCTTCAGTTCCTTTTCCACGTATTAAGAAGGTAAGCAATATGATATCAATTACACATTTAAAATAATGCAAAACATACTTCTACATTAGTCATGTCACGTAAAAGTAGAAAAAATTAGATGAAAAAATATATTTCAATTTGCAGTGAGCATTCAGTAGTTCTCTTTCTAATCCTGAATCCTTCAGAATTGTCTTGGATTATTGTAGTGATAAGAAAAAGCTGAGTTTTTTTTGTTTTTGTTTTTGTTTTTGTTTTTTTTTTACAAATTTCAAGTTTTTCACATTTACGTTACTTTTTGCCGTCACTTTCTGCTATGATGAGCTGGTAAAATGAGCTTCACACTGCATAAATTCATATAGGTCTTCCTGGATTATTATGAAAGCATTCCCCTCATAATTTCTTCTGGTAACATCTTGTTCAGCCATTTCAAATTGAGAGGATTCACCTCAATTTCAAATTGTTTGTCACCACAAAAAGAATTAGTATCGATGTTTTTGTACAGAGAGATCCTTTTCCTTTTTTTTTCTTTTTTGTTCTCCTTGAGATACAAATCCGGGGCTTAGTATTACTCAGTCAAAGGGTGGGCACAGTTTTATACTCCTGTACATATATATTCAAATTATTCTCCAGGAGGATTGCACTGGTTCGCAATTTTCCAAAGAATTCATTAATATCTCATGTCTTTTTTTTTCCAAAATCCACTTTAAAATTTTCCTTTCTGTCATACTATCCAAACTGATAGGTGTGAGGTGGTACCTCAGAGTTATTTTAATTTACATTCCTTCAATCAATACTAATGGAGGCTATTTATATTTAGAGCATATTTTCATATGATGATAGATAGCTGTGATGTCTTCTGAAAAGTGTCTGTTCACATTCTTGAGTATTTGTCAGTTGATGAATTATCACATTTGCATAAATTTCACTCAGTTGCCTTTACATTGGGGAAAACAAGGCCTTTATCAGAACAATTTTCTATTATTCTTGAAATTAACATACTTACAAAATGTGCTTTAAACAAAGTCAGATCTAAGCAAATACAAGAATATGAATTGCTCATAAGTAGGCCAAGCCAATATAATAATAACAATTCTGCCAAGCCTAGAGGCCTGTATTGGGCTACCCGAGTCTTTCTTACCTGTCCAGGTCTTCGGCTGGCCACGCCGGATGCACATATGAGAGAAAGGACGTTCCAGAGTCAAACAGGGGTTGAGCTTTATTACAGGGTTTCGGTTACAAGTGCAGGGGGTCTTCTTTAGGAGGAAATTTCCTAAGAAGGCTAAGCTTAAGGGATTAGAAGTAGAAGTACAAGCGGGGAGAGAGGGGGAGGGGAGAGAGGAAAGAAAAGAAGCGGAGCCCTACTTTTCTCTTTGGCTCCACACGTGCTAAGAGAGCTTTTAGGCTTCCTCAATCCTACTTAATCTTCAGCCACACAGTTTGCATCTCAATACCGTGCTGTTAGGTAACTAGGTGTGCTCCAATCCAGGACGACCTCGAGGGCAGGGAGACTCCACCCATCAGGTATCTCCAGGGGGAGAGGAGGAAATACCCGAGCTAGCCAAGCTAGCTCGGTCTGACCTTCTCGAACCCCCGCTGTTCATGGAGGGCCTCGTAAGACTCTAAGATTTAGAAGTCCCACTTTTACCTGCCCGAGACTGTCCACACGGAATTGAGCTTCCAGTCCCAACACAATTCAACCTAACTTGATGTATTGATTCAGTGTCATACCAATCAAACTATCAAAAATTATTTTAGGCTGCCTAGAAAAAAAAATCTCCAAAAATCATCTGGAAGAGCAAAATATCAAAAAATATCAAGGGTATTAATGGAAAAAAAAATGTGAAGGAAAGTGACCTAGCCATACCAGATTTCAAATGCTATTATAAAGTGATAATCCTCAAAACAATCCAAATTAGCTAAAAAAAAATGAGTAGTAGATAAATGGAATAGATTACATACATAGTACATGGTAGTAAATAACTATAATAACTTAATTTTTGATAAACCTGAGAACCTAAGTTTGTGGGACAAGACATCACTATCTGATAAAATCTGCTGGAAAATTAAAAAACATTATGGTAGAAGGTAGGTCAGACCCACACATTACACCATATAAAAGGTAGCATCAAAATGGGTACATTATTTAAGCATAAAGGTTGATGCCATAAGCAAATTATTAGAGGATAGAATAATTGCCTGCCAAATTTCTGAATAAGGGGAGAATTTGTGAGAAAACAAGTGATACAGAACATTCCAAAATTTAAAATGCTTATTTTTTATTCTATATAGTTAAAAATGTTTTGCACAAACAAAGCCAGTGTAACCAAGAAGCAAAATTAGAAGGAAAGAAAACTTGGGGGGGGGGGATGTTTGACAGCAAGAAACTCTAGTAATATAGAGAACTCTAGCTATATAGAGAACTCAGTCAAATTTATAAAAATTCAAGAAACTCCCCAATTGATAAATGTTTAAAGGATAAAAATAGGCAATTTTCAGATGATGAAATCAAAGCTATATATAGTTATAGGGGAAAATATTCTAAATCACTGTGGATTAGAGAAATAAAAAAAAAAAAGGAGAGTAACCAGTGTTGCAGCATTATTAATGGAGTTATAAACTGATCCAAACATTCTGGAGAGGAATCTGAAATCAACCTCCTACAATAATAAAACTGTGCATGTCATTTGACCCAGCAATATGACTGCTTCCTCTATATTCTAAAGAGATAAAAAAGGAGGAAAGGACCTATTTGTACAAAAATGTTTAGAGTATCTTTTTTTGTGGTGGCAAAGATCTGGAAATCTAGAGGATGCCCAGCATTTGGGGAATAGCTGAACACGTTGTATATAAGTGTTATTGGTTACTACTATGCAATAAAAAATGATCAGTAGGATAATTTCAGAAAAAAAAACAGCATGAAAGACCTTCATGAACAAGTAATCAGAAACAAGAGAACATTATACACAGTTAACAATAATATTGTATGATGACTAACTGTGAATTACTTGGCTATTCTCAGCAACACAATGATACAAAACAACTTCAAAGATTTATGTTGAAAAAATGTTTTCCACCTCCTGAGGAAGAACTGATGGAATCTGAATGCAGATCAAAATACATCTTTCATGTTTTTAAAAATTTTTGTGTTTTTTTCAGTTCTGTTTTCTTTCACAACATGACTAATATGAAAAATAATGATTGCACATGTATAACCAATATCAACTTGCTTACTATCTCAAGGACAGGTATGGGAGGGAGAAAGAAGATAATTTGGGACTTGAAATTAGAAAAAAATTAAAATATGTTTACATGTAATTGGGAAAATATATATTTCAAAAATATTACTTCATTTTGATATTTTTAGCAAAAATGTAGTTTCAATCATCTCTTTTAAGTAGGTGTGACTTCGCTTTTGCTTTGTCTGACATTCTGATTACTATCTCTGCCTTCCTTTTTATTTCAGCTGAAGCATAATAAATTCTTTTCCAACCCCTTATTTTCACTCTGTGTTTGTCTTTTTGTATCAAGTGTGTCTCTTACAAGCATTATGTTGTTGGATTCTGCTTTCTAATACATTTTGCTATCTATTTCTGTTTCATGAATGAGTTCAACTCATTCACTTCCACAGTTATGATTACTAATGGTGAATTTCCCACCATCCTGGTTTCTTCTTTCTTCTTTTTGCCTTCTTCTTTCTCTTTTTTGCCTTATCCCTGCTCAGAAGTCTTTTTATTAATTATTTTTTTTTTTTTTTTGCTTCTGACCACTGACTACCTTAATCTGCTCTCCATTTTATCACAACAAATTCCTCTTAAACCCTTACCCTCATATTTCCCTCTTGGGCATATTAGATTCTTATATCCTAGATGAGACCGTGTGTGTGTGTGTGTGTGTGTGTGTGTGTGTGTGTGTGTGTGTAGTCTTCCCTCTTTGATCTAATTCTTATAAAAGTGACATTTCATTGTTACTTGCCACTAAAAACCATTTTCCCTTCCACTACAGAAGCTCTTTTTTGCACATCCTGTTAAGAGAGAGGACTTTCTACCTCTTCTTTCCTCCATTACCAGTGATTCCCTCTTTGTCACCCCTTCTTTGTATTTGATACTGTCCCAACATAATTTCCTCACACCTGTGCCTTTTGTCTGTATAGTCTCCTAACTACCCTAATGGTAATAGAAATTTTAGGAGATACATATACCCTGCAACAAAATAGTAATTTTAAAAAGTTAATCTTAATGAGTTCATTTTGATTACTTTTTTATGTTTATCTTTTTATCTTTCTCATGAGTTGCGTTTATATATCAAACTTTCTATTAAGCTCTAGTCATTTCTTTTTTGTTTTTGACAGTCTCTCAAGTTTTATTATATAACCCAAATAGAAGGATGCTATATACAGAGGAGACAGGGGAAGATCATTTCTTAGTCTCCTCCTCTTTGGACGAAGTCTTGATGATCGCTTTCTTTTTAGCCAGCAAACACTCTTACTGATGCTTTCGTGCTTCCTTAGTCTTGGATCAGCTTCAGCCTGGTCAGGCAAGAACTTCTTACAGCCCTTGTCTGCCTTCAGTTTATGAGTGTGCTCCATGAGAATATTGAACACATTTTCTTTCACCTTAAAGCACAGGCTGTGGTACATGTGACGGTATATCTTTTTGGATTAAGATGTCTTGGGAGGAGAAGGATCAGGATTATCATTCACCTCATACAGTTCACACTCTCCATCATATGAGCATTGGCAGTACCCTTTTCCTTACCAATACCCATGTAACTGTCCTTCCATCCAGCCAGAGTATTTTTCTGGCATCTGGCAGGAAAGTGCACAGTGGCTGGCTTCTAGATGATAAGACTTTCTTTAATCAGATTCCAGATCTGCTGATGGGAATTGGCATTGGCAATGTCATTGGTTTCATGGAGGTCAAGCCATACTTTCTTCTTCCCATATGGAAAGACATTAGAGGTAAGCCTTTTCTGAAGCCTGAATATTCTCATGGCTGCAGCCACAGCTCAGAAAAAGAAAGGAGCGCTCAAGTCATTTCTTTAGAATGTTTGAAAACTCTTAATGTCTTAGGAGGTCCTGTGACATCATATCTACTATAGGCAATATAGGTGCCAAATGGCAACCAATGGGATTAATGCCAGTTCAGAATACCAGAAATATGATTCTGACCAATTTTTCTACCCCCCTACAGTCTCTGGGCTGAATGCCTCCCAAATTGCTGCTGGTGCTGGTGCTGTCACTGTCTCCTCTAATGGAGGAGGCTACCATTGTTTCCATGTTCACTCCCAACTGTCCTCTAGGTATCTTAGACCTTTTCTTTCTAAACCCTAAGTTTTCACACAGTCTGGAAAAATGTCTTGCCCTCAATTTTAGTTGGTGCTCCTCCATAATTCAATCTGAGGCTTTATTTTAAAGTTGTTTAAAGAGGAATTTTGGGAGATTTCAGCTGAGCTGTTACCTCTACTCCACCATCTTAACTCTGTCCCCTCCCATAAAATTTACAGGTAGGTGTTTTCACATCTAGACTGATATTCTCTTTCTACTATGGTCTTTAAATGAAGTATCATGAATCATTATTCTGCACCATATCTTCCCTGTCCTGGATATCCAATTACCTCTGGATAGGTCAAAATATAAGTCTAGACAGCACACAAATCTGCAATCATTGGCCCAGTTTTGTCATTTGGACTTTAGAAATGATTCCCATATATGTCCCTTTCTTTCCATTAAGAATCCTAATTCAATTCTCTTCATCTTCTGCCATGACTATTACAACAGCCAATATATCACCCTTTATGCCAAAAGTTTTGACCCCAATCCAATCCATTCTACAAATAGGTGATAATGATACTTTCTTCAAGTGCAAGTGTGATCAGGTCACTTGCAATTCAATGAAAGGTAGGAGTTGCTTAAAATCTCCAAATCAAAAGTTAACTCGTTTCTTTGTTTAAAGCTCTTCACAATCTAGCCTTTAACTACCTTTTTAGCCTTATTATATGATATTCTTCACATGTAAAATTGGGAAGAAAAATAGGTCATTTTTTTTCCTTGTATGGTACCCTCTATCTTCCACTTTTGTTCCTTTCCTGTGGCTATTCTCCCTACCTGAAATGTATTTACATTATCTTTGTTGCCAACTCTAAAAACTTTTATATTTCCTTCACTTCAAGCAACATTTTTTCTGGATCTCCCATATTTACCCAGTTGCAAGTGGGAAAATAGTAAGCTGAAAATTCAGCCACTCAAAGCCTCATCTCAATACTAATTGACACTGTAGTTTTAATCTGCTGTTTTTATGACTTCTTATAGTTTCTCCTCCTCAGGCAACCTGGTGGTCCTTTGACCTGGAAGCTCTCCACATTATTACCAGACTTAATAAAGGTACTGAATTGATTCAATATTATTGCAGATCATAACTAAAATTATACATAGAGCTAAAGTGATCCAGCAATCTCAGTTTTCCCTTCAGCAAGGAATATAGGAATGTAGCCCTATATATGGCCAAAAGTGCTTCTTACATAAAATCTTTCCCAATTCCCCAAATTATATTTATTTTACTTGTACTTTGCTATGTTAATTATGTTAATGATAGCTAAAGATCTTCCCCACCCATTAGTAGGTCTGCACATTAAGGGAAGCCTGATAAGGGGAGATTGGTTTTGTAAGACAGCATGGGCCTTTTACTAATTTCTAATGAGGCACTGGTTCTCAAGGGTTGTAATGCCTTCTGTCTCGGAAAAGGGTATATGTACTGTGAGGTGAGGTTTTATTTTGTTCATGGGAAGTATTTATTTGAACAGATATAGCCACTAAGGAGCCCCTCAGTTTTGAAAACCCAAATGTTGGTGCTTTTTTTTTGTTGTTGTTGTTGGGTAGCTGTATATGTATGGCCAGACAGTTGGATCTGTCTGTTGATCTGTGATGTATGTATTGCTATGGTCAGATAGTTGGAAGCTTTATCTGTTGGTTTTTTTATTTGTAATTTCTGCTTGCAATTTCTGTTTGTATTTTCCCTGCCTTTCTTCTGTGGTACAGGGGACCCTATTCTAAGCTTCTCGCATTTGAGGTCAGTGGTCAAGTCACTGTTTATCTGCACCTGGGGCTCTAGGGTAGCCCAACTTAGTTATGCCTGATGTACTCTGCTTCTGGAATTTGTTGTGCTGGAACTGGAGAATTCAGAGATGTCTTGCTGTTCCACTGACCTGCTGAGGCAGAATCTTGGGACTTCAACTGCTCATCAGTGCCACAACTAAGAACCTCCCACAGTCATGCGTGGATCCCATCTGTGGTGGGCTGCATTCCCCTTTTACTCAAGTGAAACAAATCTTTCCTGAAACCCTTCTAGGTTATTTTGGCAATGAAAATTATTTCACTCTAACTTTTTGTGGGTTCTGTCACACCAGGATTCTTTTAGAGCCTTGATTTAATGTTGTTTTGGAGAAAAACCTTTGGAAAGCTCAAGAAATGTCCTGGTTTCTCTCCTTCATTTTGACCTACATTAATTCTTTATGTTAAATATCTTCTCATTCTTGGAATTCTCAAACTTCTTGACCCTGATATCAGAGAAAGGGCATTTCACCTTTTGTTGTTTATCCCCACCTATTCCTGATGAATTTTCTTCTTTTCCTTTATCTCAGCACCTTGTATGGGAGTTGGAATTGCAGATTTTGTTTCCTTTCTCCCCTTCTTTTGCTCTCATTTCATTTTCCAGGCTTCCTCAGCTATAAATTAAGTACTTCAAAGACAGAGCATATATCATTTTTATTACTGCATCTCAAGAGTTTTTCACATGGCACTTCTTTAATAAATGATCCATTGATTGCAGGTTGAATGGATTCAATAAGCACATTGGAATTTATTAAGTGCCTACTGTACAATAGACACAAATTTCAAGCGACTTTGTTTTTTAATTATTTTTCTTTTATTATGTTTTGTTTTTTCACAGTTTTCTTTTATATTAAATTTATTTATTTTAAAATTATATTTATAATTTAATCAATTGATTGATTGTTAATTAACTAATTCATTAATTTCAAAATTCATTTCCAAAGATTTTGAGTTCCAAATTTTCTCCCCATATCTCCCTTCCCCCAACCCCAAGACAATCTGCATTCTGATTACCCCTTCCCCCAATCTGTCTCCCTTGCTATCAGACCCGTCCCTTCCCTTATCCCTATCTTCTCTCTTTTCTTGTTAGGGCAAGACAGCTTTCTATACCCCATTACCTATATTTCTTAATTCTCATTTGCATGCAAAAACAATTCTCAACATTAGTTCCTAAAACTTTGAGTTCAAACTTCTCTCCCTTTCTCCCTCTACACATATCCTCACTGAGACAGCAAGCTATTCAACATAGTCTACATACAAATGTAGTTATGCAAAAGATTTCCACAATAGTCATGTTGTAAAAGAACCTCCATCCTATCCTGACCCTCCCTTACTCAATTCTCTCTTTTGACTTTGTCTCTCCCCAAAAATGTTTACTTCTAATTACTCCCTCCTCTCATTTGCACTCTCTTCTATTATCCCCCTAAAAGATACTTATCTCCTTCTCTCCTCCTTTCCTGTATTGTAAAATAGATTTCATACCAAATTGAGTGTGCATGTTATTTCCTCCTTAAGCCAAATATGATGAGAATAAGCTTTACATTTTCCCTCTCATCTCTGTCCTTTTTGCCTCCATTGAAAAGGCTTTTTCTTGCCTCTTTTATGACAGATAATTTGTCCCATTCCATTTCTCCGTTTCTCCTCCCAGTATATTCCTCTCACCCCTTAATTGTATTTTTAAGATATCATTCCATCCTATTCAACTCACCCTGTGCTCTCTGTCTATATATATGTGTGTGTGTGTGTGTGTGTGTGTGTGTGTGTGTGTACAATCCCTCCAACTACCCAAATACTGAGAAAAGTTTTGAGAGTTATAAATACTATCTTCCTGTAAGGTCAACTTTAGTAAATTCCTTATGATTTCTCTTTCCTGTTTACCTTTTCATTCTTCTCTTGATTCTTGTGTTTGAAAGCCAGATTTTCTATTCATCTCTGGTCTTTTCATCAAGAATGCTTGAAAATCCTCTATTTCTTTGAATAATCATTTTCCCTTTGAAATATATACTAAGTTTTGCTGGGTAAGTGATTCCTGTTTTTAACCATAGTTCCTCTGACTTCTGAAATATTATATGCCAAGCCCTTCAGTCCCTTAATGTAGAAGCCGCTAGATCATGGGTTATCCTGATTGCATTTCCACAATATTCAAATTGTTCCTTTCTGGCTGTTGAAATATTTTCTCCTTGACCTGGGAACTCTGGAATTTGACTAGAATATTCCTAGGAGTTTTTCCTTTTGGTTCTCTTTAGGGAGGTGATTGTTGGATTCCTTCAATATTTATTTCACCCTCTGGTTACAGAACATAAGGCAGTTTTCCTTGACAATTTCATGAAAAATGGTATCTAGGCTTTTTTTTTTTAATCATAACTTTTAGGTAGTCCCATGATTTTTAAATTATCTTTCCGGGATCTGTTTTCTAGATCAATTGCTTTTCCAGTGGGATATTTCACATTATCTTCTATTTTTTCATTCTTTTGGTTTTGTTTTGAAATGTCTTTGTATCTCATAAAGTCATTAGCTTCCAACTGCTTCACTCTAATTTTTAAAGAACTGCTTACTTCAGTGAGCTTTTGAATGTCCTTTTCCATTTGGCAAATTCTACTTTTAAAAATATTCTTCTCCTCATTGGATATTTGGACCTCTTCTGCCATTTGGGTTAGTCTATTTTTAAAAATGCTATTTTCTTTAGCATTTTGGGGGTCTCCTTTAGCAAGCTGTTGACTCACTTTTCATGATTTTCATGATTATCTTTCATAGCTCTCATTTCCCTTCTCAGTTTTTCCTCCACCTCTCTTACCTGGTGTTCAAAATCCTTTCTGAGCTCTTCCATGGCCTGAAACAAATGCAAAATTTTTTCAAGGTTTTGGATGTCAAAACCTTGACTTTTATGTCTTCCTCTGATAGTATGCATTGCCCTTCCTCACCCAAAAGGATGGAAGAAAATACCTGTTCACCAAGAAAGTAACCTTCTAGAGTGTTACTTTTTCCCCTATTTTGGGCATTTTCTCAGCCAGTTATTTGACTTTTGAGTCCTTTGTCAAGGGAAGGATATACTTTAGGGAACTGTAAATTCTCAGGGCTTCCAACGTGGTATAATCGAGGGAGAGGAGTTTACTCCTCTCCTGACCTGCCACCACAAGGTCTTCTGCCTAACATCTGTTAGTAGAATTCCATCTCCAGAGCCTCCACCAGCTCCGCCACACCAGCTCTCTTCCTCACCCTGGGGCCACCACTCAAGGCTGAGATCCAGATCTGCCAATTGATTCCCCCCCAGGGCCTTTTGTCCAAGGACTGTGCTGTGGCAATGGTTGATGCCACCTTGGCACCTGGGTTTGGGATGTACTGTGCACCCTTCTCACATAGGTGAAAGAGCTTTCTCACTGACATTTGAAGCTATCTTTGGTGCTTGTGGGTTGAGAAATCTGGGAACTACAGCTGCTACCCATGATTCTGCACCCTGAAGCCTGTTCCAGTCTTGTCTGAGTCTTGTGCAGCCATGGTTGAACTGAGCTCAACTCTGAGCCCAGTGTGATAGACCTTTCTTGTAGGTCTTCCAGGATATCTTGGGCTGGAAATCTCTTTCACTCTGTCATTTTCTGATTTCTGTTGCTCTAGAATTTGTTTAGAGACATTTTTACATGTGTTTTATGGGTTATAGGGTAGAGCTAGAGCAAGTCTGTTCTTCTACTGTGCCATTTGACTCTTCCCCCCCAGTGATTTTGATTAAAAAGTAGAAATGAATAGCTCCTGCCCTAAGGGAGATTACACTCTAAAGAATAAAATAAAATTTACCTTTTCTTTGAAATAGCTTATCCCATCCTAATAGAATACTTTCATCCAGACACCAGAGATCAAGCACATAGGCAAATTCATGGTATTTGGCTATGTCTTCAGAAAAGTAACATCAAGATATGGGTGAATTGAGAAAATGCCTGGTTGGAACCTCCTCCCTTCTACTGACCACAAGAAATATTTGAAGGGTAAAAAAAAGTGTTAATAATAGAATGCATATGATAAGCATTACTTCTTCATTAAAACTGCAGTTTTACCTATGTGTTACAAAACCTGGTTCTTCTGATAAGTAGCTATTTTACCCTAATTAATATTTTGGTATGATTGTGCTTTGTATTTCATAGCTTATTTCCCTTATTTCCAGAGCCTAGGAGACATTTAAAAGTATTATAATCCCCACTGTATAGCTGAAAATTCTCAGATAAAGCTTTGTTAAATGGTTTAAATACAGTTACAAAGGTAGATCAGCATATTAGATACAAAGCCAAACCTGAAGTCTGTGTTCAAGTCACTTCTCAGCATCTCAGGAAATTTTATAATGCTTCTAATTTAGAGATGAATTCCCAAAAAGGTTAATGGAAGGTATTTCCGCACTGAGAGTTCCCCACACTGATGAAAGGAAACAAAGGTAGGTCCAGACCAAAACAATGGAATGTTTTGTTTGTACACACCCACACCCACACCCACACACTCACTCATGTATATATACATGTTTGTTTATACAAGTAGAGATTTAAACATAGATATAGATATATCCTTAGATATAGATAGATATCTAGTTCTCTCTATATTTATCTATAGATAGAGATACGATAGATAGCGATAGATAGAGAATGAGATATACATGTAAGAATGGATATGTGTGTACATGAATATGCATGTGTATGTATATGTATGTGTAGACACATATATGTGTATACATATGTGAGAATTATATATTGATAGATAGAGAGATAGAAAGGCAGATCACATACAGAGAGAAGAGACAGATTGTTTTGTATAACTATATTTCTGAAATCATTCCTACCATTCTGACACTTCAGTGATTTTTCATTTTTCTATTAGAAAAGTTCAACCTCAGTTATATCCAGCAGAAAATTAATTTATTAGTTTGATTAATCAATTAATTGTTGGAAGTGCTTTGAGTTATATAAAAATGCAGATCAGTGAATCACTTTAAAGTCTCCATTGTAAATCTTCATGAACTTTAATCGATGAAATATGCTCATAAACTAGCTACCCTCATCAGTGAAAGAAAATTGAAAATGCCATTAAGTTTCCATTATTTAGTAAATTTATTTGTACTGATTTCATTTTTGAAAATTCAAGATCTTAAAGAACTTGTCAAGATTCATGGAAAAAAATACAGGATGGCATATATAAGTAAGGAGTAATAGAATTCAGTTTTATTTTAAATACATCAAAACTTTAAACTTTGAAGGAATTGTCATTGTTATCATTCTCAGCATGACAAGATCACGTTGGTCATAGAAAGAATTAGAATGGAGATTCTGTAGTTCAATTCTTCCATGTTTTAGATGGGAGACAACTGAGACCCAGATATGTGCACTGATTTACCCCGGGTCACAATGTAGTTAATAACAGATAAATCTCAGGAACAGCATTTCAGATAGCATTTTTTTTTCTTTTTCACTATTGACATTATATAAATTTACTAAAATGCATTATTTTAATGTTTCTAGTAACTGCCAATGAATTGCCATATCATAGATCTTTCTAAGACATTTTTTTTAGATATAAGGGAAACCTACTAACTTAAGGTCTTCAACAAAGAGTATATAACTGCTTTTTTGCTATGTTATCAAGGGAATTAGAGTAAATAAATTCTCTTTGATGTTCTCTGTTCAAGTCAAGTCAACAATCATTTGTTAAGTGGTTATTGTACATCAGGCATAATGCTAAGTATTGGGTATACAAAAACAAGCAAAAAGAAAGATGCTGCAGTTAGGAAGTTTAAATGCTGATGGTGCAGAATACTAGAGGAAAAGGAGATTAAAATTTTGGGTACCCTCTTGGGGTCATAATGCCGAAATCCATGTAAAGTATTTTGGCCTCTGTAGACCATTCCTCCAAATTGACTGTATGGAAAAATTCACCAGTTGGTAAAGGGAATCACAAAGATGAATGGAGAAAACAACTACGATAAAATGGCAAAATCTTCATCATTTTGTGATGCCTTCAAAGTATAATTTGATTGTTATCGTAAGTTAACTAATAACAAAAATGTGAAAATATTTTAATACTGCCTGAATGTTTGCAGATAACTTTAGACTTCTCTCATTTGAATCTGACTACAAATCTATGAACATGGTTCTTCTTCTTTTTTTTTTTTTTTTTTTTAATAAATGAAGATATAGACTGAGAGGGGCCATTAAGTGGTGCAGGACATAGAGCACCGGGGGATGGGACTCATTAAAAAAAAAAAACCAAAAACCAAAAAACAAACAAAAAATAAACAAACCCCGATGTCTGGAAAGATTGAAGGAAAAAAAAAAGGGAGCTGTAAAGGATGAGATGGATAAATAGTGCATGTAAACAGTGAACATGAACTTGGCAAAATTTTGAGGGACAGTGGAGATGGAAGGGCCTGGAGTACCATGGTCCATGGAATCACAAAGAGTCATATATTACTGAATGACTGGATGACAACACAGACTGAGAGTTAAAGTAACTTGCTCTTAGTCATCTAATTATTTACTGAAAGATGGGAGTTGATACATTGTTCTATCTTTGAGATCAGTGCTCTACTCATTGTATCATTTCCCTCCATGACATTAATTTAGAAATGTACTCCTAATTATTAAATAGCAAATTAACCATTTTATCCAGAGTTGAGGACCTTTACCTGTCCCTTTTTCCAACTTTTCAGAATCTGTACTGCTCAATAAAACATATGATATAATATAGACAAATTATTATAATGTGGATGAAGTTCAATTTAATTTCTTTCCCTACTTTCAATAACCAAAGATTTTGGGTTAAGGAGAAAGCCGAATTAATTGAATGAAATTAAATGTTGACATAATGTGGGGTTTTCAGTTAATCTTTCCATATTGTTTCTCTTAAACTAATTTAAAAGATTTCTTGAGCACACTGCCAAATAAAATTGCCGTATTTTAAGGCTGAGATAACTGATATCGCATTGTACTAGAAACAGAATAACTAAAACCTTATAAACCAGCATAATCAATTGGCTACACAACAGAAATTGCCACAGGAAGTTTTGAAGATCAATTTAAAGTAATTTTCCTTTGAAGTCATTTGAAACACAGAAGCTGAGAGAGAGAGAGAGAGAGAGAGAGAGAGAGAGAGAGAGACAGACAGACAGACAGACAGACAGAGACAGACAGACACAGTCACAGAGACAGAGACAGACAGAGACAGAGAGACAGAGACAGAGAAAGACAGAGAGACAGAGGGACAGAGACAGGAAGAGAGATACTCCTACCTTGGAAATGAATTCTTTTTTTTTTTTTTTATCCTGAAGAACTGTCAGCTCTGCAATGCTAACAAATTGGCTTCTGTCTATAATCAGGGATCTTCAAATGACTATTGCTTCAAATAAATGCAAATTATATGCATCTGATATTTATTGGTTTTCCTTAGTGGCATTGATGAGTAATTTGGAAGAGGTTTGGAATTCTTTTTTTCCTCTCATTACTAGAATTACATGTAACATTTCATGAACTATGTGGCAAATTCTCCATATGGGAAAGAGGATCATTCCTGAATTTGTGTTTGTTAGGACGGGTAATGCCATTTCAAGAATGTGCTATAACATTTGCAGCACAATCGAGATTTATTAAAACTACTCCACAGAGCACCATTGTAAAGAATTTATGAACTGTAAAACTGCTATAAAGGTCACTTGAGATGCAAAAGTTTAATTTGGAGTATCATGTTGTGGTAGAGAACTGCTAAACTCAATTCTTGTTTAAACACATAGTTTCAGAATTTTTGTCTCAGACTGTGTGGTTTGTGAAATTCAT
The DNA here is from genome assembly GCF_028372415.1 of Notamacropus eugenii. Classification (NCBI taxonomy): domain Eukaryota; kingdom Metazoa; phylum Chordata; class Mammalia; order Diprotodontia; family Macropodidae; genus Notamacropus; species Notamacropus eugenii. Next base: position 108,356,915 of record NC_092878.1, read on the forward strand.
GGAGGGTGGAGTCCAAATGTTCTCAAGTATTATGCTTTTTTGACATTTGTTATTTGTTAGTCCAAAAATTAATTTCATAAAAAATAAGCAAAATTTCAAATGTATACACACATATATGCATACATATACAAACACATATACACATGCATATATATGCGGATGTATTTATATACATATATAATATACAATATATTATATATGCATACATGTACACAGTGTAGTCATATCATACAATATACATGTATATACACATATGTGAGTGTATGAGTATTCAATCTCACTTTTTTGAATTTATCTGCTTTTAAAGAGTATTTTGTATGGCACCAATGCCATCCCAGATATCAATTTTTAACAGTTCATGTTTTTTTTCCTTTCACCTTAAATCATTAATCCAAAGGAGCCATAGCATTATATAGCCATGAAGACTCACAAAGTATTGAATAGTTCATCCAGGTTTATATCGAAATATTTAATACGATCTTTGGAAATATTTGTCTAATCTATCCTGTAGATAGTAAAACATTATTTTTAAAATTCATTAGTCTGAGGATCAAATTCATTCATCTTATTATATATAGGAAAAAATTAATATCAAGTAACAGTCAGAAAGTGGATATTGTCAGCACCCTGTTCAGGGATAGCAAAGAAGCTCCAAGAAGCAAATTAAGTCAGGATTATAACAAACAGACACCAGGGAACTCATTTGGGATGAGCAATGTTGTATTTCTTTATAGATATAAAGAGACCATGCATAGTAGTGAATGTAAGAAGAGTACAGTTTGCTGACACTAGTAATAAACATCACATACTATTATGGATTCTTTAGTTGCTTTCTGAGAGTCATATAGAATCAGGTGAGCCTACAGGGCAGAACTGTAACTAGCAATTTGAACCTAATCAGTAGAAATAGTCCCAGGGCAAATAGTATGAAATAGTCTTTCAAATCAACTTTAAAATTCATGATGGGGAAATAATGTCAAAAAAAAAAAGAAAAAGAAAGAAAATCAATTGAGTGGTAAAGGGAATTAGTTGCTATTGAAAAGGGGCTCTTAACATTTTTCATAGACCCCTTTGGCAATCTGGTGAATGCTAGGGACCATTTCTCAGAATACGTTTGTGCATAAAATACAAAGCATTTCAAGAGAACACAATTATATTCAAATAAAATTGTCTAAATATTGAAACTTTCAAGTTAATGGACCCCTTGAAATCTAACCACAAAGTCCATTTGCTAAATAAAAGGGCTGTGTGTGTGTGTGTGTGTGTGTGTGTGCGACAGCTCTTCTACCTTGTTACAGCTCTGATTCAGAACTCAGGAAGAGTGTACTTGCACCATCATGATTCACTTTGACTATTTCAGTACCTTTAGGAAGGCATTCAGAAGAGTCTTTAGGAAGAAAGCAATGAGAGCCATGTGTAGATCATTGTTTTTCCTTTCCTTTCTTATCTGTGTACCTTGGTTATGCTTGGTAGTTCCATAATGACTAGAAGACCAGGTACTGGTATTAGATATATCTGTGTTGATCAGGAAAAAAAAATGAAACAACTGAAGCTGCAGCTCTGATATGACATTTAAGGCTCTCCACATTTCCCCTCAAGGTCAATGGTATTTTGAATAACTTAGACATGACACCCATATTGAGTTATGAAAATGTACTAGGATATGATAAGATATAAGACTGACTGACAACTGAAAGTTTTACATAAAAAAGTTTTTGAAGGACAATCAAGACACTGTTAGCTACTTTCCACTATTTGACAATCCATCCTAGCCATTTTATATATTCTTTTTAAAAATGAAATTAGTAGAGTACACTTAATGGAGAGTGCAATGGATAGAGCATTGGGTCTGGAATGAGGAAGACTCACCTTCATGAGTTCAAATTTGATCTCAGACACCTATTAGCTGTATGACTCTGGCCAAGTTGCTTAACTGTTTACCTCAGTTTCCCATCTATAAAATGAGTTGGATAAAGAAATGAAGAACCATTGCAGTATCTTTGCAAAGAAAACTCCAAATGCTGTCATGAAGAGTAAGACATGAATGAAAAATGATTCAACATAACACATCTTTGGAGTGGTTAGATGATACATTGGATAGAGTAGTGGGTCTAGAATCAGGAAGACCTGAGTTCACATCTGACCTCAAGCACTTAATAATTTTGTGATCTTGGGCAAGTTCAATCTGTGTTTGTCTAAGTTTCTTCATCAATAAAATGGGAAAATTAATACTAGCTATCTCCTAGTGTTGTTGTGAGAATCATATCATATAATAATTGCACAGCACTTAGATCATAAGTATTGTACTTGTCAAGTACATATTAAATACTTATTACAAGGTCATATTAATTACTGGTACATATTAAATACTACATAAAACTTATTATCTATTTATCTTTATGCATGATAGTACAGATACATAACATTTATTTAATTATATTGAATCAGAATGTTAGAAATAGAGGGAGCCTCAGACTTTTTATCCTGTTAAACTTTCTCCCATTTTACAGGTGAGAAAACTGAGGAAAACAGAGTTTAAGTGAGTTGCCTAGCATCACATAGATAGCTAGTGGAAGGGATGGGAAAAGAATATAATTTTTCCACTTTCTAGTCCAGTTCTCTTTCTTCTTTACTGAAATGCACTTCAATAAAGCTTTTAATAAATATTGAATAATGACCACAACCTATTATATATGCTTGACTTAACCAAAATATAGCAAAGGAATTGGTTCATACCTGAAGATACAATGACCAGCTTTTTACTTGGCTGAAATTTCTTATAAGAAAATTGAACACAATTTTATTGAAATCATATCCTTACTTATTCTTGCTAGAAATTATGCATCCTTGAGTTTGTACTGCTACCCTCAAAATTAAAGACAAATTACCTTGTGTGAAATGTAAGTTAAGAACAAAAGGTCCAAAGGAAGAACATAATTAGGCCACATTGTGCACCTTGTAATAAGGACACTATTTCTCAATATTTCTGAAAATTACAGTTGGTGTTCCAGATAATCTACTCCCAGGCCAAACCAACACTCACAAATCAAAAGAAAAATAAGCTTTAAAAGAATCAGGTTGCCATTAATTCAGAGAGATGCTGTGTTTATTTCCTATCAACCCAATTTTCTGAAACAGCTGTAGCCACAGCAGATTTTAATAATCCTGTCTTACCCTGTTTCCAGGGAGTTTCTTGACTATACCCAGATATCCTATTTAGATAATAAAACAGATATCTGTTATGAAGAGAGAATACCTGTGCATTGGATAAGAGAAAAGAGAGAAGATAATAGAGCCCAAGTCTCCTATTCTGGATTCAATTATATAGATATTATGAACCAATTAAAATGGTAATTTCACTGAGTTTTCTTATACCATTTCTATTGATTATCTTTTTATGATATCCCTATACTAAGGGTTCCTGGAAATCCCTTTTTAATAGATTTGAGCTTCTGATAAATTGAAAGCATAGGGATTGCAATGGTCACAGAAACTACAGGGTCCAAGAAAGAATCCCTGAAGGAAGCAACATTTGACCTGAATCTGTAAAATATCTAGGAGTATAAGAGGAAAAAATTATACGATTAGTAGTGAAAGTGCTTCAGGAAATTGGGAAAACAAATGCAGATTAAGAAAGTCATGGGTAAAGAGAAATAAGGAGAACAGAGTGGTTGTATCATGGGCCAAATGAAATGGAGTAATTTGTAAGAAAGTTTGGAGGGGAAGGGGATAGATCAGAAGACCAGAGTGAAGTAAAATATAGAATTCCTTAGTGGAAAAAAAAAGCAAGGAATGAGAGCATTTTTAAATGTAAAGAAGCAAACAGAAAAAAAAAAAACAATGGAGGAAACCAATTTTAGCATGTTAAATTTCTATTAACTTAACAAAGTTATGAGAAAAAGTTACTCACAAATCAAGATATAATCTTACTTTTCCAACCTATTTTGAATGTGGAAATGTTCTTTTTTAGGGCTCATGGAATTTACATTAAAAAGATTAAGATATGATTTAAAAATTTAAATCTAACATGCAGTTACTCTTAGTCTTTTGTATATGAGACATTCATTAATCTATTTAATCATTTGATTGTCTATATATTTACTTGTTAATTCAATTATCTACCTATTAATTTATCTTTCTAGTTGTTTAATATTTGTTGGCTTATTTTAAATGGCCCAGATCCATAGCAATGCTATGCTTGGAACTGTAAGCAAAGTGAAATAAGTGGAACCAAAAGAATATTCTATATAGTGACATCAATATTGAAATGATGATCACTTAAAAACTAGAACTGGAGAACTGGAAGCTAATGATTCAATGATACATCAAGAAAAGATATGAGAGTCAAATGAAAGATAAAAGAAAAGAAACTATGAAATATCTCATTGGTAAAAGTATTCGCCTGACAACTATATCAAGAAGAGATAATTTAAGATTTTCTTGAAAAGCATGATCAAAAAAGAGCCTTGAGGGAGGAGCTAAGATGGCAGAATAGAAAGATACACATACACTTAGCTCTTACCCCACAGCCCATAAAATACCTGTAAAGAAGAACTCTCAACAAATTCTAGAGCAGCAGAAGCCACAGAACAACAGAGTGGAGAAGATTTCTGCTCCAGAGGGAGCTGAAAAACCAACAGGAAAAGTCTGTAGCACACCAGAACCCGGAGCAGAGCCCAGCCCTGCCTTGGCCATGTGCCACTGAGAGGAACAGATCTGATCAAGCTTCAAGGATGGAATCTCCAGCAGCAGCGCAGATCCCTCAACCCACAGGTGCCAAAGGTCAGTGAGAGGGTCTTTTCAACTGGCCAAGAGGGGAGCAGGGTGTCCATATAACTCAGGCCCTCTCAGGAGGCAGCAGCAGAGGCAGTAGCAGATGGGGATCCCAAAGCAGTCAGTAGCTGCCATCCATTGTTGAAGGTCTCATTGTAAATGAGAATTTACAAATTTACAGGTTAACAATGAGGGAACTGAGCCTCCTGTAACTGCCCTGCCCTCACCTGAGCAGCTACATTTAATATCACACTGAATAGCAGCCCCACCCCTGCTACAAACCTCTAAGGCTTGGGAGCAGGTCATTTGAATCTCAGCCCCCAAGCGCTAGCTGGACAGAACTGGAGGGGAGGTGGTTGTAGAGAGGAAATTCAGAAGTCAAGTAAATGGCTGGGGAAATGCCCAAAAGGAAAAAAAAATAAGACCATAGAAGGTTACTTTCTTGGGGAACAGGTGTCTCCCCCCATCCTTTCAGATGAGGAATAACAAGGCATACTGTCAGAGGAAGTCAAGGCCTCTCCCTCCAAAGGGAACTTAAAATGGGCTCAGGCAATAGAAGACCTTAAAAAACAAGTTAGCAGTTTACTAAAGAACAACCAAAAAAATGCTGAGGAAAATAATAGCTTTGAAAAGAGGCTAACTCAACCGGAAAAAGAGGTCCAAAAAGCCAATGAGAAGAAGGAGGCTTTAAAAAGAGGAATTAGCCAAATGGAGGTGAAGGTTCAAAAGATCACTGAACAAAATAATTCATTGAAAGAGAGAATTGAGTTCAGGAAAATGAATGACTATGTGTTAAACCAAGCAGTTAGTAAACAAAACCAAAAATTTGAAAAAATAGAAGAAAATGTGAAACAACTCATTGGAAAAACAACTGAACTGCAAAATAGATCCAGGAAAAACAATTTAAAATTTATTGGACTACCTGAAATCCATGATCAAAAAAAGGAGCCTAGGCATTATCTTCCATGAAATAATCAAAGAAAACTGCCCTGATGTTATAGAATCAGAGGACAAAATGGATATGGAAAGAATTCACTGATCACCTCCTGAAAGAAACCTGAACAGAGAAACTCCTAGGAATATTGTGGCCAAATTTCAGAGTTCCCAGATCAAGGAGAAAATACTGCAAGCAGCTAGAAAGAAACAATTTGAGTACTGTGGAAATACAATCAGGATAACACAGGATCTGAGAGCTTCAACATTAAGGGACTGAAGGGCTTGGAGTGGGATATTTCAGAAGTCAAAAGAACTGGGATTGAAGACAAGAATCACCTACCCAGCAAATCTGAATATAATACTTCAAGGGAAAAAATGGTCATTCAGTGATATAGTCGAATTTCAAGATTTCATGTTGAGGAAAATACAAGATCTGTAGTTAAAAATTTGACTTCCCAAGACAAGAATCAAGAGAAGCATGAAAAGGTAAACAGAAAAGAAAAATCATAAAAGACTCTCTAAAGCTGAACTGTTTACATTACTACACGGAAAGAAAATATTTTTAACTCTTGAATCTTTTCTCAGTATTTGGGTAGTTGGAGAGATTATACATACACACATACACACACATACACATAGATAGAGAGTACAAGGTGTGTTAAATCAGAAGAGATGATACACACACACACACACACAAATAAAATAAAATAAAAAATTAAGAAGTGAAGGAGGAAAATTCCAGGAAGAGAAAGGAAGAAATGGAATGAGACAGGCTATAACTCATACAAGAGATAATAAATATCTTATTCAACGGAGAAGATAAGGGAGAAGGAGAGGGGGGAGAAAAATAAAGCTACTCTCCTCACGTGTGACTGAAGGAGGGAATAACATGCTCACTAAATTTGATACGAAAATTTATATCACACCACAAGGAAGTAGGAGAGGAGGCAACAAGTGGAGCAAAGGGAATGTTAGAAGGGAGGGCAAATGGGAGAAGGGAGTCACTAGAAACAAACACTTTCAAGAAGGGAGAAGGTCAGTTGTAGGGGGGGAAATAAAGAAGGGATAGGGTAGGTCAGAGGGCAACGTAATTAGTATTACACAACATGATTACTATGGAAGTCTTTTGCAAAACAACACATATTTAGTCTGTATTGAATTGCTTCCCTTCTCAGTAGGGCTGGGGAGGGAGTGGGGGAGGGAGAGAAGTTGGAATTCAAAGTATTAGAAACGAATGTTGAGGATGTTTATTGCATATAATCAGTAAATAAGAACTACAGGGATAGGGGTATGGAAATTTATCTTGCCCTGAAAGAAAAGAGAGAAGATGGGGATAGGAGAGGGGTGGGGTGTGATGGAGGGGATGGTACATTGAAGGAAGGAGTAATCAGAATGCAAGGTTTTAGGAAGCAGGGGCAGGGAGGTGATGGGGAAAAAACTGGGCATGTTACAAAGTGAGGTAAAAGCAATTAGTATTAAAACAATAGACTGAATTAATTACTGAGAATAAAACAATGACATCTTTAGTTTCGAGAAAAGAATTTCAGACTAAATTTCCTAGAGGAAGGTAACCTAGGGTAAAATTTGGCATTGATGGAAAAGTCAAGGTTTTAATGGGAAATTTGATTTTATGATTGCCATTTAATCAGGAACTAGAACATGTATAGAAAGGTATGTAAGCCCCTTAAGACTTGCCTCAAAAGATGGTCCTTAGCCAAAGTGAAACTATAGTCGTATTTGAAACATGGATATTGGGCAGGGCGGAGCCAATATGGCGAAGTAGAAAGATGCACATACACATAGCTATGAACCCAAAACCCACAGAACGGCTAGAGGGGACCAACTCACGGTGAATTCTGCACCCAGAGGTCACGGAATATTGGAGCGAGGGAGATTTCTGTTCTGGACAGACCTGCAAACCTCTCGCGAGGGGTCCTTCACGCTGCGGACTGGGCGCCGGGACTGGGAGCAGAGGGTAGCCCTGCAGCGGCCGCGACACTGTGAGGAAAAGATCTGAGCAGGCTACGGGGATGGGATCTCCAGCAGTGGCACAAGCCCCTCCACCCACAGGTGACGGGGGTCAGTGAGAGAGTCTCTTTGGCGGGTCGAGAGGGGAGTGGGGTGCCCCCATGGCTCGGGCCCCTCTGGGAGATAGAAGCTGAGAGGTGGCTGCAGACAGGGGCTCCCAAAGCGGGCTGGAGGCTGGATCCATTGTGGAAGGTCTGTACATAAACCCCCTGAGGGAACTGAGCCTGAGAGGTGGCCCTGCCCCGACCTGACCACCTGAACTTAATTCTCACACTGAATAGCAGCCCTGCCCCAGCCAAAAGCCCTAAGGCGGGAAGCAGCATTTGAATCTCAGTCCCCAAACGCTGGCTGGGAGGACCAGGAGGTAAGGTTGGTGTGAGGAGAATATTCAGAGGTCAAGTCACTGGCTGGGGAGAATGCCCAGAAAAGGGAAAAGAAATAAAAGTATTGAAGGCTACTTTCTTGGAGAACAGACATTTCCTCCCTTCCTTTCTGATGAGGAAGAACAATGCTTACCATCAGGCAAAGACACAGAAATCAAGGATTCTGTGTCCCAGCCCACCCAATGGGCTCAGGCCATAGAAGAGCTCAAAAAGAATTTTGAAAATCAAGTTAGAGAGGTGGAGGAAAAACTGGGAAGAGAAATGAGAGGGATGAAAGAGAAGCATGAAAAGCAGATCAGCTCCCTGCTAAAGGAGAACCAAAAAATTGTTGAAGAAATTAACACCTTGAAAACTAGCCTAACTTAATTGGCAAAAGAGGTTCAAAAAGCCAATGAGGAGAAGAATGCTTTCAAAAGCAGAATTAGCCAAATGGAACAGGAGATTCAAAAGCTCACTGAAGAAAATAGTTCTTTTAAAACTAGAAGGGCACAGATGGACGCTAAGGACTTTGTGAGAAAGACAGATAGCACAGAACATAGCGAGAAGATTGGAAAAATGGAAGATAATGTGAAATACCTTATTGGAAAAACAACTGACCTGGAAAATAGATTCAGGAGAGACAATGTAAAAATTCTGGGACTACCTGAAAACCATGATCAAAAGAAGAGCCTAGACATCATCTTCCATGAAATTATCAAGGAAAACTGCCCTGAGATTCTAGAACCAGAGGGCAAAATAAATATTCAAGGAATCCACAGTACGCCGCATGAAAGAGATCCAAAAAGAGAAACTCCTAGGAACATTGTGGCCAAATTCCAGAATTCCCAGGTGAAAGAGAAAATATTGAAAGCAGCTAGAAAGAAACAATTAAAATATTGAGGAAATACAATCAGGATAACACAAGATCTAGCACCTTCTACATTAAGGGATCACAGGGAATGGAATACGATATTCCAGAAGTCAAAGGAACTAGGACTAAAACCAAGAATCACCTACCCAGCAAAACTGAGTATAATACTTCAGGGGAAAAATTGGTCTTTCAATGAAATAGAGGATTTTCAAGCATTCTTGATGAGAAGACCAGAGCTGAAAAGAAAATTTGACTTTCAAACACAAGAATGAAGAGAACCATGAAAAGGTGAACAGCAAAGAGAAGTCATAAGGGACTTACTAAAGTTGAACTGTTTACATTCCTACATGCAAAGACTATATTTGTAACTCTTGAAACATTTCAGTATCTGGGTACTGGGTGGGAGTACACACACACACACACACATGCACACACGCACACATACATAGAGACAGAGTGCACAGAATGAATTGAAGAGGATGGGATCATATCTTAAAAAAAATGAAATCAAGCAGTTAGAGAGAAATATTGGGAGGAGAAAGGGAGAAATTGAATGGGGCAAATTATCTCTCATAAAACAGGCAAGCGAAAGACTTATTAGTGGAGGGATAAAGAGGGGAGGTGAGAGAAAAACATGAGGTCTACTCTCATCACATTCCACTAAAGGAAAGAATAAAATGCACACTCATTTTGATAGGAAAACCTATCTCACAATAAAGGAGAGTGGGGGACAAGGACACAAGCAGGGTTGGGGGGAGGATAGAGGGGAGGGCATGGGGAGGAGAATGCAATTCGAGGTCGACACTCATGGGGAGGGAAAGGATCATAAGAAAACAGAAGTAATGGGGGACAGGATAGGATGGAGGGAAATATAGTTAGTCCTATACAACACAACTAGTATGGAAATCATTTGCAAAACTACACAGATTTGGCCTATATTGAATTGCTAGTTCTCCAAAGGGAAGGGGTGGAGAGGGAGGGAGCTAAAGAAGTTGGAACTCAAAGTGTTAGGATCAACTGTAATGTTCTTACCACTAGGAAATAGGAAATACAGGTTAAGGGGTAAAGAAAGCTATCTGGCCATACAGGACAAAAGAGAAAACGGAGACAAGGGCAGAGAGGGAGGATAGAAGAGAGAGCAGATTGGTCACAGGGGCAATTAGAATGCCTGGGTTTGGGGGGGGGAGGGGATAAAAGGGGAGAAAATTTGTAACCCAAAATTTTGTGAAAATAAATGTTAAAAGTTAAATAAAAAAAAAGAAACATGGTTATTGGAACTTACCATTTTTAGATGCTATGGGACTATTAAGTGACTGTTCTTCTGAGTCTAACTCCAGGTATGGGTATCAAGAAAGGCGATCTGAGCCTCCAATACATGATGCCAGTAAGCTGATGAGATGCTGGTATGAACTGCATAGGTGATCTCAAGGGAAGCGTGGGAGAATATAAATGTTAAGAGGAAAAACATTGAATATTTAATGAAATAGAGGACTTTCAAGCATTTTGGATGAAAAGATAAGGGCTGCATAGAAAATCTGTTATTTACACACAAGACTAAAGAACAGCATGAAAAGATAAATGTCAAAGAGAAATCGTAAGATAATCAATAAAGTTAAACTGTTTATATTCTATATGAAAAGATAACACATCTAACTCCTACTAACTTTATCATTAGTAGGGCAGTTAGAAACTGTCTACAGAGACATAATATACAAGCGCAATTTAATTATTCTGGGATCTCAAAATTTAATGGATGATAAAGAAGGGTGCACTGGGAAAAGGGAGAGGTTGAATAGGGAAATTTATCTCAAATAAAAGAGGCATGTAAGGAAGACCTTTCACAGCAGAAGGGAAAATAGGGGGGATAGGCAATGCTTGTGCCTCACTCCTATTGGAATTGGTACCAAAAGGGAAGAACATGAACACACACATGCACGCACACACACACACACACACACACACACACACACAGTCAGAGTACAGAAATATATCTTGTACAATAGAGAAGTAGTTCATTAACCTTGTCTACAAATTATTGTACTCAATAATTATTTTGATAGCTTAGAAGTCAAATGAAATTTCCAGGGTTTCACAGCAATATGCTTTAAAGATAGTCTCTGAACTCAGGTCTTCCCGAATTTCATGTCAGCTCTCTGTCCAACATGTTGTGCAGCCTCTCAAACATTGAGAAAAAAATAAAAATAAAAAAGTGAGATGGTTCTTGACATGAAGGAATTTACATTTTAATAATGCAGTGATAGCAAATGCTTTTTATTTCAAGAGTGTTTTGTTATGTGAAATGAGAGTAATGACAAAAGGGAGGGTAGATTAAGTGATAGAACAGTCAAAAGCAAAACAGGATTTTCAGGGGAAAAGGAGAAAAAAAAGAATAAACAGAAGAAAATAGAATGAAGGGTATTATACAGTTATAATCATAAGTGTGAATGTGATGACCTCACCCACATAATGAAAGAAGATCGTGGAATGAATTGGAAAACAGAATCCAACAATATGTTGTTTACAAGAGACGTTGAAATAGAGACGTACACAGAATCTAAATAAGGAGAGACAACAGATTCTATTATGCTTCAGCTGAAGTTAAAAAGGCAGAGGTAGTAATCATGACCTCAGATAAAGCAAAAGCAAAAATAGACCTAAATAAAAGAAATAATCAGTGTAATTAAATTTTCCTGAGAGGTACCATATTGTGTTCCCCTTGTCTTCTAGCCTTGGGAAGAATAGTCAATAATATCATTACTGAAAAGAATGCCAACTAGGTCTCCTATAGGACTCACAATACATGCATCAAGTCTTCAAATAAATAGCATTGCTATCACTGCATTATTAAAATGTAAATTCTTTGATGTGAAGAACTGTCTCACTTTTTTCTTTGTTTTCTTTGTTTGCTTTTTGTTTGTTTGTTTGTTTGTTTGTTTGTTTTTTTCCCCTATGCTTGAGAGGCTGCTCAACATGTCGGACCAAGCTGACATCAAAGTTTGGAAGACTTGAGTTCAGAAACTGCCTTTAATCTATATTGCTGTGAAACCCTGGACATTTCATTTGACATCAAAGCTATCAAAATAATTCTTGTGGACAAAAATTTGTAGACAAAGTTAATGACCAGCATTGCTTGAGAAAATTTCCTCAACAGGGATTTTCCTATACTAATAAAATCAAAATCTAATTCCTATCCACTGTCCCTAGTGCTTGGAAGAACATGACGATGACATAGAAATTGTGTTGTTGTTGTTAAACAGAAGTTATTACACAGTTAAAGAGAGCAGCATAATACTACCTTATTTTTGTGCTAATTCTAAACTAGAGATTTCACATCACTACAATGCTATCAATTATCCAGTAAACTGCCATTTTCTAGTTAAAATGTATGATTTTGTCTTACCGTTGTGTATCTATTTCTATATCTTTAACAGTGACTGTTATCTAGAGATCTAGATGTAGCCATATACATATGTATATTGTGTTTATACACTCATATGTATGTGTATGAATAAATGCATGTGCATAAACATAGTGTATACATATAAATATATATATATATATATATATATATATATATATATATAATTTGTATATATGGATACATAAGATACACAGATTATACATACATTGCAAATATATATGAACATTCATTTAAAATTATGCTCCAAAATCTTATTTGGAGAATATCTTGAGTTTTAGATGTTTTAACCAGAAGAGTGTGCATCATGACTAATCCTATGAAATTTAAGAGCTTTTGAGTATAAGCTGGTAACTCTCTCTCTCTCTCTCTCTCTCTCTCTCTCTCTCTCTCTCTCTCTCTCTCTCTCTCTCTCTCTCTCTCATTCCTCTATGTGTGTATATATAGCATTGTATAAGACAATATAATAATTCAGAACATGCCATGGCAGATTGTACAGATGAACATACACATACACATAAATGTGTTTGTATATGCTCATTATAGTTGTGATATATCGAGATGGGGGTTAAAGAAACATTTTATTTGTATTTATTCTGTATATAATTATATTGGTAGCATCTTATCAATAAGAAGAATGCTTTTTGGGACGAACAACTGTTTCATTTTTGTTCCTGTATCTTTATCACCTTGGACAATATCTAGAATTTATAAAGATCTTAATAAAGCTGTCTTAATTAATTGATTAATTGGCTAAGGAAAATCTAGATCCTTGAAATAAATTCTTACAAAGTTTCTCCCGTTGCTTCCACTCATTGATCAAAATCTGAATCTGAGGTACAAAAATTAACAGGATTTTGGAGAGAAGGTAAGAGAAAAATGTCTTTCATACGATTTTCAATATGTCAAAACTCTTACATCTGTCATTTTACCATAAAACATTGTCTCACTATATAAAATAATGTCATAGCTTCATCGGATTAACTTTAAAAAAACTTTAAAAAACTTTAAAAAAAACAATATATACTGTTTTAAAATAATTTTAAAATCATGAACTTGACAAGTGACTTATGTAATTTCATACAATTTTGTACTTCCTCTATGAGCAGGTATTTTCTGAAACTGTCAGAGCAAGATGCTGGACTGAGTATCCAATGCATTTTCTCAAGTGTTAAATTAGAAAACTACTCCAAAGCATGACAGACAGAAATCTATGTATGTTTGCTATCAGTGTGAAATAATATTCAGTCTCTAGCCTCAGCAGTCTCTGTGGGTCAGGCCTTATGGTTATGATAGGGTTTTCATTGAAATTAAGTTCACTAGATAAAGTGGGAAAAGTCTTGAATTTTACACTTGAAAAACAAACAAATAAATGCTTTCTTACTCTGAAAAAGCTAACAAGATCAGAAAAGGTCTCAGAATACTTATTCAATCATATCCATTTATTCATTCAATTAGTAATTATTTGGCTAAATACATAATATTGTTGAATAATTATTTTCTAAATGAAATATTAATGAAAGTGAATTAAGGATGGAAACTAAAGTCATGATTACCTTTGGATAAGAAACTTCATCTACAAATCTATTTACACTTTTTTTTTTAACACTTTCTAAGGCACTGTTCTACAGCACTGAGATGTAAAGTGATTTGCTCATGGATACAGTCAATTTGTGTCACAGACTATCATGCTGTTTTTGTTATTATATGTGATTTATTATATGTGCAAAGTGAGCTAACTATGAATGAAATGGATCTGTGAGTTCATCTATACCGGTATTCTTCTCCAGTGACACAGACTGTAACTGACTTGCTATTAGAAATGTCCTCATGTAAATATGCCGCAATGTTCTGTGAGTCTTTTTCACGTTTTCTTGACATCGTGAGAATTCTAACAGAATACACATTACCTCTAAAGTCTGACCCTTCTTCTTAACAAAGAGTCTAATCATAATGAATAATAATCATTTCCAGTTTTTACTCAATATGCAGGAGATGTAATTACAGATATTGAATACAACTTAACTGAATAATTGTTATATTTCACTTCAGTTTGCTCTGTGAATGCAGTCAAGAAGTTGGACTTCATTCTGAGTAGCAAATTAAAACATTTTTGCATGTGAAAATTCAATAATTAAGAATTTGCTTTGGCTGACCTGTGAAACTTCTTGGTTCAAAGGAGATATTGCTCAGAGGAAGAAATCTGAAGTACAGTTGGGTTAAGAAGTATATATGATCAAGGAAACCCTACTCAGATGCTTAGAATCATTAAAGTGGGTAATGCCTGTCAACTCTATGGAAGTCCCCCGCATCATTAACCCTAAGACATTTATTTGAATCATGTATACCCTTAGATGCTGGGCAGACAAAAGAAAATGATTAAGCCAATGCAAAATAAATAGCTAAGTTTACAGCAATGTTTCATGATTCCCTAATGTGAGATTATTGACATCCCAATGATATAAGCCTTTGAAGTCACTCAATAAATCATTCTTTAGAATGATCAGGGTCAAAAGTGATGTTTCTGAGCTAATCACTAGAACTTCCAGTTCTAGGCATTGTTGTGCTCATTACATATATGGGAGAACCCTAGGATAGATACCTCATGCAAGAAAGGTAAGTGACATACATTCTTGGTCCACAAATGTGTTGCAATGAAATAACACAGTATATGTAGCCAGGATAACTGAATTTAAGTTCAGCTCTGAATTTCATGGAAAAATTTGGCAATCTCGTATCTTAGTGTTCATAATTAGCATTTTCAAAAATAAAATCAGCATAACCAAAAATTAAAGTTTATACATCAACATCTATTGTGGAGATAAAAAAAAAGTTTAAGAAATTCTATAAAGAACATATTATGACCCACAAAATTCATTCAACATATACTTTGAATCTCAGTGATTTCAATTCAAAGGTGGGAATAAGTTGTATGATGAAAAATATATTGAAAAATATGGTTCAGCTATGAGAAATAAGGGAGGCCAAAAACTTGTAGACTTACATAGACTTATACATTATGGATCCTTTCTTTAGAAAAAAAAAAGATAAACAAGATGATAGATACAGTCACAAACAAGTAGTAGTTGATGCTGAAAATAAGATGAATTTTAATAGACAGTAAATAGCGTACTACTACTGTAGGAATCATTCCTAAATAAGTTATTTTTCACCATGTCAGCAGACCTCCACTCTTTGAATAAGTTAATTAATTTTAAGAGTTTATTAGAACCAACTATGTTTCAAGCATTATACTAAATGCTAGAGATACAAACTTGAAAGGTGAGATAATCCATTCTCTCAAGAAGGTTCCTCTCTAAGTGAAGGAAAAATAAACACATACGTACACAGATATGTCTGCATATATATATATACACATATATATATGTGTATATATATATACACACACACATGCATAGCAAATGCTACAATGAATTGTATATAATTAAATATACTATATTATGATGCATAATTAACAACATAACATAGCTAATATTATATTGTCTGTATCAAATATTTTACCACCTGCCAAGACCTGAAGGTCTAAGCATGCAGATATGTTCATATGACGGGGCCCACGGTTCATTAAGCTGCATAAATAAATCAGCTGCCAATGCCTGGTTAAGATATAGTGGCAGTTTGGATGGTATGTCTGAATGACTTAAGGATGCAGCAGAAGTTCGGATGGTAAGGTTGATGCTTTCAAATTTCACAGGAATGGAATAGAATTGGATACTTCTATTTATCTATATTGCATGAGCATTCAAGAGTGTTGGGGAGCTTCTGAGCAGACTGAAACTGGAAGATTCAACAGTGAAGGGAAGAGGAGAGAATGTTCTTAGTGGTGGCAGTTCTTCCTGCCACATGGATATCCAAGATATCTTCCAGGTAGCTTAAGTATGGAGATGAGGACATAGGGAAGACAGGGAAAAAGAGTTCCTTTGGAGTTAGAAGATTTATTTTTAATCCAAGATCATAATTCAGAGCAGTTATGTGGTACAGTAAGTAGAGTATCTACCTTGGTGGCAGGTGTATCTAAGTTCCAATCCAACCTCAGACACTTATTATCTATGTGACCCTAAGTAAGTCACTTAGAAGCAATTGTATAAGTAAAAATCATAATTAAAATTTAGAGGAACAAAAATGAGAAGAAAAAAGATATGATGTGAGATTTAAAACATCAACAAACTATTCTAATATTAAAAAATAATGACAAAAATGGAAATGGGGGAAAAATTACACTACATATATGCCACGTAATATATTCGTATGAATTTTAGCTGCTGTACTATGTATGAATTGCCAGAAAAAGGAGAAGAAAGATCAAAGATGACATTAGCAAATATTTGATTTATTAGCAAAAGACAACATACGGAAGCCATGAACAACACCATTTTAGAACATAAATGAATAAAATACTATGGAGAAAGATGAGGGAAAACTATGAGTTCTATTACCTCATAAAATATTGAATAATGACTTAAAATAAAAGATTTATGAAAGAATAGTTAGACATCTGCCAGACCTAGAGGCCTGTGGGCTACCCGAGTCTTTCTTACCTCACCTCCCGAGGTCTTCGGCTGGCCACGCTGGGTGCACATATGAGAGAAAGGATGTTCCAGAGTCGAACAAGGGTTGAGCTTTATTTCAGGGTCTCGGTTACAAGTGCAGGGGATTCTTCCTTAGGAGGGAAAGAGAATCTCCCAAGGAGGCAAAGATCTTACAATAAGAGATTGAAAGTAGAAGTGTAAGTGAGGAGAGAGGGGGAGGGGGAGGGGAGAGAAGAGAGAGGAAAATGGGGAGCCTAGCAAGCTCACACATGACCCTCCGCCCAAGAGCTTTTTCGGGCTTTCCTGGACCCACTTAAGCCCTCTGTCGCGTAGTTTACATATCAATATCGAGCCTGTTAGGAGACAACAGGTGTGTCCAATCTGGGACAGCCTCAAGAGCAGGGAGGCTCCACCCATCACGTATCTCCCGGGAAGAGGCGGAAATACCCGAGCTAGCCGAGCTAGCTGGGTCTGACCTTCTCGATTCCCTGCTGTTTTCCTGGGGGGCCTTGTAAGAACTCTAAGATTTAGAAGCTCCCACCTTTACCCGCCCGAGACTGTCCACATGGAATTGAGCTTCCAACCCCAACAGACATCCAACTAAACAAAATCATCACAAAATAATATAATGATCAAATTACAGAGAGGAAAGTAAACAAATGAAATATGAAAAGATATACAAGACATTCTATTTAAAACAAATAAACTTTACCATGAAGTGTGATATAATTTCCAAATTGTAACTCAAATAATTAGACTAAGGTAAAAAAGAAAAGAAAATTAGATCTAATTATGGTTGCCAAAAGAAGAGAAAGTCAGTCATTATCAACGCTTATATGCATTTTCTCAACTGAATAAAATATATAATAATTACACGTATTTTCTGTCTATTCTTGTTAAGCCTATTAGAAGGAAGACAGTCTTCTAATGCATCATTTCAAAGGAAGTCACACCTTTACCATCACATAATGCATGTGTTGACTTCCCCTTTTGATTTCATAAGCTTCTTGACACCAAGGGCTGTTTTTCTTTGTATTACTTGTACCCCTTGTGCTTAGCACAGTGTTTGATGCTCAAATATGTTTTAGGGTGATATTAGATACAAAGAAAAGGCAATGTAGAACATGTAAGACCTCTTGTAATTATTGTCTATTTATTATAAAAATAAAAGCAAAACAAAATCATTTGATTAGCCATATCAAACTATCTCTTTAAAGTGTATCTTCCAACGTAAAATTTCCCATGGATGTCAGAATTATATATAATTATTTTCAATACATAACAACAGACAAAACTTTGTTTATGATCTTCTAATTAATAATAAAATGCAAAGTATAAAATATATGAATGTGCATACACAGAAACACACATACACACATATATAAATCAACAAACAAGAATTTATTTAATACTTGGTACGTACAAGGTATTGTGCTAGATTCTGTGATTACAAAAAAATAAATTAAACAGATCTTTTCCTTGAGTAACTTACAGTCTAGCTTGAAGAGATGAATATGTGAGTATATACAAGATACTAGAGAGAGCGTAATTTTTGTGGAAAGGTACATGCTTCTAGAGGATCAGAACATATTTCTTGTGGAATGTATCACTTGAAAGTACACTTGAAAGAACTGAGGATTCTAAGAGCTTAAGATGAAGAGTGAATTCAAGAGATATGGGGGAGGGGGAAGCTAACAAACAGGGAAAGAGGGAGGAATGGGAGAGTCATATTTGATGAAATATAAGAATGCCAGATTGTCTGGACCATATGAAGGAGAATAACTTCATATCTCAGTGGTAAGGTATGGGAGGGTAAAGTTTTGACTTTAAATGCTAACAGAATTCAAAATTAAATTAAAGTAGAGGGTTTCCCTATAGTGAGGTTCTTCAGATCCTCTAATTTGTTAATCAACGTTCTGATTATAGTCAGTATCACCTATTGGAACTGAAATTACAGTGGTGCTGGAAGTATTTGTCAAACTCCTGAAAACTAATGACTAAGTGGAAAGGTTACAAACATCATTATTTGTATTTTTCTGCTTATGTATTAATTTATATTATTGTTAGTACAGGAAATTCTTTCCTCTACTGGAATCTTAATAAATTTATTTAAAAAGAGTAAGAAAGTATTTGATAAGAGAATTATTTTTGTCTTTGTGAGAAAAGTCACATGAACAACAACGAAATATACTATTGTTTATGAAATTTCTATATTACAGTTGAAGGAATATACGTTTTGTGATCAGAGAATTAAGGTTCAAATGATAATGACCCTCATAGGTTGACTGAGGTGCTTCCTGAATTCTGTTTCAGCTCTTTATTATCCTAGGGTTTGTCATTTATTTTGTAGCCACATCACACACAGTAAGTATTGGTGATCACAGATTTAAAAGAGCATATCTTTATGTTACCGTTGGATCATTAATTCCTACTGGAAAACCTCTAACCCAAGTAGAAAACTCCATAATTATATACGAAAAAACTAAAACAAAACACAGAAAATATTAATATAATAAAGAATCAAAATGTCAATATCAATAATCCCAGATATTGTGCAAGTAATTTAAAACAGTTTAATTTCAAATTATATTTTCACTCTTTAGTTATTAGGGAATAATATAAAATCATTTTTATGTTACACACATAATGTAGCTGAACATTTATAATGCATATATGCAAAACATTCACATGTAATTTATATAGTAAAATTATATCTGCGTACTTATATAACTAATTTATGGTAATACAATTATATATTACATAAGCAATGCCGCAAACCAGTTTCACCGAACATTGTTATATAAGTTATTGAGGATATCATTTTAAATTATATTTCATTTAAAAATATACTGATATATTTTAAATTTACATAGCATATAAATTTCCACAAATGCCACATTGTCCCCTTTGGTGGTTTTTTAAAATAAGCATCTGAAAACAATTGCTAAGTAACATCTGAATGAATTTTATTATTAAGTACTTCTAAATACTTGAGGCTACATGAACACAACTTGTTATCTATGTATTTTAAATGTTCCCTCTCAGTCTTTAAATCATTAATTTTCACTATGAAAAGACACTTGTTAGGCAAAAGTAAATTTTAATTTAATTGAAATGCAGACTCTTTCAAAATACTCCTTCATCTCAAATAGTTGAGTGATAATTAATGAGATTTTTCCTTAGATGGATTTTTATTTTAAGTAGCTGACATACATTTTTATTTCCAATTTACATCCCCTGCCTATTTGATAACTAGAAAGATATGAAAAATGAGAAGAAAGTATTCCAAATAATATTATTCCCAATTCAGTAAATTGTCAGGTATTATTTGCAATCCATCGCTTTTTATAGGAAAATAGCTGAAAGGTATGCTAATTGCTTTGTGCTCCCTTGAAGTTGGCACACCTTCTTACAGTTAAATCAGAGCTGACAAGGTGGTTAAATAAGAGCTTTAATTAAAATGTGGTTTGCTATATTTAAAGTCCAAAAACACATGAATAGCACTCTAGTTAATGTATTTTGGAAAGCAAAATGTTGTAATATATAACATTTTGGTATTCTTGAATATTTTTTGCTGTTGTTAATGAAAATGTAAATTGGGTTGAGGTATAAATAATGTGGAGTAATAAAGCATCCTTAGACAGGAGGACCTTCCATTTCAGAGATGCATGTATCTCATATTTTACTTCACAGATTCATGATTTCAAACTTTCTCTAATTCTGAATTTCATTCTGACACCTACGGGAACAGGGAAACCTGCTTGTCCTCTTGAATCCCTCAGTCTAAGAGGCAAATTACTGACAGCAACAGCTATCAACCGAGTGAATAAAACCCCATCCCAAGTCTCTCATTTCCCTGGTTCAACTTTGGGGGCAAGAAGGGAAGAATACAGCCCTCTGACTGGATTCACTGGGAGTAGAAGGCAAGTTGTAGTAAAAGACAAACATGTCCATTCAATGGATGGACCTGGAAGTTCAGAGGCACTCTGAAAGTCTTGATTGACTTTATAGATCAGTAATTTGTATTACTGTTCCTTTCCTTTTGCGTATGAATCCATTTAAAATTATATTGAAATATTCAGATTTCCCTACTAATGGACATCTTATAGATGAAGACTTTGTGGACAGAGAAGATATTTTTATATCAAATTAAACATAAGAGATTAGTAATTGTGGGGTTAATTTTTAAATTTTATGTCTTCAAAAATGGTAAACATAAAATTATATATAAAATTTCACTGATTCAGAGCAAATTTGCTATCATTTTCAATCAGACCTTTATTTTTTTTAATGGAGGGAACCAAAGGAAACAATATATGTTTCAAGATTTCCTTACATCCTTCATAGCTCTGAAGTCCATCATTGTGTTCTGAGATGGTTCAGATTCTCCTAGAAAATAGCTTGGGGCCTTGGTTGTTATCATCATCACCATCACTAGTGGCTGTGCTAGTACCTCTGCTCTGTGTGTTTTCCATGAACACCTAGTAATGGCTTAAAATCCATTGTGAGGAATACAAATTCTGAATCTTAAAAATCACATACTTTCAAGAAGTATTCTCTAACTTAGTTTAACCAACTAAAGAAAAATATATAATGTAAAGGAAAATTCTGGATGTAGGTATATAAATGTAACCTGTGAGCTGTGGCCAGGACCCAAGCTCTAGGCTTACATGAAACAGGTTCATTTTTGAAGGTGATTCCAAAATGGCCTAAATATGACTAATTTTACCATACTCAGAGTTTCTCCTGGGAAATCTTGGCACATATGACTATATTAATTATAAATCATGTGCATGTATGCATATGTATGTATAGATATGTATGTGTGTGTAGATGTATATATGTGTGTTTGTGTGTGTGTGTCTGTGTGTACTCTTAGTTATAGATAGGAAGAATTTCTAACTATGATCTAAAAACTGAAGGTAATAAGATATATGGTGCATGGCATCTCTTGGACTTCAAACCACAGAAACTACAAACATCATTTAAAAAAATCAAATAGTAATCTATAACCTAGTGCTATAACTCATTGCTTACTTCCATAGGTCCTACTTTCCCTCTAGGGGCCTCAACACTAGCTGAAATTTATAATTTCACCTTATGAGTTCGTCCCTCCCATAGTAGAAAAATAAACTTGATCTTGTTAGATGTACTTCCCCTTAACATTCAAGTTAGTTCTTCTATTTAACTAAAGATCCCATCAATAAATTATTTTTTATTTATACAAGCCACTCACTTGCAATGACACTTTTTAGATTTCAAATATAACTATTTACTTAGCAGGTATATGTGTAATAAAATGCTTCATGATCTACACACAAACTTGGGTCACATAATCTTCTATGGGATATAATAGATAATATAATATTCTATGGGATATAATAGAAAGACACTTAAAAAAACTTGTCAGGGAAGCAAAATTCAAAATTTTAATACAAGGCAGGAATCTGGATTTCAGGTTTTAAAATCATCATTCCATTAGGGAATATCCATGCTCCCAAAACAGCTTCTCTGCAAACTACTTGTTTGTTGGTCCTCACAACTCTCTTCTCAGTAAATCCTCTTCTTTTCTACTTGTGAATTTTTCTACTACATTCAAAAGTACTTCCAATTTTCAAAAATTCTTAGGAAGTCACTTAGGGAATGTTACCTCTCAAGGTAATGAACAATTCCCTTTAATCCAAAGTACATGAAATTTCATCAGGGTGGTGAGCAAGTAAGTCATCTCTTCACTTAGCAGAATATTGTGTTGAACTTTTAGAACAGTATTTACAGCAAAAAGATATGGAAATACCACTAAGCTATCTCTTTTTATATGAAAAGCAGCAGCGGCACTTCTCTTTTTCCTTTTATATCTCCAGTGGGTAGAAAAGAGCAAAATGCACTTCTAAGAAGCTTACCTCTATTAAATTTAGTGACATTGTATTTCTCATTCAGCCCACCAGGAATGAGCATTCATACCTTTCTTATTAGCTGTTTTTTTATTGAATTCTTCAAAGAGGCCTAAGAGTTTTTAGGCTTTAGACATTTTTTCCTGCCATTCTACAGTCCTGAATCACATGATTCTTTCCTTCCTTGCAAAAATTCAGTGGTTACTTTCTCCTCAGAAGCTCAAATTTTGTTCAAAAATAACTCAACAAATTTTTAATACATAAAATATTGTAGCTATAACTAATTCAACAAATGGTTCTATAATATTAGTCTGTAAGCAAAGATTTTGATCTCTTTATTGTTATTACAGGCAAAGGAACTGAGGAATGAATACCCTTCAGAAAATCAATCTATCAGTCAATAGGAAGAGAGATTGATAATTGGTGGTGGCAAAGCAAGAGCCTGGAAGTGTTAGTGAGAAGTATTCTAGGTTTTCTTACAGGATTAATGAATGTAGCAGTGGAAGAGAAAAGGATAATACACTTGATG
This sequence comes from Notamacropus eugenii, assembly GCF_028372415.1. NCBI lineage: Eukaryota > Metazoa > Chordata > Mammalia > Diprotodontia > Macropodidae > Notamacropus > Notamacropus eugenii. Next base: position 108,380,273 of record NC_092878.1, read on the forward strand.
TAGGGTCAGTTGTAGAATCAGAAATCAATAAGAGCTGATAAATGGAGGGAGTGTGAGATGAAGTTTTCCAGAATGAAAGGATGTGAATAAATTCATCAATGAAAATTCTAGAAGGTACAGTAGAATAGGAGTTCACAGTGGTGTGGTACATGTGAAGAAGAGTTGAGGACAAAAAAACATGAAGAAGAATTGGATATGTATGTATAGTTTTATGTATGTGTATATATATATATGTCATATGTAGTTAGATATAGTAGATAGACAGACAGACAGATGGATAGATAGATAGATATGCATAGTTACATCTAAGTTTCTGTGATTAAGTTGGTTGTTTCATCAGGTTATTGTCCTTTTTCTGAAGACCAACATGGCATCATTATGTTTGTATCAAGGTACAATGTGCCTGATTGTGGATGATCAGATCAATATGAGTTTGGTGGTCTTTACCACAGGTTGGACACAAATAATCAGTATGAACTTTTTTAGTGGAAATGTCTAAATTTATGCATCTCATGTTTCTTTTTAAGGTACTGTGATTCTGCTTTGCTCACGAAGTGTCTCCTTTGATGCAGGCACACCATACTGGTTGGTCTTATGCCAGTGTCTTCCATGTCTCACAATTGGTTCCAGCATTTTTCATAAAGACTTTCAGAGTGTCTCTGTATGTTTCCTTCTGATGTCTTTATGAGTACTTGCCTTGTTTGAGTCCTTGTAAAATAATCTTTCAGGCAAAAATACATTCGACCTTTGAACAATATGGCCAGGCCATCAGAGCTGCACTCTTTGAAGTAGAGTTTAAATGCTTGCTAGCTCAGTTTGAGAAAGGACCTCAGTGTTTTGATACCATATCTTGCTAGGTGATCTTCAGAATCTTCCTAAGACAATTCAAATGGAAATGATTCAGCTTCCTGGCATGGTGTTAACATACTGCCCAAGATTCAAAGGCATACAAGAATGAGGTCAACACAACAAATCTATAGACCTTCAATTTGGTAGGCAGTCTAATGTCTCTCCTTTTCCACTCTTTCCTTCAGAGCCTTCCAAACACTAAGCTATAATAATAATTAGAATGGGAGAGTATAATATAAAGAGAGAAATATATGGCCATAGTTTGCTAGCCATCAGAGTAGTGATGGATGGCATGTGAATTATAAATCTCATAGTCTTGATGGAGTAATATTAAGACAAAACCCATAGGCATTGAGTTTTGGTAAATTCTAGATTTTCTGGGCTGAGTGGGTTCACATACTCCCTATTATATTGGATTTGTGCCCTCTCCTTGGAAAGCACTTTGTATAAATTTGTATGCATTTGCATATTTATACATGTGTGCGTGTTTCTACACAGAGACTGTAAAGCCCCTGGACTGAGTTGCTGATGTGTGTGATGTGTGTTTCTGTGTGCGTGTGTGTATGTGTGTGTTTCCCTTTTTATCTCAAGTGCATAACTCAGTGTCTGACTTATAGAAGGCATTTGATGAATGAGTGTTAATTTGAGTTATTAGAAGATGTTAAAGAAGAACCAGAAAAAATTAAAAAGAGAATGTGATGATATAAATTAGTAGTGATGCTGAAGAAGAATCAGCTTCAGAGAAGTCAAGCAAGGAGAGACTCTGATCATCTGAATGGTTTATTGGTGCAGAAAGTTCAAGTACATTGAAAAAAATGTAAAGCAAAACAAACTAAAACCCTTGGGTTTGGCGACTTGATTCCTTGATTTTAGAAAAATCAAGTTCGGGCAAAATAGTGTGGAAACTAGATAATAGGAGATTGTGAAGTGAGTAAATGGGTGGTAAGAGACTGGAGGAAGTTAAGTATAACCTATTCTTGATAGAAATTGAGGAAGAGAGATTTTTAAGAATGGTATAAGCAAGTGAAATGCTTTTACTTACTCTACCACAGAAAGGGCCTTTCATGGGTTGAAAAAAAGATAATAAAAGATAATAATAAACAGGATAATATTGAAAATAAGGGAGACAAAGACCATGAGAACTGGATTAAGGGAAGAGATGAAAGAAAGCTTATGTGTAAAAATCAACTTTGCCTTGTAGGATGTCCCAATATTCTCCAAGGTCTAGATGAAATGGGAAGAATGTAAGTGAAAGCCAAATGAGGATTTGAGGTATAGAGAAGGGGAAATAATTGAGTGGATGGTTAATGAACTCAATCTACATAAAACACAGAATGAGGAGAGGAAGTTTATATATAAGGAGAAATGGGATGGCGGTGAAGGTGGGACTTAAGGAAAGAGGATGAAGTTCAGAACACTCATAGAGGAGCATGTGAATAGAGGTAATCAGATGAAAAGGGGAATGGAAATATTGCTTCATCCTAATAAGTTTCCACGGCTTCTAATGTGTCTACTCAGAAGAGTTTTATCACTTTCTCCAAGGACATTTAGGAATTTTGTAATAAAAGTCAAAAAGGCAGACCTGACACTGCAGACTCTGAGGACAGCTACTGTTCATATTTCACAAGTACATTTATATTTTTCACCTTACATTCACAAGGGAGGCAAGCTCCATTAGCACTTTCTTATAGTAATATTCTCAATCAACTTAACAAGCATTTATTAGGCACTTATGTGAAAAGCCCTTTCTGTACCAAGAGCACAGGGAGATGCACAAATAAACGAGATAGGGATCCCTCTAGGATACTATTATATAGTCATAAGACATGTACAAAAATACCTTCAATAGAAAAAATGTTTGAGGGGTACAAAGAAAATAGTTATGTGCAGGGGGAATTCATTTCTGACTAGGGAACCAGAATATGCTTCATGGACAAGGCATCACTTGAAGTCCATCTTGAAATATAATATTTCGACAGGCAAAATTGTCAGTCGCACAAATCAACAGTAACAAGCAATACAAATACAAAGGATACATGATTTTCTATTTATCTTTCCTTTACTCTCACATCTATGCTTTTCCATTGTATATTCAAAGGTGATGGATAGGTTGGCAACAGTTATGAACAGAACAGGACTTTGAGGCAGGAAGCTCTGGGTCCAAATCCTGTCTCTGACACATAGAGACTGTGTGACTCTGGAAATGTCACTAAACTTCTAGACAATTCTATAAGACTATAAGTTGCAGGGAAGATACTGCCCTGCTTGGTATAAAGATTTTCATCATCTGTGAAGTTTCTATATTAATGCACCATATGTCTAATCACTATCCCAGCCAACTATGTAAGTAGCAAGAGAAAACTTCTAATTCAGAGAGAAACTCTTTAGGGCCAGCACAGTGTCTGGAATATTCTTTTTAACTGACTGAACCTTGCTTGAGCCTTTCATTTCTAGCAGGATAAGAGAAGTATTCCATTTCAAATGCTCAACTCTCCCTTCTAAGGACTAGCCCACTCCATTTTAGTGGATCTTGGATAATGACACCAACTCTTGAGTCAGAGGGCAAGGGTTCAACCTTTGTCTGCCTTACTCTAAGACTAATTTCATCTACTGTGTCATGTTGCCTTTATGTATAGAAAGGAAGTACAACAAAAATAAAGAAATTAAAATAGTCATTTATACAAAGATCCTAATAACAGAATGAGGGGAAAGCCTCACTCTTGTAGGTAATATTGGGAGGAAAGCTTTGAACTATGACAAGAATTGCAACAGGCTCAGTTGAAGACAGAGTGCATTGTAAACATGAAGAACTATGTGGAAAGACACAAATGTGGAAGAAAAACTATCATTTGTGGAAATGTACAAATAGATTCATTTGGGTGTAATGTAGAGTACGTGAGGGAACAAAACATAACCTGGAAAGTTAACCTAGAAAGTCAAGCTATAGCCAGACTGTGAGAGGCTTCAAATGTAAACCACAGACATTTGTATAAAGATCATGGTGATGAGAGTGGAGGAGTTTAACTTTCTGGTTAGAAATATAATGCTTTTGGAAAAGTCATTTTGGCAACTGTATAGAGGATGAATTGGAGAAGACAATACAGATCAAGAAACTATTGAAATAAACTAGGCCCTATTGACATCTCTCAATACACCCTTGATTAAATGCTATTGTTGATGGAGTAGATCCAACTTGATGTCATTTTATTATCAGGAACTTCATTGTTATAGTCAAGAATAGTACCAGAGGCTTTGGGAAGAGCTTAAAAGTATCAAAAAAAGAAAGATTGGCCATTAAATAAAATTTAATTAGTGAAAATCCTTAAATGATAACAAAAATGATAAGTGAGCCAAAAACCATAAATTGGGTTCTTCAGTTTCCTATAGTCATTGACTTTGGAAGGGTTCTGCAGTCATTAAAAAAGGGGCTTCTAAAAGAATAGGGGAAAAATCAGGAGTTGTGAAGCATTGATCTGTCACAGACCTCCTGTCACTACTCAACTCTTTGGTTTATCTTGTGCCTAATATAATGAATTGTATGTAGCATAACCCAAGGCACAAGCTTTCCTCAGGGACATACACATGCATAAACCAAGGAACACACATTAGAAATATACAGAGAAAGTCACCCAGGCAACCAGACTCTCCAGGGACTGATCCATCATAAGGAAGGCTTTCTTGACTTTTCGTGTCTATTTCTAAAACTCATAGAATGACCACTACAGCAGTCACATGGGGGAGCATTAATCTTTATGCAAAGTACAAAGTTCTTAGCTCATTTACAGTATCAGGAAGCTTCTATTCATTTCAATAAATATTTATGAATGCCTATTAATGTACTAATCACTGAGCTAAATTCTGGGGATGCCTAAAGAGGCAAAAGCCCTTGCCCTTAAGGATCTTAAAATTTAATAGCGAAGATAATATGAAAACACATATATTCAAAGAAAGCTATATACAGGATAAATAGGAATAATTAAAAGAGGGAAACACTGGAATTGAAGTATTAGAGAAGACTTCCTGTAGAAGGTGAGATTTTAATTGAGAGGTACAGGAAGCCAGGAAGGTCTTTGTGTGAGCAGGCAAGGGACATTTTTCTAGGCTTGAGAGATAATCAAAGAAAATGCCTAGAGCCAAGAGTTGGAGTGTTATATTCATGGAGCAGCTAGGAGTTTGGTGTCACTGGATTGAAGAATACTTGTCTGGGAGAAAGATTACAAAGACTAGAAATGCAGAATAAGTCTTGGTAATGAAGGGCTTTGAATTTTAAATCTATCATTTTGAATTTACTTCTTAAGGAAATAAGAAGTCATTGGAATTTGGTTTTTGGTCTTTTTCCTTTCTTTTAAATTTGAGCTCTTCTCTGCTCTCAGGGTGGAAAGGGACAGTCTTTCTGCAGGTCCTGGCTTTTTCCCTGGTGCTGGCCAGATGTTGCCTGGAGGCCCACCATAAACCCTCTTGTCTGGTGCTGCACTGAGTGGGTGGGATGGGGGTTGGTTGGTGGTGCTGGAGGCTATACAGTTCTAGTTTGTAGATAACCTGGTGTTAAGCTGGAGTCCTAGTGATGGTACCTGGCCTGTGCTGAGGCCCTGGGGGAGGGCTGTTTCCATATTTCTCATGGCTACACTGGAGGTTGCCTGTTTGCCTGGAGCTACACTGAAGAAGGTAGTTCTCAGCGCTGGGATCTGCAGTTCCCCTGGGTATGCTAAGGCATGTGAGGAATTCTGGACTGGCATTTACTTGCTCCATTACACTAGGGCTCAGAATTTCCTGTCGGTTTGCTGAAGTGGGCCTTGTTGCTGGCTTGCTTGTATACTTCCCATTTTGGGCTGCACTCTTCTTTTACCTCAGTGAGAAGGGCCTTCCCTTCTTTGTCATTCCTCCAAGTTTCTTGGGCTAAAATATTGTTTCTTTCAATCCTTTTGTTCCTTCTACTGTTTCAGGATTTGTTTGTTCTCTATTGTATGATTGTTTGGAGGTGAGTATGGGAGAATTGCAGTTATTTCCTGCTTATTCCACCATCTTGGCTCCCACTGGAATTGACTGAATAGATGTATGTATAGTGTATACGTATATATAGTATAGTATTTTAGTTCTTCTAACTCAATTTACTCTCCTGTTGGACTTCAGTAACCCTTCACATTTGAGCTTCATTTTGTCTTTTAAGGAAGCAGAATAGATCATGGCGGTGGGGTGGATGATCTGGTTCAGGTATCAGAGGACCGAAGTTTGAATACAGTACCTAAAACTAGTATGTAACTACTGACATTATCTGAAACAAATCACTTTCTATGCCTTTTTTGGTTTCTCTATAAAATAAAGCTAATCAGCTAGATCATCTGTTAAGTTGCTCTCTTACCTTTTAAGTTCAATTAAATGTTGTTCCCTTACAGCAGAGGTATCAGACAAGATATTCATAATTCTGAGTGTAGCACAAGCACAATAAAATGTGATTGAAAAGGATTTAACAGAATAAATTGATAACAATAGAACACAGACCACTTTTCATTTGAAAACTAAAGTATTGTGTGGCCATTAGAATACTTATGTATGAATAAGTGACCCTTGTTTCTTTTTGAGTTTGACATCATTGCCTTGTCACATAAAAGCTCTGCTTCACTAGCTAATGCCATCTTAACCAGTATTAAGAGGGACATAATTTGCAGAAATATTTATCGAATTAAATTAAAATTGCCTGTAACTGCAAATAAATGAAGTGAAAGCATTGTCTCCTGCCTGAATATTCATGCTACCACATGCTATTTCTGTGGTGGTTGTTTCATGCATTTTAGAAATAGAAAAAGAAAGTAAAGGAAGTTCTCTTTGTGAAGATTATGAAGGTTTATGAAGAGGTTAAAGTCTCACTGTCTTCTGCCCTTGCCAGCCTTCATTTGCTGCATTATTTTCAGTATCTATCACCACAGTTCAAGAAATGTGCTAATAAAATGGAAAGTGTTCAGGAGAGTGATCACAGCCAGAATAGTGAAAGGGTCTTGAGTCCATGCAATGTAAAAGCTACCTGAACAAATTAAGCACATTAAGCCCGGACAAAAGAAGATTGAAGGGCAACATGATAGGTGTGTTCGTGTGTTTGAAAGGCTATTGAATTGGGTACAGATTATACTTGTTCTGTTTAGCAATAAAGAGATGAACCAAGAGCAATGGTTAGAAGTTGTAATGAGGCACGTTTAGCCTTGATATCAAAGAAAAAACATTTTAGCAATAAGAGCAGTCCAAATGTGGAATGCAGTTGTCAAGGAAAGAATTCTTAGGGTTGGGGTCTTCCCATCTTTAGAGATTGTATCCCCAAGGCAGCAAAGCCCTTCTCAAACCTCCCCTCCCCCAGCCAGGGCCACTCACTATCAACTGCTACAGTGTGTCAGTCTCAAACCTCCCCTCCCCCAGCCAGGGCCACTATCAACAACTGTTACAATGTGTCAGTCTTAAACCTCCCCTCCCCCAGCCAGGGCCTCCCACTATCAACTGCTACAATGTGTCAGTCTCAAACCTCCCCTCCCTCAGCCAAGGCTTTCTTACTATCAGCTGTCACAATGTGTCAGCTGGGCCTGTGTCAGTTGATCTGTTCTCTATCCCCTCTGACCTCACCCTACTTACTGACTTCCTTCTGTTCCACTCTTCCTGTTTTGCCTATTCACTAAGCTCCTCCTACCACATGTGACCCAGGCTTTCAGGGGATTTAAGCAGATCATATGGGCCTATTAATTAATGAGACTTTTCCATTTAAATTATTATTACAGAGGTTTCTAAGCCAATGTTGAATATAAGCATGTATGGTGCTTATGTTGGGAATTAATTTTATGTCTTGTTTGGATGAGAAGGCAGCTGAATTCCCTTGCAACTCTATATGATTCTATTTTAATTTTAATCCAACTGAATTTGATCTTTGACCTAGATGCACCTAGAATTGCAACATCATTAAAACATTTAGTTTTAAGATAAGGACGAATGGCTATAAACATGCTACATTTTTGATATATGTAGAGTGTTGCAGCAGAAAGCAAAATTGATAATTCTATATGAATGTATTAACTTTAAAGTAGTTACTTTAGAAGATGCCTATCACAAAGCTGCTTAAGTTGTTCTAAATATTTTTTGGAATTGTTCTAAATGTAATTACTATAAACATTCTCATTGATAGGGATTCTTCAATTTGGTTTTGGAGGTAGTCAATGAAAAATGTAAGGATCTAGAAAGTGCTATTGCTGATGAACTGACCCATCCACTTGCCTCCATTCACAAGTTATTATTGAGAAAAAATGGTGAGCTGCATGATCTATCATTCAACAAATATGAAGTTGTTACTCCATGTGAAGAGCTATGGCAGCATTGGATATGAGGGTGAAAATGATGTAGTCCCTATCCTCCAAGAATTACATACTACTTGAATGATTACAGGACTAGTTGAAGCAGGAATATTCTTTACCATTCTGTAAGAGGTCATTTACCAATATCTCCTGTGATAAAAACAAAACTGAAGCAGGAGTTTGTGAAAATAATAAATGTATTAGTAATACAAACATTTGCCAATAAAGGAGGTCAGTGGATCCTCAGGAGCCAAAGACCCATCTGCCAGAGCAACTTCTTATCCAGTTTTTTACATAAGGTCCAGTGATGCAAACTAAACTGACTATGATTGATCTAAAGTAGGGGTAGAAGGTGGGTTTACATTTTGATCAATCATGTTTACTTTATAAGAGGGGATCTCCAATATCCATTGTGACAAGTAAAACACGGAGTTGGTCAGTATCCTCTGGAAACTCTCATGTCAAGTTTGACTCAGCAAAAGAGACACCTGGTGCTAAGTAAAAAACTCTTATGACTAAATTGACTAATTTTCCTTATTTCTCTCTCTTCTGGAGTATTGAGTCCCAGTCATAGCTCAGAAGACTGAGGGACATTAAACTCTTATAAGCTCTACCACTGAGGTATATACAATCAAATTTAAATCTGGAAGCTGATTTTAGTGTTTCATTAGAAAAGGGACTTAGGAAAATTATCCGTCTTTTGGTATGCTATTTAACTGAAACTGCAGCTCTTGGGCACTCCTTACTGATGCCGGCATGATATCCAGGAAAGAAATAACCCTGACAAACACTTTCCGAATTAAAAGACCACAATTTATATAAAACCATGATACTTTGGAAAGGCAACGGGATGTGGAATCAGAAGATGGGTATTAGAATTCTAATTCTGACTCTTTAACTAGCCAATCTTTACCTCACCTTCCTCTCTGAAATAAAAAAAAAAGCGAGGGTGAAATGATATAATGAATGTGTAAGATGTAAAGTGCTATGTGCATAAATTTAATTACTATAATTAGTCAAACTATTAAAATTTCTGTTTTGCAAACACAATATTTCTTACTGACAACATTTTGCTACATGTCGAGTTGTATAATTAGTTTAATATTCAAGTATGTCTTTTTCAATAATTTTAGATGTCCTAAGCCTTAGCAGAGTGCAGTATGAAGTTATGAATTATTCCAAAATCTTCACATCAAGAAAAGTCTAACTGTCCTTAATGATAACTAAAAATTTTCTTTTAATTCTAAGTCAATAATTCAAGCATAGATGATGTGTTTTTATGAGTAAGTGCTCCAAAAAATATTAATAAATAGTTATTGATGTGTTTTGTATCTGAAAAAAAATCAACATAATGGTGCTGGTGATGACATTCTCAATATTAAGACAGCATAATGGGAAAACAGGAACATTAATGCACTACTAGAGGGAATTTGAATTAATCCAGGCATTCCTCAATGTTATTTGGACTAAGGTCAAAAGATTCCTCTCCTGAGTATAATAGTTCATAAATAAAACCACTTTTAGGTTTATAGCAAAAGGAGATTTAAAAAAAAAGAAAGAGGAATAGATTTCTGTGTACAAAATATTTATACTGATTTGTTTTTTTGTTTTGCTTTGTTTTATTTTTTGTACTGGCAATGACCTGGAAATGATGAGGTTGTCCATCAATTGGGAAATAGCTGAACAAACTCTGGCATATGGATACAATGGAACAGTATTATTCTGTAAGAAATTATGAAATGAATAGTGCTACTTAAACCTGCATAGATTTGTATGAATTCATGCAGAGAAAACTGAACAGAACCAGAAAACAATTTATAAAATAATAGCAAAATTGTAAATAGAAACAATGTGGATAGATTTAGGAACTCTGATAAATGAAATGCCTAACCATGGTTTCACACACTACATGGTGAAAATTTGTAGTCATTGATTAAGAGGTGATGAACTCATAATGCATCTTGGAACGTATATTTTATAGTCTGATCAATGGAGTGTGCATATTTATTGTATGATTTTTATTATTTGTCTTACGTATACAAAGAGAAGGGATAGAAAAATGCATATCTGTTAAGGAAAAAAATAAAAAAGTTAAAAACAATGGGTAGCTTAGTTTTTGGACAACAGTTTGTCAATAGCCCTATAAGCAAAGTTCTTTAGGCTTGAAAAAAATTCTGTCCTCTCTCGGAAGGGACCAAAAGAATGCAGCATCAAATTCTGCAGAAATGATGATTTAACACAGAACTTTAAGACAGCATTTTTCTGATCAGTCATTTCCATTCAGATATATTACCTTAAACTCCATGAACAACAAATATGAAGTTACATCCCTTTTAACCGAACTAGGAAAATAAATGAATTAGCTAGATGATTTAAACAAGAGCACTTACACTACATTTATTACAAATGTCTAATATTCAGCAATACATTTAAAAAGTGAATTATATCATACCTATATAAACTCATTAACAAAAGTACTAAAATTATGAATTATTCCAGTTAAAGGTTTTTGGGGGGATTCTGATATTTCCTTCTAACACAAGAAATATTTCAAATATCAATGGAAACAATCATTTAAAAATGTAGAAGATAATTAAAGCTTATTGACTGGCAGAACAAAAAAAAAAAGTGAATCAACAAAATAATGGTATGGAGCTCTATCTATTTTTCTATCAGTTGATCAAACAATTTCTTTCTGACCATAGCGGATGAAGATTAAAGATCCAAGGAAACTCCTTAATATATCAATGCTCCAGGAAAATCTCTAGAGAACAACCTGAAAAAATACTGACCTGCACTGAGGATGTTTCTCACCAAGAGATCCCTTCAACAATGAAATGAAAAGTCAACTGATAAATGTCATGCATGTGTCTATGTTTGGAGTTACATGTATTCTTGTATACATCATATACATTTATGGTAATATATATGCATATATATACATATTACTATATTGATTGTTCCTTTCCATATGTATATATGTCTATGAATACATATATTTATATGTCTGTATGTTGTTCAGGTGACATCTCAATTGTCCATTTAATTTTGCTTTCAATTAACCAGGCAATTAGCCTTTATTGGACACCTACTACATGGCAGGCCTTCTGCTAGATTCTGAAAATAGAAAAACAATAACAGAATGTGTCTTCTCTCAGAGAGTTAATATTCTGCCACAGGAGGTAACATGGTCATTTATAAATATTTCTGGAATGTCTATAGAAAATAAATAAAACAATAACTTAATGAAATTGGCTTATTTTGTTTATCGCTTTTCTGAATGTTCAATTTGGGAATTTTATACTGCTAAATAATTTATTCTTGTTTCTCATATATTTTAATTTCATTACAATTTAACAGTACATTAAAGTGTAATTATTTAATTAACTCCATTGGAATTAAAAATTATGTCACCTTTCTTATTGCAATGATTAAATATTCTGGTTTTTAAATTATATTTTCTGATTATTATTCATTTTAGCGGTGCTTTCAAAATATGCTATTGATATTACACATTAATTTAATTACTTTTATTAGCTATTGTATCATGTTGTCTTCATCTTAATAGTCACAAATTTATGTTAGTTTTGGGTGCATCTTTTTTAAAAGTTCCATATATTGACATTCTAAGTTCAGTGTTTATTCACTTTCTTATATTAATCTAAGAATTCAGAGGTGTGAATTTGCTCATAAATATTGCTTTGACTAATTCTCATAAATTTTGACTTATTTATATTGTCATTTTATTTGAGGTAGTCCATTATATTACTTTCATGTTGTTTTTTCTTTAACTTAAGTATTAGGCAATATACTTTTCCTCTATGACTTCATTCTTAAAATAAAAAAAATTTATACTAATCCTAATTTCATTGCTTTATCATTTCAACTATTATTTAAAACATTTCACTTTCTGAATTTATTGGTAAAATATTCTATTAATGCATATTTTTTAGGGAAATGCTTATTAATAAACATATTCAGTTCTTACTGAATTCTTTTGCAAATATGTGTGGGAAATGTCAGTTGCTCCAACATTTATTAAGCCTACATTAAATTTATTTATTTAACTTTTCACACTACTTTAGCAAAATGTTAAAATTTCCTTTCATTGTTTTTATCTAATCACTAATCTTTAAAAATATGCCAATTTACTTTTTATCAATTTAACTTCTGTATTATTGAAGCAGTTATGTTTAAGATCAATATATTCTTATTATCAACATCTTCAAATATTACATCTTTTGTTAATTTCTTCAATTTTGTGTTTAATTGCACATGTAATTCTTCTAAAGCAAAATATATTCAAATTATCTGTAAAATAATGCATTTTATCTCTACACTTGAATTATATTTGCATCTTTTAAGATAACATATTCTTCTTGTTCATAACATAGTGTTATAAGGTGAATATAATATCTGAACATTTTTCTTTTTTAGAATTGAATTTATTCCATTTTTGTTTCAAATGATTTTTAATATGTATTGTTCTGCTTTTTTTGTTAAATTATCCCCTCTGTCCTCATGAAATATCTTTGTTTCCTTTACCCCCACTGATTCAAAACTCTTCAAGTCTGTAATTTTTCAATCATGTTTTTCTAATAGATTTACACACTGATTTTATTTCATTCTTTATACTGTGCTCCCCATAAAGCTGTTTCTTCCACATTTCCTCATATTATCTTCCTTTAGCTAATTCAGTCTTTTTTTTTTCATTTTTATTATACCTTGAATGCTTGCATTGGCTGTTTATATTGAACATTTTCATTGTTGTTCCTACTACTGGTAATACTGCTTATATATACGTGTGTGTGTGTGTGTGTGTGTGTGTGTGTGTGTGTATGACTTTACCTCTACCTATAAATTTTTACAATTTTCCCCTCTGTGTTATCATTTTTTGAGTTGTTTTGTGTTTAAAAAGTGTATTTGCACTTGCGTAGTTTGTTTCTGTTTTGTATTTTTGGGGGATGTTTTCTGCTATTATTTTGTATTATTTAGTGATATTTATGTGTACATTTTGGAGGAAGGAAGAGAAGGAGGGAGGAATTGAGGGATAAATGGACTATTAAGTAGTTACTACGTGACAGATGCTGAATTTAGCTTTTTGGTAATGCCTACAAGCAAAAAGTGATACAATCCCTGCTCAAAAGTAACTTTAATTTTAATGGGGAAAGAAGCAATGACATCCAACATGGAGCTGAAAAGGAGAAGAGTGTGAATTATACAAAAGTGGTTAAATATTCCAAGGTATGGAGACCACAGCAATGGGGGGAGTTTCCTGGTGACACAGTAGCAGAGGCATGATTTTGAAATTTGGAATGTAGGAACAATATTTGAAGGGCAAGGGAATCTACCCTGTGACCTCTTAGTTAGGCAACTTTACCTAAATCTCTGAAAATATTTCTGCAGTATTACATGTACATATACAAGATGCAATATTTGAAAATGTGTAAGTAGATACATATGAAAATATGTCAACATCATGGATAGAAAACCTAGAACTGGGTTCAAATATCATCTCAGGTAGAGTCAGATATATGTGTATGGGTCAGTTACGAGTTTCAATTTCCTAGCCTGCAAAAGGAAGGATTTGAACTTGATGTCTCAGTTGCCTTCCAGTTCTAATTGTATGATTGTAAACTCTCATATTAGAGTTTCTATATCTATGATGTCATAATTCTGTTTAGAGGATATTATAGAATCTCATTGAAAAAATTAAGACATAATATATCTTCCTTTATCTCTATTTCCTAAAAGACAAGTTGATACAAATATTGCGGAGTTAGATAGACTAATGTAAGGAAAGGCAATGGTCATTTTATCTAATATTTGAGCAATAGTACTAATTTAATATTAACTCAGAACACACGGAGAAACAATATTTTATTTATCCAGCTATTTCCATTATATATGATGAAATGTCCAGAACTAAGTCAAACAGTGGAAGATAGAGATCTCTGAGGCATTTATTTGATTCTAAGGAAATTTGTTGTTTGTTTATTCTTTCCCATTTCCTGCAGATTGGCTTCATTGGATAAATAGTAAGGATCATCTTTCAGTCTCTTAGGAAGGGAAAGAAAGTATTTAATATTTTCAGTTTTGGAATATCAGAATGTCTTCACCATTGCACTGGGATAATTATTTGGAGAGGGGGAAAATTTTCCATCAGAATTCTCTTAGTATATGACAAAAACCATATTGTAGCTTAGAAGGCTTTTACAAAAGATTTTTCAACATTTTTCTTCAGAATTCAATTCATTTAGCAAATAATGTCACCTACATGGTCTTTAGTAAATTTATTTGAATAAATACCAAAATGAGCATTTCAAGTCATCTGTGTCCTTCCTCCATGATAATAAAAAAGGCATTTGTATGACTATGACATATTTTTAAAGTGCATCAAGTACTTACTTTATTTTATGATGACATTTTATGCAGCCTTCTCTGAATGAAATAGCACAAGATGTTCATTACTTCAGTATCTGTTTCCATATACATATACCAATACTTATATTTCTTTGAAAAAATATTGATAAGTTGATCTTACAAATACATTGATTAGACTTATTTCATCTTTGATCCATAGGTCCCCAAATCTTTTTCAAGTGAGCCATTCCTCTAAAATATAAATGAGGGTCACATGGAAACAAGAATATAAGAAAACAAATTCTACAGACATCCTCAATCTGCAATATTTTGGGATAAACACTAAAGGAGCTTTAAAAATTCACAGCACACATATAATGTACAAGTACATATACTTATGCACACATGTGTATATGTAGGTATATGTATACATAAGTCTGTTTATCTTTTCCTTATACAGTTTACAAGCTTCTGTGAGAAATTAAAAATAAAATAACCAAAATTAAAAATAGAATATTATGCAGACAAAGAAGGATGTTAAAAATGGTGTCATGGCATACCCATACCAGAACTCAAATTGTATTATGAAGCAGCAAAGATCAAAACCACTTGGTACTGGCAAAGAAATAGAAGGGTAGATCAGTGGAATTGGTTAGGTACTCAAAACACAGTCATCAACATATATAGCAGTCTACTGTTTGATAAACCCAAGGACCCCAGCCTCTGGGATAAGAACTTACTGTTTGACAATAACTGCTGGGAAAACTGCATAATAGTGTGGCAGAAAATGGGCATAGACCAATGTCTGACACTGTACACAAGAAAAAAGCCCAAATGGGCATATGATATAGATATAAGGCTGTTACTATAAATAAATTAGGGAAGCAATGATGGTGTATTTGTCAGATTTATGGAGAATGGAGAAATTTATGACCAAACAAGTGAAAGAGAATATTATGAAATGCAAAATGGATAATTCTGATTATATTAAATTGAAAAGTTTTTGCACATACAAACCCAATGCAATGAAGATTAAGAGGAAAGCAGAAAACTGGGAAAGATTTTTTACAACTAGTATCTCTGATAAAGGCTTCATTTCTAAAGTATATAGAAAATGAGTCAAATTTACAGGAATACAAGTAATTCTTGGTCAAATGATGTGAACAGGCAGTTTTGAGAGGAAGGAATGAAAACTATTTAAAGTCATGTGTAAAAATGATCTAAATCACTATTGATTAAAGAGATACAAATCAAAACAACAGTTTCACCTATCAGATTGGGTAACATGATAATACAGGAAAACTATAAATGTTGGAGAAGATATGGGAGACTTGGAACATTAATTCTTTCTTGGTGGATCTGTGAGCTGATCCAACCATTCTGAAAAACAATTTGTAACCATGGCCAAAGGGCTACAAAAAAGTGTATACCCTTTGACCCAGCCCTATCACTTACAGGGATGTATCCCAAAGAGATCATAAAAATGGGAAAAGGCCCCACATGTACAAAAATATTTATGTCAGCTCTCTTTGTGGTGGTTAAGAACTGGAAATTGAGGGAATGGCCATCAATTGGGGAATGACTGGAGAAGTTGTGGTATATGAATGTAATGGAACACCATTGTGCTATAAGAAATGATGAATAGTCATACTTCAGAAAAATCTGGAATGACTTATTTGAACTGATGTTAAGTGAAATGAGCAGAACCAGGAAAAAATTATAAATAGTAACAGTTACAGTGTGAGAGGACTGTTTCTGATAGACTAAGCTCTTCATAGCAATGAAAGTACCTAAAACATCCCCAAAGGCAAAATTCCATCCACATCCTAAGAAAGAATTATAGAATCAGAACACAGAATGAAATAGACTTTTTCTCTTACATTATGTTTGTTTTCTTCTGATGATTGCTCCCTTTTGGTTTAATTCTTTTATGCAACATGACTAATGTGAAAATGTGTTTAATATGGATGCATGTATAGTACACATATAAGATTGCCTGTCATCTTGGGGAGGGAAGAAAGATGGAGGGGTAGAAAACTTAAGACTTATGTAAGTGATTGTTGAAAACTGAAAATAAATTAATTAAATATTTTAAAAATGGTATCATAAGAAAGAACACTTTCATCTATGGAAACTGATATGGCTTCTTTCAAGTGGTGTCATTTGAAGTGAGTCTTAAAGAATACGGGATTTTTTTAATTAGTAGAGATGGCAAGAGGAGAGGCAGCTATAAGCATGAAGTATAAAAGCTATATTCCTCATGTACTTTACTTTTCATCACCTTTCTCCATGGGGTTTTCAAAGGGAGGATTAGAACCTTTGATGTGAGTACTTCCTGAGACCTATTCGAGGCTGCTCACCCTTCTTTGGTGACTACCTTTTAGTGAAGTCTCATTTGTGGTTCCAAAAAGTTGTAGCAAGTGCATGGGTCCATACCATATGAAATACTCTTGGTAAATAGATTCAAGTAAGTTGAGGATAACCAACAGACCTCTATCAGTGAATTAGAGGAATGTCTACCCCAACTCTATGAAGACTCTCCCTGTTGAACCGTTATGGAGGCTACTGAAGCAGTTGCCAGAGAGGGCTTAGAGATTGTTCAAACATCAAAGATGCTAAGGTGATCTGCTGTATTCAGGGTCATTGACAGCCATCCTCAATTTTTTATTGTCATTGGATTTAAATGTCTCTAGAGTAACTAGTGAGGTCAATGATTTTGTACAACTCTGCCTCACATATCCATTTCACTCAAAAGTCAAAGTGTCACCCTCATAATGCCATTTCTTATTTTCAGAAATAAAGAATGAAAAACAGCAAGATAGTTAAAGGTAGAAACTATGCTCAAAACTTTCACTGATTTTTGACCCCTGTTTATTCAAGTTCAACTTAGTTTAGAAAGAGAAGCAAGTAATTATGCATCTTCCTTTCATGACAGGCTTTACATGACTGGGGTCTTTTATATTCAAGGGGGGGGGGTGTTGTATACATGATAGCTTCCTGGTACCAGGAAATCTGTTTAATTAAGTTCCATTTAATGTGAATCTCATAAAGTGGTCAGATTGCTTGAATTTTCACTGAATATTACTTTTGGGGTGGAATCAGTTACCCTATTTTATGTAATAATTTCAAATAGTGTATATTTAAATATATGTAGGAATTTCAAATTTATTATTCACACAAATCTAGAACTACTTTTATCTCTAGAAAATTTTGAGATAAATAACTTAAGGAGTAAGACTGATAAAAGACTCTCAACTGAGAGTAACCCTGAGAAGAGCTAAAATGATCTAAGGCTCCTTAGTGAGTAATTTCATGAAAATGGACAAACCAAGATGGGATTTCAGAATTAACTAAATATTCCTTGAGTACTGAGGAAACAACAGCCATGTCAATCAAAACTGCCAGGGAGGGAATCGGAAATAAACAACATATAGCATAAAACCTGTGATATTAGTCAAACAAGGAAAAGAAATGACAACATAAGAATGTAGTCCTTAGTACTTAGGACTATAACATAGGAGGATGAATTATCTATGAACGTTGTACTTGTAGCTATTGAGAACCGTATCTTTATTATGACATTTAGAAAGAAAAAGTAAAAAAAAAAATCATCTGGAAAAATTAAAAAGGTCCAGAATATGAAGGGAAATAGAGAAAAGAAATGCAAGGAAAGGTGACCTAGACTTACCAGATCTAAAACTGTATTATAAAGTAGCAATCATCAAAACTACTTGGTACTGACTAAGAAAAATGGTGTTGGATCAGTGGAATAGGTTAGATACACAAGACACAATAGTGGATGTCTATAGTAATCTACTGATTGGTAAAGCCAAAGACTCCAGCTTCTAGCATAAATTTTCATTATTTAACATAAATCTGTTGGAAAAACTGAAAAATAGTATCTTACGCCATTTCATGGAAGATACTAATATAAGGTCAAAATGTTTACAAGTCCAGACATAAAAGATGAGAGAATACAAGCAAATAAGAGGAGGAAGGAATAGTTTTCCTGTCAAAACCATGGAGAAGGGAAGAATTTATGACTGAATAAGGTAGAGAACATTAAGAAATGCAAAATGGATATTTTTTATTGCATTAAATCAACAGGTTTTTGCACAAACAAGCCAATGCAACCAATATTAGGAGGGAAGCTGAAAGCTGGGGAACAATTTTTACAGTCAGTGTCTCTGATAAAGCCTCATTTCTCAAATCTATAGAGAATGAAATCACATTTATAAGACTATAGGTCATTCCCCAATTGATAAGTGGTCAAAGGATGAGCAGGCAGTTTTAAGTTGGAGAAATTAAAGCTATCTATGGTCATATGAAAAAATGCTCCAAATCTCTATTGATTAGAGAAATGAAAATCAAAGCAACACTAAGGTACCACATCACACCTATCAGACTGGCTATCATGACAAAACAGAAAAATGATATATTTTGGAGATGTGGGAAAATTGGAACACTAATGCATGGTTGGTGGAGTTGTGAACTGATTCAACCATTCTTAAGATCAATTTGGAACTGTCCCCAAAGGCCTATAAAACTATGCTTAACTTTTGACTCAATAATACCACTTCTAGGTCTGTATCCCAATGAGATGACAAAAATGGGGAAAGCACCCACATGTACAAAAATATTTACAGCTGTTCTTTTTGTGCTGGAAAACACTGGAAACTGAGGAGATGCTCATTAATTGGGGAATGGCTAAACAAGTTGTGGTATATGGAATGTAACTGAACATTATTTTTCCATAAAAAATAGTGTGAATGTAGACTTCAGAAAAAAATGGAAAGACTTGCATGAATGGATGCTGATTGAGGTTGCTAGAAGAAAGAGAATATTGTACACAGTTACAACAACATTGTGCAATGTCTATCTTTGACAGATTTAACTCTTCTCAGAAATACAGGATCAAAGGCAATTCTAAAATACTCATGATGAAAAGTACTATACACATCCAGAGAAAGAACTATGGATTGTCAATGCAGTTCAGATCATACCATTTGCTCTCTCTCTCTCTCTCTCTCTCTCTCTCTCTCTCTCTCTCTCTCTCTCTCTCTCTCTCTCTCTCTCTGTCTTTCTCTCTCTCTCTTTCCTTCTTTCTTTGGTCCTAATTCTGCATTATAGCATGACTAATGTAGAAGCATGTTTAATATGATTGTACATGTTTAGTCCAAATGAGATTTTATGTTTTATTGGGAAGGGAAGAAAGGAAGGAAGAGGAGAAAATAAGAACTCATGGTCTTATAGAAATAAATGTTGTAAACTAAAATGAAATAAACAAAATGACGGGGGTCGGTCCTAGGCGCCTGGGCGGATAGGGGCCTCCCCGGGAGTGGCAGCCCACCAATCCGAGGGAGACACGGCTCCCATAGAGGAGTTGTGACCCCACGGGATTGGTCGGGTGGGCTGGATCCAATCGGGTGGTAGGCCTCGCCCTCGGGGCGGGTTAGGATGGCAGCCCGGAAGAACCTCCCTATATAAGACAACGCCCTGAACTGCTCGGGGGACTCCTCCATGCAATAAAGCTATGAACCTCCTGCGCATTGCCTGATTATTGCCTGCCGCCGTGTCCCCCGGGGTAGGCCCAGAGACGTCCGAAGCGGTGCCCACCGAAGGGAGATTCTCACTCGAAGGTCCCGGGGACAGACCCGGGACAACAAAATTTTAAAAAAGAAAATGAATAGGAGAGAATAAACTGAGGAATAGAAATGTGACATGGCAACTGAGAAGTATTTCCATTCAGTAGTCCTTAAAAGCACCCTCAGGGTTGTCCCAAAAGAGCCTCCCTTGAAAAGGTCCCTTAAAGGATTACCTTATTCCTTTTAATAATTCACAATTTAAGGTGTACTTTGGGGGATACTGTATGTCTGAATATCAGTAAAGGGCATCTGATGTTGTAAATACATATACAGATACATATAAAACACTTATTAAGCAAATTTTTTGTTTATTCAAAATCAATATAATCTGTAAGGGGCCTGAGATTTCATTAGTATAAACGATTATCAGCTGAGAAAGCCCCTTTTATACATGCAGATTGACACGTTTTTATGAAAGGTAAAGCCGTATAAAGCTGTCTGAACGACTGAGTGTTAATGTGACTGATTCACTCAGGGTCATATAAGCAGTATGTGTTAGAAGAAGGATTTGAACCTAAATCTTTCTCTCTACCTACTAAGATATACTGCCTCTTATTTTATTGAAAATGTCAATAGATTTACCATAAAGTCTTATTGAATTAAAAAAAGTTAGAGACATAATTTATTTGTAATTTGTTATTTCATCAATAATTACAGCATTTTAATACAAAGAGTTCTGTGGTACTCTCAAATGCTGAAGACCCTCATTGTGAGGAGAATGAAACAAAGATGGTAGAGACTTGCTTGAGCTCTTTCTTAAACCACTCCAAATACCTGTAAAAAATGACTCAACAAATTCTAGAGCTGTTGAACCCACAAAATGACAGAGTGAAACAAATTTTCACCCAGAGATACACTGGAAGGTCAATAGAAAGAGTCTATCACAGGAATGGAAAGTTGTCCAGCATGGGCCATACTGGCACAGACAATTCTGGAACAAGCCTCAAGGGACTGATCCACTGTCACTTGGCATGGTTTCCAGAATTCTCAACCCACAAATGCCAAAGAGAACATAGAAGATCTGTGGGAAAACTATTTTGATACTGAGTGAGAGAGGGGCAAGAACAGGTAGTAACAGTAAGAGTGGCAGCAACAGCAGCAGCAGTGACAGTTTCCAGAGCTACTGGCCCTCAGAAGGTGTGGGCACAGAGTGTCTGAGCAGAGGGGAATTGCTGGGATCTCTTTGTGAGTGATGACCTGGGTTCTCTTGTTTTGCCCTGTTTAGATCTGGGTCTCAGTCTTGGGGGGGGGGGAGGCAGGCCTGGAATGCTGATGTGGCAGAGCTTAAAGGAATCTTGATCACAGTTCCAAGGCAGAAGAGAGCTTGTGGTAACTCATAGACCAGAAAACAGACCAAGAAAAGAGTAAATACCTCTGCTTTGATCATACCATATAAGAAGACCTGAAAATTTATAGGTCTTTAGAAGTATCTCTAAAAACAGCTGCACAAAACCCTTGGAGCTTGGGATAGTACAGCCACACTTACCCATCCCCCACCCACTGGAAGCAGAGTTCTGACTTGACAAAGACTTAGAAAGTCACATATTTGGGAAAATGAGCAAACAGTATTAAAACAACTCAGACTACATAATCTTACTTTTGTGATAAAGAAGATCAAAACATTTGACCAGAAGAATATAACAAAGTCAAAGCTTTTACATCCAAAACCTCTATGAAAAATATGAATTCGTTGCAGGCCATGGAAGAGCTGAAAAAGGATTTTAAAAATCAGGTAACATAAGTAGAGGAAAAATTGGGTGGAGGAACAAGAGTGATGTAAGAAAATCATGAAAAATGAGTCAAGAGCTTGCTAAAAGAGACTCCAAAAATTACTGAAGAAATTGACACCTTAAAAAATAGAGTAACTCATATGGTAAAAGAGGTCCAAAAACCCAATGAGGAGAAGAATGTCTAAAAAAGCAGAATTGACCAAATGGAAAAGGAGGTCCAAAAGATTACTGAAGAAAATAATTCTTTCAAAATTAGAATGTAGCCAATAGAAGCTAATGGCTTTATGTGAAATCAAGAAATTATAAAAAAATTAAAAAAGGAAACAAGAGAATTTAAAAATAGGAGACAATGTAAAATATCTCATTGGAAAAAAAAAAAGAAAAGAAAAGAAAAACACTGACCTGGAAAATGGATCCAGGAAATAGAACTTAAGAATTGCTGGACTACCTGAAAGCCAGGGTAAAAAAAAAAGAAAGAAAAAGAAAAAGAGCCCAGATATCATCATTCAAGAAATTATGAAGGAAAACTGCCCTGATATTCTAGAATGAGAGGGTAAAGTAGAAATTAAAAGAATTTACTGATCACCTGTTGAAAGAGATCCCCAAAGGAAAACTCTTAGTAATACTGTGGTCAAATTCCAGAGTTCCTAGGTCAAGAAGAAAATATTGCAAGCAGTCAGAAAGAAACAATTTATGCATTATGAAAACACAATCAAGATAACACAAGATCTCGTGGCTTCTACATTGAGGATACAGAGGGTTTAGCATATGATATTCCAGAGGTCAAAGGAGCTCCAATTAAAACCAAAAATCACTTATCCAGAAAAACTAAGTATAACACTTTAGGGGAAAAATTGATATTCAATGAAATATATGACTTTCAAGGGTTCATGCTGAAAAGAGTAGAGTTGAATAGAAAATTTGACTTTAAAATATAAGAATCAAGAAAAGCATGCAAAGGTAAACAAGAAAGAGAAATCACAAGAGGTTTGCTAAAGATGAACGGTTTACATTCCTACACTGAAAGATGATGTTTGTAATTCATGAGACCTTTCTTACTATGGAGGCAGTTGGAGGTAAAACACAAAACAATATTTTATATACATATATATATATATATATATATATATAATATGTGTGTGTGTGTATAGATATAGATATATGGAGAGGAAGAGAGAAAGAAATAGTAAGAGAGAGTGTGGGAAGGAAGCAGAGGGGCACAGGGTGAGTAGAATATGAAGGCATGATATCTACAAAAACAAATGATTTTTTGAGAGGAGACAGGAAGAGAGAGAATGGAGTAAATTAAATCACATAAAATAAGAAAAAAAAGTTTCTAAAATGGAAGGGTAATCAAAATGTATGCCATCTTGTGGTAGGGGTAGACAAGAGATGGGGAGAAAATTTGGAACTCAATGTCTTGCAGATGTGATTGCTCAAAACTAAAACCAAATAAATTAATTACCAGAAACAAAAAAAAAACCAAAAGACCCTCATGGTGATGGGGTCATAGCTTATATGCTCTTGGAAGAGGGTTATTCCTGAGAGTGGTAATCAACTCCAATTGGTAAACAGTTAATGAGAGAATGAATATTACAATGAGAAACTGAATCTATTCTAATGAACTTTGATTATATCATTTACTTCTAAGTTGCCTTAACCTTGGTAAACTATTGAAAGAATTTTTCCCTGACCCAAGACTGAACAGGAAGGAGTTTGACCTTAGGTTGGAAGTCTGATCTAGTTGGTGGAGGTGGACTACCCACATTGAAGAGAATGTTAATCTTGTCTTCCATCAATCCTGTCCTTGAGAGATGGGACAAAGAAAAAAGACAGGGGCAAAAAGCTGGAGTCTAACCAATTTTAAAAATTGGCTATTAATATGAGAGAAATAATTTCTCTCAATGAACATTTATGTAAATAATGTAACCAAGTGAAGAAAATAATATTGGTTTAAACAATTCCTCTACTCTGTGTGTTCTAGTAACATCTCATTTCAAGAGTGAATTTAAAGACGGTTGAGCATAACACAATTATGTATATATATATATATATATATATATATATATATTATTCAGACTAAATCATTTCCTAATACTCTAATATATGGTTTCTTCATTTTCAGTGAATTGTGGTTCTCTTAATTTTCTTAGTAGTCTGTGAAACCTATTAATGCTTTTTCAGTATAATGTTTTCAACGATGAAAAATAAAATACATAGCATTACAGAGAAAAGTATGTGTGTTTTTCCCCCATTAAAGGTTCCATTTTTTTGATTCCTTCATACTATTTTTCAATTTTTTTAATAAAACATTAGTTTGCTGACATTGTTCATTCTCATCCTTTAGAAAATGAAGTATTCCATGAATAATGGACTTCGCACTTCATTGGAATATAATTGGGAAGGGGAAGAAAGATACACCAGTATTTGAAAAAGTCCCAAATACAACCTAACCTATAATGTTTCAAGACTTAAAGAAAAAAAGCCATCCTGTATCCATTGTTTTTCTTTAATACAAATAGCTTATCTTTCATTAAAGTAATTATTAAATCTATCCAATGGAGTGCTAAATAAGAAAAAAATTTGCAATACATTATGTTGGGGGTTCATTGATCCATAGAACCTTCATCCATGCCATTTTTCTGGCAACCTAATGAATTCCTATGCATAAAGAGGAAAAAGCAGCAACAAAAAAGTTAATTCTAATGCATACCACTGCCAATAAACTCCAGGATTAGTAACTTACAGATGCAACATTTGGTCAGTCTAACTTCATTAGAGAACGGGGGATAGGGAATGAAGGGAACAACTCCTCCCCCCCATACACACATACCCATATGCATATACACATATATTTAAAGATTGACTGTATGCTTTTCACTTATAGTTCAGATAATTTTTTTTTAAAGCTAGGAGAGAAAAGTCTTTGATATGAGTGGTTACTGACTCCTGTAATAAAAGGTTCTTATTAGTGACAAGTTAAAATTGAATACAACATATAATTACTTCAACAGTATGATGGTTTGTTCCATCTGTGTCTATCCACTAATAATGTAAGCAACAAATAAAGCTGTTATTTGAAGTAAATTACCCATCATTTCTCATTCCAAATTAAAAAAATAGCATTGCAAAATGTTTTTCAGTTTTTCTATTACTGAAATATTGTTAGTAAAGGTGGTTCAGTAAAATAAGGAATTTAACCACTACTCAGTTCCCCCTCCCACCCCTGCCCCATGCTTTGCTTCAGTGTGCTTTTTCCCTTGTTCACATCCCAGGTATTATTAAATAAGGATGAAAATCCAATTTATTGAAATATAAATAGGTGCAGTCTCCTGACCTGTCTACCACTGTGGGAGAAATGAAAGAAAGAAGGAAAGGTTGAAAGAATAAAAATAAAAGAAGGAAGGAAGGAAGGAAAGAAGGAAGGAAGGAAGGAAAGAAGGAAGGAAGGAAGGAAGGAAGGAAGGAAGGAAGGAAGGAAGGAAGGAAGGAAGGAAGGAAGGAAGGAAGGAAGAAGGGAAGGAAAAGAAATAGGGAGCAGGAATGTAGAAAATAAATACTTATTAATTGCCAATTTTATTCCAACCATTCTGCAAGCATTTTAAAAATATTATCTCATTTGATCTTTACCACAACCTTCAGAGGTAAGAGTTTTGTTAACCTTATTTTATGCTTCAGGAAACTGAGGGAGACCGAGGTTAATTAACTTATCTATGTCATTCAGCTAATTTTTGTCTGAGATGGCATTTCCCTGGAACACACTTCCTTTTCTCCTTGTTTGCTTAAATCTTTGTCTTTCAGTGTTAGCTGAGCTGCTGCTTCTTTCACTTAATTTCTTTTCCTCTCCAGCTTGAATTGAATTTTCCTATATTATATTTCATTTGTTTAGAACATTGAGTTACAGTAAACAAGCAAGCAAGGAAACCGTGCCCCTGTATCAAAATTCTATCTCTTGTATTTACTAGATACAAAATCATTAATATCCCTGAGCCTCAATTGTCCCATCTATAAAACGAGGGGTAGAGAAGTGGATAGATGGACCCTGAGTTCTCTTCCAACTCCATATCCTATATCATTAATGCAGTGTTTTGCATAAGTTTGATGTAATAAATGTTTCATCAATCCGTTCATTCATCTTTCTTTTTGCTCTAATTTAAACATTTAGCTAGTATTAGCAAAATTGGTAACTTCATTCAGAACAGAGTGTTTGTTATCATCTTAGTGCCTTATACAATTCCTTATACATAAATTTATAGAATTTAATTGAATTTTGTAATCATAATGTTGGAGCTGGAATGAATCCTAGGAAACCTTTAGTCTAACCTCTTTTTTGTAGACAAAGAAAAGTAGACCTACAGAAGTTAAGGGATCCATCCAAGAGTAGAGAACTCATAGAAGAGTCATGAACTGTATCAAATTAGTTTCAATTAGACTGAATCAAACTAAATATTCTCATAGAAATGAAGTCATCAGATAAATGGAGAAAATAACCAGCTCTAGGTGAGGTGGTAAGAATAATTCCCCTTAGCACTGTTTATGTCTGTTACTACCTTGTCATTATCTCACAGCTCTAATCCCATGGATAGAGGATCTTTGCTCACACCAAGTGATCCATAGAGCCATTAGGGGAATGTAAACCTGACACAACAACAGCTGTTCCATGATAGTAGAGCTAACAACAGGTAATGAAGAAAAAAGCAATCTATTTTAAAACTTTAATTAACAGCTACCAGAGATTGAAAAACTAAGATGTTATTATTGCTACATGGGTAAGTGGATATACACCATGCTATTTCTATTGAATGTTTCAATGAACACCTTCCTCCATTATAAGAGCTCTGTCCTAAGGCTTGTCTGACACCCGTAGATATTTAGTAATTTGAATTGAAGAGTCCTAACAATGGTAAATGAGGAATACATGATTTTACTCATAATAAATTATGTTCCATATGAATGACTATTTTCTCATCACCAACTAACATTATTTTTATTACCTGTATGAAACAATCACTCCCTTTCCTGTTATAATAAATACTTATTTTCACCTATCTTTTTCTTTACTATATTTTGCAACGAGACTTTATTAATAGGACAGATCCATTATCTCTAGATATCAGTAACTTTATATTCAATTTTTACCTAGAGATTTGCCATAGATATATAATCAATTTTCAATTTAGCCCTATGGTAAGGCCTATGTGTCATATCCCAGTTGGGTCCATCCATTCTCTTTCAACCTGCACTCATATTTGAAGGTGTAGCTGCCCAGAAAAGGACATCTACTTTATAGCTACACTCAAACTCTTAGGTTAAAGTTAGATTTAACTCTATTATGAAGCTATATATACTTCACCTAACACAACTGTTAATTCTTCTGTCTTCACTTAATATGATTCTTCTTATAGAAAACTGCCCACCTAACACCACACAATTATAGCCAAAATATATTCATTTAATTAACAATAAAGTGAAAACAATAACAATAATCATAACATGAAAGTTATTCATGTAAGGCAAATGTAAGAATAACAAATATAACCCAATCTATATTTAAGCTTGGATGGCACATGTTAAACTATGCAATTAGAGAGGCACATACAAAAGGACACCCATTTTCTCAGGATAACTCTATACTGTAAACATAAGTTTCATGAGTTTATTCACACTGATCCTCACCAATCTCCCACTAGATAAATTTCCTTCTCTTTTACTCTCAATATTATGAAGCATGGACAAGCTTTTAACTAACCCTAAAGAGCACAGGTAAGGTGTTATGTTATATAATTGTATTAGCTAGGTGGTTCCCTTCAGAGAATTGTAAAGTTCAACAGGGTAACTTTCTGGACAATGCAGACAAGCCCAGCCATTTCTTCACTTACTATATTTCCAATAAGTCTATCTAACTGTCAGAAAAATACATAGAAATTCAGCTTTAAAGCCTACATTTTACTTTTCTTCTTTCTCCTTTCACACAAATCAGAGCAGCAAAGAACAACAGACCACTGGAGAGTTTACCTCTCACAGTGCAAAAGGAGAAAAAGAGCAATTCATCTGTGTTCCATTGAGAACCTTTTTCAAACCATGCAGAATTGAAGGTGCAAACCTTGTAATCCTATTTCTGAGCCTTTGAATTAACTCCATAACTGCCTTTACTTATCTGTCCAGTGTTGCGTCTGAGGTTATTCTTGATGACTCTAACCAATTTTTCACTTCTTTAAATGGCTCAAATCAGAAGCTCTTGGTTCTCAATGATTTACCTTTCCTTTATAAAGTTAAAAAACTCACAAAATATTCCTGAAGAAATCTAGACCAGGTCTCCCTACAATGATATTACAGGTTATAAGACATGATATGATCAATAATATATACTTTTATAGACTCTTAAGCTTTAAAAATGATCACGTGCAAATGAACTGAGATATCTGAATGCCTGACAGCCTCAGCCATTTTTAAGTTCAAAAATGTATCCACTTAATAACTCAAGCCTCTGGAAATTGCTTCCAAATACTTACACTTTGTATAATTCTAGTTTAAAAAAAGTTTCACTAGAGTTCCTTTTAGCAACCAAAGTATTTACTTACAAAAAGGCTATCATTTTATTTTTTTCATCCTTTGCAAGATAAGTTAATTTATTTATTTTAGTAAAAAAGTTTATTTCCCACCCCTTTTGGAAGCAAATATCTTTACTCTAATTAGAAAACTGTTTCTTTAAACACAGATTTGTGTAATTTTCTTTAATTCCTTTTTTCCTCATTTCAAACACCAAACTCCTTGCCTATTTTCAAAACAGAAATAATTTACTCTCTTCTCAAGTTCATTTATTCCTTTTTTTCTTTACAGAGAAGTATTTTTATGTTTCTTTTCAGCAAATCATGGTTAACATAATTGAGATTTAAATCATACTTTAGGGTTTTCAAAGTCTCTGAATAATAGTATCTCATTTTATCACCCCAACGACTCTGGAACACAGCTTCTATAATTTTCTTCCTTTTTACAGATGAGAAAAGTGAGGTAGAGTTTAAATGACTTGCCCCAGTTCACTTAAAAAGAAATATCCCAGGCTAGTTTGAACTCAGACCTCCCTTACTCCAGATTTGGTGCTCTATCTATTACACAAAGGTGTTGCTTTACTTTAAGCCATGCTTAATGATTTTACTAGATATAATGGATTTCTTCAAATGCCAACACTTGAGCATTCTTTTTATTTTTAGACTCTGAGATGTTGTAGGCTTATGACTAGAGAAAACTTAAATTTTCTTTTTACTTTACTTATTTAAATGAGAGTTTATATTCTATTATCTATACCTTCCACTGATTGATTGTGTATTGCTTGTTTTACTTAATTCTATTGAATTCAACCCAGACCCACAAATTCAGGAAAGGCATTGACAATCTAAAACAAGTTTGAACATATTAGAGCAGAAATATTTAGGAGACTCAAAAATATAACACAATTTATGTGAAAAAGTAATAAATGGAGATAACATAAAGAGGGTTAATCATGGTCATTCAAAAATATCAATTTAGATTAAATTTCTTTTGCTTCATTTAAGAGGGCAAACCGTGAAACGTGGAAGAAGTAAATTTAGGGTTGTAATACAAGCTCCTTTGTTCTCTGCAATATCACATTCCAAGCCCTCTTACTTGTCCTTTAATGTGGAAGCTGCTTCACCTTGTGCAATCTTGAATGTGGTTCCACAATGTTTGAATTGTTTCTTTCTGCATGCTAGCAATATTTTCTCATTAGACTGGGAATTCTGTAATTTGGCTATAATATTTCTGGGAGTTTTCATTTTGGAATTTCTTTCAGAAACTGATTGGTGGGTCTCTTGATTTCTATTCTACCTTCCGGTTCCAGGATATTGAGACAGATTTCTTGACAACTTCGTGAAATAATTTTTCTAGGATTTTTTGTTATCATGCCTTTCAGGTCAACCAATAATTCTTATATTATCCCATTTCTAAGTTAGCTATTTTCCGAATGAAATATTTCAAATTTTCTTCTATCTTTTCCTTATTTTGATTTTGTTTTATAGTTTTGTGGTATCTCATGAGTCATTAGCTTCCACTTGCCCAATTCTAATTTTTGCAGAAAAAAAAAATAGTGAACTGTTTTACCTCTTTTTCCATTTGGCTGAATCAATATTTTAAGAGCAATTTTCTTCAGTGAGTTTTTGTACATCTTTTCCATTTAGGAAATTCTGTTACTTTAAGGTTTTTTTTCTTTTGTATTGTTTAATTACTCCTTTTCCAAGTTTTTGTCTCCCTTTCCATAATTTTCTTTATTCTCATTTAATTTTCTTCAACTTTTCTTATTTGATTTTGGTATCTTTTTTTACCTCTTTGAGGACTTTTATTTTGGGAGGAGGGGCTGAGACCAACTCACATTTTTCTTTCAAGCTTTGCATTAGTCATTTTGACTTCATTATCTCCTTCTGAATTTGTGTCTTGATCTTTCCTTTCACCATAGTAACTTCCTCTTATCAGGTTCTTTTATGTTTATTGTCTGCTTATTTTTCCAGCCTATTTCTTGATTTTGAATTTTATGTTAAAATAAGGATCTTCTATCAAGATGGAGAGAATTCTATTCCGAGCTTCAGTACTTTTGTGCTGCTGTTTGCAGTTTGCTCTGGGGATCTCTATGTTCTTGGTGCTTTCAAAATGGTGTGGTCTAAGCAGAGGTGTAGTAATATTCTCCTGCCTGGGGCTTTTATCTTAAGGAGGAAGAGATCTTCCCAGTACAAACACTTTTCCTGGTCCTGGGACTGTGACCAGGTCATCTCTGCAGTCATATAGCTAATAGACTGTCCAGTCTTAGAATTGAGACCAGGGTGACTACTTCTCCATGAGCTACCAAAAATACTTTTCTTCACCCTAGAAACCCAATCTAGGTCCCTTCTTCCTTTTGAATGCAAGTGCTATTGCTCTTTTTGATTCTGGTTCTATATAGTCAATGAAACAGTGTCCAGAAGGCAGCGCCCAAGAAAGGGTGCACTAAAATCTCCTTCAGATCTTTTACACACACACACACACACACACACACACACGTATATATGTATATACAAGTATATAAGTATATGTATATATGTGTATATATGTATGTCTATGTATATATACATATGTCTATATATACTTGTATGTGTATATATAGACATATATATGTGTATATACATTTATATTTATATATATATACAATTTTCAGTTTTCAACATTCACTTCCAAAAGAATTTCAATTCCAAACTTTCTCCCCATCTCTCCCCACCCCAGGACAGAATGCATCCATCTACCACTTCCTCTAGTTTATCCTCTCTTCTATCATCACCCAGCTTCTTCAATTCCCCTCCCCTCTATTTTGCTGTAGGGCAAGATACATTCCTATACCACATTGCCTGTACATCTTATTTCCCAGTTGCATACAAAAACAATTTTTAATATTCATTTTTAAAGCTTTGAGTTACATATTCTCTCCCTTTCTCCCTCCCCACCCACCCTCATTGAGGAAGCAAACAATTCAATATAGATCATAAATGTGTAGCCATGCAAAACTCTTCCACAATATTTATGTTGCAAAAAAGATAACCCCTTTGCCTCTGTCTTATTCTGCCCTCCATTTATTCCATTCTCTCCCTTGACCTGTCCTCCCACAATAGTGTTTGCTTCTGATTATCCCTTTCCCCTATTTGCTTTTCCTTCTGTTATCTTCCCTCTACAATGTCCTTCCCCCTTTTTTCCTGCTGGGTAAAATAGATTTTCATACCCAGTTGAGTATGTGTTATTCCCTTTTTGAGTCAAATCACATGAAAGTAAGGCTCATTTATTCCCTTTCATCTTCCTCCTCTTCCCCTCCATTGTAAAAGCTATTGCTTGCCTCTTTTATGTGAGATGGTTTCCTACATTCAACCTCTCCCTTTCTGTTACTCCTAGTGCATTCTACTCAATAGTAAATTTCATTCTTTAGGTATTCTCTTTTCATATTCAGAAATTATATATTAGGGAATAAATTACATATGTATGTATATGTGCACACATGCATATATGTACGCATACACTGAAACTACCCAAATACTGAAAAAAATCTCATGAGTTACAAATATCTTTTCATGTAGGAATATAAACACTTCAACTTTAATGAGTTGCTTATAGTTTCTCTTCCCTGTTTACTTTTTCATTTTTGTCTTCATTCTTGTATTTGAAAGTCAAATTTTCTATTTAGCTCTCGTCTTTTCAACTAGAATGCTTGGAAGTCCTCTATATGATTGAAATTCCATTTTTCCCTGAAGCATTATACTCACTTTTACTGGGCAGGTGATTCTTGGTTTTAATCTTATCTCCTTTGACTTATGGAATATCATATTCCAAGCCCTTCAAATCCTTAATGTATCCTGATTGTATTTCCATGATAATTGAACTTCTTCTTTCTGATTTCTTATAACATATTCTTCTTGACCTGAGAACTCTGGAATTTGGTTACAATATTCCTAGGTTTCCTTTTGGGGTGTTTTTCAGGAAGCAAACAGAGAAATATTTCCATTTCTATTTTACCCTCTGATTCTAGAATATCAGTAGTTTTCTCTGATAATTTCTTTGAAGATGATGTCTAGGCTCTTTGTTTGATCGTGGCTTTCAGGTACTCCCATAATTTTTAAATTATCTCTCCTGGGTTTATTTTCCAGGTCACTTGGTTTTCCAATGAGATATGTCACATTGTCTTTTATGTTTTTCATTCTTTTGGTTTTGCTTTATAATTTCTTGATTTCTCACAATGTCATTAGGGTTCATCTGTTCCATTCTAATTTTTAAGGAACTATTTGATTCAGTGAGCTTTTGGACCTCCTTTTCCATTTAGTCAATTCTGCTTTTTAAGGCATTCTTCTCCTTATTGGCTTTTTGGACCTCTTTTGCCATTTAGCTTAGTACATTTTTAAAGGTGTGATTTTCTTCAGCATTTTTTGGATCTCTTTTAGTAAGCTGTTGACTGATTTTTCATGATTTTCTTGCATTACTCTCATTTCTCTTCCCAATATTTTTTTTTCCTTCATCTCTCTTACTTGAGGTTTAAAATTCTTTTGACCTCTTCCATGGCCTGAGACCAATTCATATTTTTTATTTGGAAGCTGTGGATGTAGGAGTCTTGATATTGCTGTCTTCCTCCAGTTTCATGCTTTGATCTTCCTCATCTGAAAGAGTGGAAGAAAATACAATTTCACCAAGGCAGTAACCTTCAATGGTCTTATTTTTCCCCCTTTTGGGCATTTTCCCATACAACGATTTGACTTTTGAGTCCTTTGTCAAGTGGAGAGTATGCTGCCTCAAGCTTACAGTTTTTGTGAAGTTATTCTCTGAGATACATCTGGGGACTTGTCAGTTTCCAGTTCCTCCAAAGTGGCACAGTTAAGGGAGAAGTGCTTACTCTTTTCCTGGCCTGTGCTGTGTGGTCTGTGAGAAACCACAAGGACTCTTTTCTACCCTGGAACTGTGAGAGGGATTTCCTCCCCACAGCTGCCACTGTCTCCATCATGCTAGTGTGACTTCTAACCCCAGGACTGCCACTCAGGACTGCCACATAGATCATTTCTTCAATTCACCAATGGTCTGTAACCTGAGAGCTCCAGAAGTAAATGCTTCTGGGCAATAGTTGCATCAACCTTGGGGCTGGGACTGGGACTATCCAGCAATTTCACTCCCCTCTCAGTGAGGTGAATCAGCTTTTTAACTGACATTTGAAGTTGTCTTTGGTGTTTTTGGTTTGAGAAACTGGAAACTGCAGGAGCTGCCTCTGATTCAGCCCCCTGAATCCTGTTCCAGTCCCACCTGTGCTGTTGTGGGCCGCACTGGGCTTTCCTAGGCTCTGAGCTCTGTGAGATAAATCCTTGCTATCAGCCTTCCAGTTTGTCTTGTGCTGGAAATCTGTTTTGCTCTGTTATTGTGACTTCTACTGCTCTATAATTTGTTTAGAGTCATTTCTATAGGTATTTTAGGGGCTTTGGGGGAAGAGCTTGAGCAGATCTATGCTTCTACTCCACCATCTTCATTCTCCCTCCATACCGGTTTTCTTACCCACTCACCATTCATGGGCTGAGAGCTCCTGGAGCTGCTGCTGCCAATGCAGCTACTCCCAGGACTCACTGCTTGGCTGGTGATCCTGCTTGGGCAGAGTGATCAACACTGTGATTCAAACTCAGCTACTTCCTCATTGAGACAGACCTTTTCTGTCAATCTACCAAATTTTGTTAGCCAGGAAAATTAATTCATCTGACTCTTTGTTGATCTGCTATTTTTAGAATTTGATTTGAGGCATTGTTTTAGATTTGTTTGGAGGGGAATTTGACAGACTCAGTTGAAATATTTTCTCCTCTGTAATTTTGACGTCTCAATTTTAAACAATACCTTCTTCTGTCTCTGATCATGTAAGGAAGAACTTCTTCCTTGGGTTAAGGGAGTGACCAAATGAAGGAAAGGAGCCCTTGATTGTTTTTTCTAAATGTGATAGTGTCTTTCCAAGAAACCAAGAAAGATTTGAGATATCATCAAAATATAAGATATCTTGAATTCCTTTTTGAGGATCAAGAATGAAGAATATATTTGAAAGGATTGCTTAACCAAAGAATTAATGGTTTTAAGAAAAGGGTACTCTGAAAGTGTGCTAAAAATTGAGGTTATTTTTGATTTGATGAAGGAAGCTCTAGACATTTATTCAGTCATGACTGTGTATTTGAGAAATTTGTATAGCACTTCTAAATAACTTACATATTAACATCTTCCAATATTTTTGTAAGATAATCTTATAATATTTCATGTTATAAGAAATTATGGACTATAAGGGAATTTTGTCAGTTTGGACTTTTCTCTTTCTAGGCAGAAATTCCTAGATTTAAAAAAATCATAAATTGATTTAAAATATGTTTCACAAGTTTGTGACTATAACATAGGTTGTAGTAGTAGTAGTAATAGTAGTAGTAGTAGTAATAGTAGTAGTAGTAGTAGTGGTAGTAGTAGTAGTAGTAGTAGTAGTAGTAGTAGTAGTAGTAGTAGTAGTAGTAGAATGGTAGTAGTTGTAGTCATACTAGTACTAGTGGCAGTAAAAATAAAAATTTCTGTTACCCTACTCAGATTGCTCTGATTAAGATTTTAATATCCTAAGTGATAATAATTAGCACAGACTTAGAAAAAATGATAATTCCACTAATTCTATTGTCTTTCCTCTCTCTTCCCTGCATCAAATCTTTGAAAGGAATATGGTTATTTTTTTAATGTACTGAGACTAGATTGCAAAATTTGTGTAGAAAGATAGAATTTTCATTTATAAACAAATTTTCAGTCATTGTCTCTAGTCCAAGTGTGGTACCAATATCTTTAAGTTTTTAGCTCTTTATTGACTTACTCTTTGGAACCTGTACTCACACAAACAAAGCTGAGAGATTTTGTCTAATTAAGAGGAAGGGACAACCACAGCCAAAAACATTTATTTACAACTCCATTCTCAGGGTCCTAAAAGTCCTGCCTGAAGGAATAGATTCCTACTACTGAGTACTTTAATTCTTTAGTCTCTTATGTGTTCCTTATTTGTATATATACCAGTCATGATATTAACAATGACTCTTTCAATAAAATATACTAAATAATAAGGAAGAAATAAAATAATCATAAGACATTCAAAAAAATTGAAAAAGTGGAATAATTTAAATATCTCTAAATTTCTGCCACACCTCTCCAGTCAAAGAACACTAAATATGTGGGAATAAATGGGTAATTGTCATACTCTTATTGAGCTCAGCAGCTAAGCCAATGAACTGGTAAACCCATATGTTCACAGCAAATCATTACTCTGTATGACATGTTTGTTGTCCTCGATCTCTTTAAGGAATAATCTATAGTGTGTATTACTTACTGGGCAAAACTTCAGTACTATTTAACATTGTATATCTAATAAACTTCTAAATATTTCCATTAATATATGAAATAGAAGTCTAATAGATTACCACTTTGTTCAATGGATATTTTGGTGGCTGAAAAGGGCAGAAAAATATTTATATTTGAACAACACTGACAAAATCACCTAGTGAAGAAACAAAGGTTTTCTGATATAGTTTCTCCTTCAAGTTCTCACCATTCTCCAATGGGGCTCCTTACCAAATTCTTTTGGCATACAGATCCCCTGGCACAGTGCTTGGGAATTCTATACTCTGTTAGGAAAGCATGTCATCATATTTCACAGCAAGGGTGATGCCACACCTATCTCTACCTTCTACTCCTTCCTCTCTTAAGTGATAGAGGTCAAGAAAGAGCAAGAAAAGGAACAATGAGAAATTTTCCTTCATTCAGAGGGTAGATGGTAACAGAATATTAAAAGTCAAGTCTGCTCTTCAAATATAACAGAGAATAGTGATTTCCTAACAATCACGTTCCAGTAGCTACAGTTCAATCTTCACTTATCTCTTCACTTCAGCTGCAAAGCTTGCCTATTAGTTCCAGCTTTGTCTTTCTGGCTCTGAATTCTTTTTTTTCTGGGTGCGCCTTCTGTAGGCACCTTCCATTTCTTCTGTCACTTGGCTTATTCTGATTTTTCCTATTCTAAGAATCTTTTCCTTAATCATTTTAAGTTCCATAGTTCAATGCATTTTTGTGATTTAGTGAATCACCTCTACCTTAGGATGTGAAACTCTACAAATAATCCACCTTTCTGCCATTTGTGATTCTAATTCACATATAATCATCTTATAGGCTCCCAAAAGTCATATGACATAAAATTTCTCAGTTATATCCTTCAAAATGTGGAAACAGTCATTTTATAAATCATCTGCCAAACTAAATTTCCCCGCAACCATCTATTACCTCAGACATTAATCTGCCTTCAAACAGGTTCTCTCAGTTCATTTATCTGAGGGATACTTTTTCTTAGATCTGTGTAAATCCTTAAGAATTTTTATCTGAAGATTTTTATTACCCAAAGTTGATTTTGTCATTACTATTTTTACATAAATATTATATATGCTGTACCTTTTAGGAACCAAAATTAAATATAAAAAATCGGGAATTTTTTTAAGCTTCTGTTTCATTTATTAAAGGAGAACCATATGAAACTTTACTTTTCTACTTATGAAAATTGAATTGACTTTGTTAGGGCCCATTTTCCTGAAATGCCTTGAATTTTAGTGCCTTGCATTTATCTTGTATTTATTCTTTGCATATTGGTTCTATATACTTAAATATGTAGCTTTTCCCCTCATGATACATAATATAAATTCCTTAAGAGTAGGGACTGCTTCATTTTTCTTATATATTTGTCCTCAGTACATGAAATAGAGTCTAATAAATAAGTTAAGTGATAAACATATGTTAACTGATGTGACTTTTGACTATTTGGCTCAGTTATCAAATGGCTTGGTTTCAGGACCCCATTTCACTATGTATAATCATTAAAGAGCCTCCAAAGAATTTTAATTTATATGAATTATCTCTACTGATATTCTCTTTATTATAAATTAAATACATTTGTATATTACAAAAATATTTTTGAGTTTTCAGGCCTCCTGAGTTTTGGCAAAGACTAGGAGTGTCCCTATCACACTTGGAGAACCTGAATATTTTTTTGGAGCAAGTTTCTTTTTCTTTTTTTGTCTCTTTTATCATTTAACCAATTCTTTTTTTTCTTAATAGTATTTTTCTAATTACATGCAAACATAGTTTTCAATCTTCTTTTGATGTTCAGGACTCTTTTCTCTTTCTTACTAAATTTTCTGTATGTTTTGTGACTTTTAAACTTAAACTTTTTTCCTGGGACATATGGGGAACTATCCCAAACTTTAGAATCTAGGGACTTGGGGTCTACTAAATGGCTTTACCTTTCAGGGATGCAAGTGCTTATGACTTGATCACTGCACTGGGGCTGGTCTGCCCTAGTTGCACCTTTTTTGCTGGCTTCTGGGGTTCAAAATTTGTCTTTTACATGAGGCCTAGAGGCCTCACTGTTAACCTGCTATGACAGAACTCAAGGGCCTTAGTTGCTGATCTCTACTGTAGCAAAATATCTGCAGCTAGCTTACCTGGACACTGTCTACACTTGGCTCTGCGTTTCTTTTATCTAAATGAAATAGACCTTTCCTGAAGTCATTCTAAGTTACCATCAGCTCAAAAATGATTTCACTTGTGAAATCATTTTGTGGCTTCTGTTGTGCCAGAATCCATTTAGAAGCTTAATTTAATGTTGTTTCCAAGGAAAACTGGGGAGAACTCAAACAACTTCCCAGCTTCTCTCTGCCATCTTGACTCCACTCTCAGATTAAGTCAATTCTGATTTTTGAACAATTATTTTCTTCATCATTTTCTACTTCTCCCCTCAAGCTATTAATACTCTTTTCATATTTTTCCTTGCCTCATTTCTCCTTTCCATCATTCTTTTTTTCATCCCTCCTTCATCTTTTCCTTACTGGCTTGCTTCCTTCTTCCTCCTCTTTCTTTTTTCATATTTTCTCATATTCTTAATGTATTCTCTACTACTCTTACTTAATTTTTAAAATAATAGTTTGCTCTATATTCCACTCAGTAATTCTTGTTTGTCTTATGTCTAATTTCATTTTTCTTTGCAGCTTTGCTTTTGGATGTTTTCACATTATTGTGTTCTACAGTGCCTGTGTATTAAGCATTTTATGGTTAGGTTATTTTTCTTTTTATTTGCTTGTATTCCCTGCCAGTTTATTATTTTGAATTTTTCATTAGTGTGAATCTTTCCTCATATCTAGGGGAGGGGGATATCTGACCTAAGTTTTTGCCTCTTCTGTCCCTCTGCTCTTTTGACAGCTGAGTCTGGAGATCTGTAAAATTTTGTTTCTTTCAGAATTCTGTCATAATCATAACCAAATCATAGCTAATGCTTATTATTTTTAATATTTTCAGGCCGTGTGCTAAGGACTTTACAACTGCTATCTCATTTTGTCGTTATAACAACACTTTCAGGCAGGTGATACTATCCTATTCATTTCATATATGAAAAAACTGAGGCAGAGATTAAGCAATTTGCCCAGTGTCACACAGCTAGTACATGTCTAAGGCTAGACTTGATGTTAGGTTTTCCTAATTCCAGGCCTGGAACACTATCCGCTGAACCACCTAATGATCCAAGGAGATGTCTATTCCCTGGCCTCCTCACCTGAACTTTATAAATTCTTGACCTTTTTTAGTTCTGCTGACTTGTGTGTGGTTAAGTTTCTGTAGACTGCTGCTGGAGTCTACTTATTCTACTGGGAGCTTCAGCAGTTTGTAACTGATTAAAATTCTTACAAGTTCTTCCTCCCCCTTTTCTTTGGTCTCCTGCCCTCCTTTATTCCATCACAGGATTTTCTACAGGATTAAAGTTGAACAGTTATTCTCCATTCTGTTTTTGGGCTAAGATTCACACTGCTCTTTACTCAGGTAGGCCACTGCTCCAATGCAAACACCATTGTTCCCCTTTGCCTTGGAACAGTGATTTAGAACTGGGTAAATATGAACATAGCTGTGATGAAGAATCCATTCCTAGGCCCATCATAAGTATAGGAATTCAATAAGATCATTTTCTGCCTAGGTGCTGTCCTCTTTCGGTCCCTAGGCTTGGAACTGTGACTGCCACAGGCTATTGCTACTACCCTGACTGTTGTATTGATAATACTGTACTGTACTCCTATTTATTCTCACCCCAGTGTTTATAGACATCTCTGTTTATCTTTCTAAGTAGCTCTGGGTCATAAAAAAAGGCTAATTGAGATTTTTTTTTTAACTTTCCTAATAGTGGTCTTTAGAGATAATTTATAAGGGAAGTTTTGAAGAAGCTAAGGCAAAACTTCTCGCTTCACCTTCTTAAGTCTGCAATTGATAATTGTTGGTTTAGAATACAATGAAAAGACGTAGATCTCATCTATCTATACATCAGTTAAATTTGCTCTAGTCAATGGTTAAATATTATTTTCTTCTCCAATTACTCTCCCTGATACAAGCTTTTTTTTTTTTTTCATTTTAGTATAAAAACATTTAATTCTGTGATTAAACAAGGTAACTTACATGCCCTACAGAAGTGTTTTTGCAAGTGGTTCGTAAATGGAACTTCACATTAAGATTTTGATATACTATGTGTACTCCAATAAAGATTTTAAAAGGGTATCAGATCAGGTCTTGGAATAGCTCTGAACTTTGGACTCCCTTGTGCTGTCTCCTCTGATTCTCTCAGTTAAATTCTTATCTGATTTATGATCAAACATCCATTTTAGTTGTTAGTCTTTTATCCTACACAACTGCTTGTGGCAACTATTCTCTAGACACTTTTCCTCATCTAGTAAAGAGCTAGGCAATATTCTGGTAAAAACAAACAAACAAATCCATTCTATGTTGCTGCTGTGCCAATTTATGCATCATTTTACTTTCTTTTTAAAATTTATTTATTTAACTTTTAACATTCATTTTCACAAAATTTTGGGTTCCAAATTTTCTCCCCATTTGTCCAGTCCCCCCACCCCAAAACACCAGGCATTCTAATTGCCCCTATCACCAATCTGCCCTCTCTTCTATCATCCCTCCCTTTCCTTGTCCCCATCTTCTCTTTTGTCCTGTAGAGCCAGATAACTTTCTATACTCCTTTACTTAGGTATTTCTTATTTCCTAGTAGCAAGAACAGTACATGACAGTTGTTCCTAAAACTTTGAGTTCCATCTTCTCTTCATCCCTCCCTCCCCACTCATTCCCTCTGGGAAGACAAGCAATTCAATATAGGCCATATCTGTGTAGTTTTGCAAATGACTTCCATAATAGTCATGCTGTGTAAGACTGACTATATTTCCCTCCACCCTATCCTGCCCCCCATTGCTTCTATTCTCTCTTTTGATCCTGTCCCTCCCCAAGTAATGACTTCAAATTGGTCCCTCCTCCCATTGCCCTCCCTTCCATCATTCCCCCCACCCTGCTTATCCCCTTCTCCCCCACTTTCCCGTATTGTAAGATAGGTTTTCATACCAAAATGAGTGTGAATTTTATACCGTCCTTTAGTTGAATGTGATGAGAGTAAGCTTCATGTTTTTTCTCTCACCCCCCCCCTTTTTCCCTCCACTGAAAAGTCTTTTGCTTGCCTCTCTTATGAGATAATTTGCCCCATTCCATTTCTCCCTTTCTTCTCCCAATATATTTCTCTCTCACCCCTTAATTTCATTTTTTAAAGATATGATCCCATCCTATTCAATTCACTCTGTGCTCTTTGTTTCTGTGTGTGCATGTGTGTGTGTGTGTGTGTGTGTGTGTGTGTGTGTGTGTGTGTAATCCCACCAACTACCCAGATACTGAAAAGTTTCAAGAGTTACAAATATTGCCTTTCCATGTAGGAATGTAAATAGTTCAACTTTAGTAAGTCCCTTATGACTTCTCTTTGCTGTTTACCTTTTCATGCTTCTCTTCATTCTTGTGTTTGAAAGTCAAATTTTCTTTCCAGCTCTGGTCTTTTCATCAAGAATGCTTGAAAGTCCCCAATTTCATTGAAAGACCAATTTTTCCCCTGAAGTATTATACTCAGTTTTTCTGGGTAGGTGATCACTGTTTTTAGTCCTAGTTCCTTCTGGAATATGATATCCCACACCCTTCAATCCCTTAATGTAGAAGCTGCTAGATCTTGTTATCCTGATTGTATTTCCACAATACTTGAACTGTTTCTTTCTAGCTGCTTGCAATATTTTCTCCTTGACCAGGGAACTCTGGAATTTGGCCACAATGTTCCTAGGAGTTTCTCTTTTTGGATCTCTTTCAGGAGGTGTTCTGTCGATTCCTTGAAGACTTATTTTGCCCCCTGGTTCTAGAATCTCAGGGCAATTTTCCTCGATAATTTCATGAAAGATAATGTCTAGGCTCTTTTTTTGATCATGGCTTTCAGGTAGTCCCATAGTTTTTAAATTGTCTCTCCTGGATCTATTTTCCAGGTCAGTTGTTTTTCCAATGAGATATTTCACATTATCTTCCATTTTTTCATTCTTTTGGTTTTGTTTTGTGATTTCTTGGTTTCTCATAAAGTCATTAGCCTCCATCTGTTCCATTCTAATTTTTAAAAAAACTGTTTTCTTCAGTGAGCTTTTGAACCTCCTTTTCCATTTGGCTAATTCTGCTTTTGAAAGCATTCTTCTCCTCACTGGCTTTTTGACCCTCTTTTGCCAATTGAGTTAGGCTAGTTTTCAAGGTGTTAATTTCTTCAACATTTTTTTGGTTCTCCTTTAGCAGAGAGCTGATCTGCTTTTCATGCTTTTCTTTCATCCCTCTCATTTCTCTTCCCAGTTTTTCCTCCACCTGTCTAACTTAATTTTCGAAATCCTTTTTGAGCTCTTCCATGGCCTGAGCCCATTGAATATTTATTCTGAATGTTTGGGATACAGAAGCCTTGAGTTCTGTGTCTTTCCCTGATGGTAAGCCTTGTTCTTCCTCATTGGAAAGGAAGGGAGGAGATATCTGTTCACCAAGAAAGTAACCTTCTATGGTCTTATAGTTTTTCCCTTTTCTGCGCATTTTCCCAGCCAGTGACTTGACTTCTGAATGTCCTCTCCAAGCCCTACTTGCCTCCAGAGCTACCCAGCCAGCTCTTGGGGTCTGAGATTCAAATGCTGCTTCCCAGCCTCAGGGCTTTCAGAGGGGGTAGGGCTGCTATTCTGTGTGAGATTAAGTTCAGGTGGGCCAGGGCTTCCACAAGGGGCTCAGTTCCCTCAGGGGGTTTATGTGGAGACCTTCAACAATGGAACTGGGCTCCTGCCTGCTTGGGGAGCCCTTGTCTGCTGCTGCCTCTGCTGCTGCCTTCCGAGGGGGCCCAAGCCATGAAGACACCCCACTCCCCTCCCAGAGAGTCAAAAAGCCTCTCTTACTCACCCCTGGCACCTGTGGGTGGAGGGACCTGCGTGGCAGCTGAAGATTCTGTCCCTGAAGCCTGCTCGGATCTGCTCCTTTTGGTGCTTCACGGCCAAGCAGGGCTGGACTCTGCTCTGGGTCTGGTGCACGATGGACCTTTGGTGTT
Organism: Notamacropus eugenii; assembly: GCF_028372415.1. NCBI lineage: Eukaryota > Metazoa > Chordata > Mammalia > Diprotodontia > Macropodidae > Notamacropus > Notamacropus eugenii. The sequence continues at coordinate 108,423,189 of NC_092878.1, forward strand.
TGTTTTCAGGGCTCTCTGGAACAGAAATCTCCTGTGCTCCATTGTTTTGTGGCTTTCCCTGCTCCAGAATTTGTTGGGAGTTCTTCTTTATAGATATTTTATGGGCTGTGGGTTCAGAGCTAGCATATGTGTATCTTTCTACTCCACCTTCTTGGCTCCTCCATTTTACTTTCTTATATACAAATTACAAGGACTAAAGGAAATGGAAGACAAAACCTGTGTCTTACTCCCCCAACTATACCCAAGAGTCTACTCTCTTTCTGATGACTCAGTGAATTATATTATAAAAAAATTATATTTTCTTTATATATTCTGAATATACAGAAAAATACAGAAAATATAGAAAATAGAATATATTCTGTTTTGCTCCTGGCATTTATCCTGGAGTTGTCAGGCAGCAAACACCATATTGACTGTTCCTCTGCCCTTTCTGAAAACACACTGACTCTCAGGTAAATGACCATCTTCCAGGGGAAGGTTCAGATTATTAAGGAGGACTCTAGCAAGAATCTTCCCAGCAATGACTAAGGGAGACACCCTCCTGTGATTGTCACAGGACAATCTACTCTCTTGACCTTTATAGAGATGGATAATAGAGGCATTCTTGAACTCCTAGATGATAACCTCCTTTTGTCATATAACCTGGAAAATTTCAATCATCTTTTGTTTGAGCAATGGTCCCCCCTACCTTGTAAATATCAGCTGGAAGAAAATCAGCACCAGGTACTTTGCCACATGAAAGTAACCTAACGGCCATCAAACCCTCTGCTTCAGTTGGAAGTTCAGCTAAGGAGGGATTAACTTCAACCTGAGGTAAATGGTCAATGGCCTTAGTATTGACTAATGATGGTCTTTTAAGAACACTATGGAAGTGCCAGCTTCATCTCTCTAAGATCATATCCTTATCTCTAATCCGCACTGAGGAGTTGTGATGCACCATAGATTTTTGTTCATAAATAGCTTCCAGGGAATCACAAAAGCACTTTGAATTGTTAGTATCAGCATAAAACTGAATTTAATCTCCCTTCTTACTTAATCAGGTATTCTGCATCTCTCTAAGCTTTGCTTTTGTTTCTGATGGATTAAATGTTGCCTTCTTAGAGGTGGATGAACTATCCAGCTGGTAAATCCTGTGGAGTTTTCATATTTTATTTAGTAGCTTCTGAGTTTCCTTATCATTTTCATCAAACCAGTTTTGGTGTTCATGAGTGTTCTGACTCAGATGAGCAAATGCAGGGTAGGGTGTAATTGTAGTGGGGTGTACGTGAAATGGGTATAGGATGTGTTCAAGGAAGACCAGGGCCTTTGGTGTGATGGCTGCCATACCCTTTTCTGGGCTGTCTTCCCTCTTTGGTGTCCACCTGTTCCACCCAACTCTCACCTGTGTCTCCAAGAAGTTGCAGCATGCAGGGCAGCCACACCCTGTGAAATGCAGATACATATGTATATATAAAACATACCTAAATCAAAGAGAAATCAGGAATGATTATAATTTTGTGTGAATTAATACATTTTGAAAGATATTAGTTGATTCAGGATTTATAAACAGAAATCTTTTAAATTAATGTTTTGAATTTGTTATATAGTTATATTTTTAAATGAAGTTATGTATAACAAAGATCTGCTCTTTCATATACAATCCTCTTTTTCTTTTGTGCTTTGTATATGTGTGACAGGACCAGCCATTCAACAACCAACCTTTCCTCTTACTCCCAGCTTGGAAAGTAGACAAAGCTATTTCCTATACATGATTTTCCTAAATGATTAGATTCCCCATTTCCTTTCTGTTCTTGGACATAGCTTTCCTCAACTTCTTTTCCATTCTCTCCCCAGACAACTTAGAATAGACTCAAAACAAAGTTGACCCGGGGATTTTATTAGCTCTGGTTTCCAAGACATGACTTCTTATTGATCTAAGGGTTAAAAAAGTCCTAGACACAGGACATCCAGCATCTCATAATTGTAGGTTAAATATACTTATATCTAGACATACATTTTTTTTACTTATTTCATTAAGTATTTTCCAATTTCTTGTAAAATTTAGCATTTTTTCTTTTTTAAATTTTGAGTTCTAAATTATCTCCCCTCCTTAAACCTAAACACTCTTTGGGAAAGTAAGCAAAATGATGTTAATAATACATATAAAGTCATGCAAAGTATAGTTCCATATTAGTCATGTTTCAAAAGAAACATTAAGAAAAAACATGGAAAATAAAGTTAAAAAGTAACCCTTTCTCTGTATTTATAGTGTATCAGTTCTCTCCCTCTGAAGGTGGATACCATTTTTAGAGTCCTTTGGAATTGTCTTCTATTTTGTCTAGATTAGAATAGCTACATTTTTCATAGTTGACCATGTTAATAATACTGCTGTTATTGTATCAGTCTCCTGTTTCTGCTCATATCACTTTGTATGAGTTCATATAATTGTATGTTTTTTTCCTGACATCACTCCACCCATCATTTCCTACAACATAAAAGTATTCCAATACAATCATATACATCATTCCTCAATTGATGGAAATCCTGTTGATTTCCAATTCTTTGCCACCACAAAAAAAAGAAGTTGCTATCCATATGTGTGTAAAAATAGGTATTTTGATCCCCAGCAGTGGTCTGCAGATCAATCAACCCACAGGTGCCAAAAGTCAGTAAGAGGGCTTTTTCAGCTGGCCAAGAAGGGAGCAGGGTCTCCCCATAGCTCCAACATGAGGCGCCAGCGGTAGAGGCCTCATGGAATGGTTAAGTGTGCTGAGGAGGGGAGAGATGGGGAGAATATTTGGAATTTAAAATTTTGTGGAAATGAATGTTGATTTCTTTAAGCTACAGAACTAGTAGCTGAGGCAAAAGGTCAACAGAATTTAATAACCTTTTTTGGAGGGAGTTCCAAATTTTTCTTCAGAATTATTAGACTAGTTACAACTCCACCAACAGTGAATTGGTGCTTCTGTTTTCATACATACCCTCTAGCATTTGTCATTTTTCTTCTCTGTCATGTTAGCTAATCTGATAGGTATAAGAAGGTAAGACAGAGTTGTTTCAACATGCATTCTCTAATCAGTAGTACTCTAGAGCATTTTTTCATGTGGCTATTGATTTCATCTTCTGAAAATTACCTATTTATATACTTTGACCATTTATCAAGTGGGGAAAGGAAATTAAACACATTTGCTGCAGTTTGCTATATATTTGTGAAATGAGTCTTTTATTGGAAAAAGCAGATAGAAAAACATCCCCCAAGGTTTCTGTTTACTTCTTGATAATGTTAGAATTTCTGCTAAACTCTTGAGAATGTAGTGATAGTAGATATTCTTGCTACCACCCTGATCACCCTTACTGTGAATGATTCCAGTTTAACACCATAATAGGTAATGCTTTCTCCTGGTTTTAGATAGAGTCTAGTTATCATTTTAAGAAAAGTTCCTTTTATTCCTATGCTTTCTAGTGTTTTTAATTAGAGCGGGTGTTGTACATCATCAATGACTTTTTCTGCAACTAATGTGATTTTTGGTTATTTTTTTAATAATATGATCAATCATGTTGATATATCACCTGGTCATAGTATATAATCTTTGTGATATGTTTCTGCAATCTTCTTCCTAGTACTTTATTAATTTTTTTTTTGCCTTGATATTTCATTAAGGAAATTGATCTACTTTTCCCTGTTTTCAATTTATTTCTCTTAACATATTGGTCTTATAAAATTTTTTTGATAGGTTTTTTTCTTTACTTATCTTTTCCAAGATGTGATTTCAAGCAGTGTGTTGAGATTAATTGTTCCTTAAATGTTTTGTCTGATTCCCATGTAAATGCATCTGGTACTGGGATTTTTTTCTGAGATCGAGCTTATTCAATATTTTCCCTTAAAATAGGGTTAGATAAAAGTTCTATTTCTTCTTTTGTTAATAGAAACAGTTTATGTTTTTGTACATATTAATCAATTTCACTTAGATTATCAGTTTCATTGGGGCAAAATAACTCTTAAAATTGCTTGAATTTCATATTCATTAGTGGTGCATTAACTCTTTTTATTTTTGCTGCAGGCAATTGGTTTTCAGTTTTTTTTTAATCAAAATATCAATTTATCTATTTATTTTTCATAAAACTGGCTCCTACTTTATTAATTTAACTATTTTTCTTACAATTTTATTAATCTGTTACTTGATTTTCAGAATTTCAATTTTATTTTTTTCTATAGTAACCTTATTACTTCTTTTCTATTAATTTATTTATTTGTTTTCAACAATCACTTCCACAAGATTTTGAGTTCTGAATTTTCTCTTCATCTCTCCCATCCACCAACCCCAAGAGATAGTGCATCTTGATTACCCCTTCCCCCTTTTGTTATAAGGCAAGACAGATTTCTATAACCCATTGCCTGTATGTCTTATTTCACAGGTGAATGTAAAAACAGTTTTTAAAATTCATTTTTAAAACTTTGCTTTCCCACCTCTCTCCCTTCATCCCACCCTGTTCGTCACCCCTGAAAAGGCATGCAAGTTGATATAGGTTATACATGCGTAGTCATCAAAACACTTCCATAACAGTCATGATATGAAAGACTATATTTCACTCCGTTCTATCTTGCCCCCCATTTATTATATTCTCTCTTTTGACCTTGTCCTTCCTCAGAAGCATTTATTTCTATTTACCCCCTCCTCTAATTTGCCCTCCCTTCTATCTTCCTCCACAAAGCAAGCTTATCCCCTCCCCTCCTTACTTTCCTGTAGTGTAAGATGGATATTCATACCAAATTGAGTGTTCATGTTATTCCCTCCTCAAATCAAATCACAGGAGAGTAAGGTTCACTATCTCTCACCTTCCCTCTCTTTGAAAAAGCTTTTGCTTGTCTCTTTTAGGTGAGAGATTATTTACTCCACTATATTTCTCCCTTTCTCCTTCCCCCAATTTATTCCTCTCTCACCTTTAATTTCATTTTTAGATATCATTACTTCACATTCAAGTTACCTTTTGCCCTCTGTCTATATGTATATAATGTTTTAATGCAGAAGCTCCTAGATCTTGTGTTATCCTGATTTTGTTTCCACAATACTCAAATTGTTTCTTTCTGGCTGCTTGCTGTTTTTTCTCTTTGAGCTAGGGTCTCTGGAATTTTGTCACTATATTCCCAGGAGATTTTCTTTTGGAATCTCTTTCAGGAGGTGTTTGGTGAATTCTTTTCATTTCTATTTTACACCCTGGTTCTAGATTTTTGGAGTAGTATTCCTTGATAATTTCTTGAAAGATGATTTCTAGGCCTTTTTTTTTATCCTGGCTTTCAGGTAGTTCAATAATTTTTAAATTATCTCTCCTGGCTCAATTTTTCAGGTCAGTGGTTTTTCCAATAACATATTTCACATTGTCTGCTATTTTTTTTCATTCCTTTGGTTTTGTTTTATAATTTCTTGATTTTTCAAGAAGTCATTAGCTTCCAACTGCTTCATTCTAATCTTTAAGGAATTATTTTCTCTAGTGAGCTTTTGGACCTCCTTTCCATTTAGTCAATTTTGCTTTTTAAGGCATTCTTTTCCCCATTGGCTTTTTAGAACTCTTCAGTCATTTGGGTTAGGCTACTTTTTAAGATGTTATTTTCTTCAGCATTTTTGGGTCCCTTTTAGCAAGCAGTTGACTTGTTTTTCATGATTTTCTTTTATCACTCTCATTTTTTCTTCCCAGTTTTTCCTGTACTTCTATTACTTGATTTTCAAAATCCTTTTTGAGTGCTTCCATAACCTGAAACGAATTCATTTTTCTTGGAGTTTTTGGATGTAGCAGTTTTGACTTTGTTATCTTCTGTTTATTTATTTTGGTTTTCACTGTCACCAAATTAAGATTCTATAGTCTGTTTTTCTTCTACTTTTTCCTCATTTCTCCAGCCATTTAGTTTAGTTTTGAGATCTTTGTCAAGGTAATTTTCTGTTTCCAGTGGGGAAGGGGGATATGCTGCTTGCTGTTCAATCCCCCCACAATCTGTGGACCTAGAGTTGTAGAAGCAGAGTCTGATGCTGCCCCTGCTGCTGCTGTGGCTGCCAAGGGATCATCCACCCCCTCTGCTGCCCTGGCACTGAGGCTTGACCACATTTCTTTCTCACCCAGTTTGGACAGTTTTGTTCCACTTATCTTCAGATTTGTCCTTGACATTTTGGGGTCACGAAGTCTGGAAACCAGCACAGGTACCAGAAATTCAGTACCTCTAAAACCTGCTAAGGGTCTTGTCTGTGCTGTTGTGGCCATCCCTGGACTATACTCTGCTCCAAGAGTGGGTGATAGACACATCCTGGAGACTTCCCAGGCTGTCTTGGGTGGCAGATTTGCTTCACTTCACTCCATCGTTCTATGGCTTCTGCAACTCCAGAATTTGTTCAGAGTCGTTTTTACAAGAATTTCACTGGGCTTAGGGTGAGAGCTCTAGCAAGTCTGAGTTTCTACTTTGCCATCTTCCCATTTTATTATTTAACGGGGAGGGAGGAGGTTTAGGGGAGGGTTACTTGTGATTTTTTAGCTATTTTTTCAGCTGCCTATCTGGTGCACTGATCTGTTTTTTTCTCTCTTTATGCATGTATATGTATCCCTCTATTTTTTCTTTTTCTGCAGAAATTTTATCAAGCCTTGTCCCTCTTGTCAGAATATTTATTTTGCTTGTTTTCAATTGTTTTGTTTATTTTTCTATATTCCTTGACACACATTTTTAGATAAGATTATTTAATTTCTAATTAATTTTAAACTTTGTTTCCATGCTCCTTTATTGAATGTCTTTTTTTTAAAATTCTACAATAGTCTGAAAAGAATGTGTTTAATATTTCTGCTTTTCTTCATTTGGTCATGGGGTTTTCATGTCATAATATATGGTCAATTTTTGAAGGTGTCATGGATAGCTAAGAAAAAGGTATACCCCCCTCAATTCTTATTCCATTTTCTCCAGAAGTCTATCATATCTAACTTGAAAAATAAACTATTCATCTCCTTAACTTTATTTTATGCTTAAATTTATCTCTTTCTGAAAGGGGAAAATTGAGATCTCCTGTTAGTGCAGTTTTACTGTGTATTTCCTTCTATAATTAATTTTATTTTCTTTTGCATATGGTTAAATTTCTGTATTTTCAGTTGTTTTATCTGTGGATACTTTAGATAGGAAATTTATAATTCAGAAGGTTAAGGCAACAATCTTATACTTTCCCTTTCATTACAGTTCTTTTGGGCCATGTTCTTCTAAGATTTCTGCTATCTTTACATTATAACTATATGTTCTCTCTCTGAGGTCAAAGACTTCAGCCTGTAGATAGATCGTGTATATGTATATGTGTGTGTGTGTGTGTGTGTGTGTGTGTGTGTGTGTGAATGTGTGTGTGAGTATGTGTTTAACATTGCTGCCTTTTGCTTTTTTTTCTCCTGCAAGTCTTAAGGTTTCTAAATAAGTTAATTTCTTATTTGAATTTTTGGAGAAAAATTTCACCATGGATTAGTTCTCTCCCTTGAATTTCTCTTTGATTAAAAAAAATCTTTTATGAGAAATGTGAGTACACAAATTTACATATCCTCACCCATATATATATATGTATATATATATGTATCGATTACAAATTTATTTTCTTATGAATTCAAATTTTCTTTAAATTATTTTGAAATTTCTTTTTGTTGATGAATTCTTTCTCAGAATTCCACAGAATTCTGAAATAAATTAGGTGGTTTGTTCATTTACCTTTGTCTTGCAATTTGTCTTAGGGAAACTTTTCAATAGGTTTAATGGACTAATTTTCATTTTCCTCCTAGTTAGGATCCTTTCTGGTAAAATATCTGTTTGCCTCTTTATTTTTTATTGAGTTTAATGCATATTCTTCTATTCAAAATCTCTGATGTGCCAGCCATGTCCCCTTAAAATGTTTTATCATATTTCACTTTGGTAATGGGTACTACAGCCCTTCACCCACTAGTGCCATGCCAAAGAAAATTACCTCAGGTTCATATATATAAATTGCCTCAGGTATATATATACATATATATACATATATATATACATATATATATATATATATATATATATATATATATATACACACACACACAAGTATATGTATATATATTTATAGATATATCTATATAGATATATATTATATCTATTTATGTATATCTATATAGATATAGATATAGATATATATTATCCTCGTTCCCTGAGTTGCATGTCCAGGGTGTGGGAGGAGGAGACATAGTTAAAATGGTCTATGCTTATATTTTTTTTCCTTTGTTGGCATAGAGTCCAATGCTAGATATTTACTTAATTTCTTTCTCTGATTCTTTTCCTTCTGATTTCCATTGATGTTTGCCACTTTTTGTAGTATTCCCATAGTATTTAATAAATGCTTATTGCCTTGTTGAGAGAATACAGAGAAAATGTTCTACATAAAGCCTCTGTGATGGTCTTTGGAAGAGTGAGGCCATACTCTATGGTGCTTCATGTGACTGTGCAGAATTATGATTATCACTTATTGCAGAGAGCTAAAGGGGCCAATAGGGGTGAGGTATAATAAACAGATGTTACATCAGACAATAATTCTAACATGGAATCCAGATATAAACCTGAGTGTCAGATTGTGCTTCTCCACTGCTTTGAAGGTTAGTAGGAGGGAGTATTTAGAATTTCTTTAAGTATGTTCTTCTATGTTGATTCATAAAAAATGCCTTTACGGGATTCTTTCTTGATCCAGAAGAACTTTCTCTACATCTATTATGCAATTCCATTTGTGGGCATATTTAGACGAATCCTGAGCCCAGTGTTAAAGTGGAGCTCCAAAATATTTGATTATTTTAAAATAACTCCTTTCGTGAGGAGAAGAGAGAAGAAAAAGAACAGCTGTATTTTCTGTACTTCCTTTCCTCAAAATCATAAGTTTTTGACTTAATTCACTTTGAAATCAACTTAGATATCAAGACTTCCAGCTTACACAGATTTTTGAGGTGACCATGAAAAACAACCCTGGTGGTGGCCTTAGTTAGTTTTCCATTTTTGGTCTCAAAAATGTACAAACAGCTTTCAGCTGGTGCTGACTAAAATCTTGGCTTGAGATTGACCTTAGCCATTTCCTGAGTTGCCCACATAGCATGGGCTTGCCAAAATTTCTTCATGTTTACTTAAATTTTAAAGACATTTGGCTTGGAAAGATTTTCCTCCTCAGATGCTGCCCATTCTCTCTTCCTCCCCAGGACTCTACCTGTTTGATTCCTTGATTTATCTTTCTTCATTTCCCATTTTTATACCACTTTGATTTTTGAAAAAAAGATAAAAAAGATCCACTAACATCAGAGCTGTGATTAAATTTTGTATTTAAACCAAATTTGGAGCATTATTAGACTTATACATTTTTTATCTATTGTAGGGGAAGGGACAATGGTGGGGGGGGGGTCTTAGCTCTAGGCGTAGTATTAGCTAAAAGAAATGTTCCTCATGAAATGAGAATAATTTATTTAGCTCCAGGAATTAATTTTTCATGTTAAGAAAATGAAAGTTGGAGCCAGATAAACTGCAGCAAAGGCTGAAGCAAAATGCATTTTTAATTACAAGGGTGCCATTGAAAGATGAAATAAATGAAAAACAATCCATAGTTTAGAACCAAACTTTGAAGAATAATATTAAGTCTCAATAGGGCAAAAACTTTTCCATTTTACAAAGAAACAGTATCTTTCAAATAATCAGTGATCATTTCGATATGAGAAAGAATCATTTGTTTGTATTATGTGATGCTTGAGCAAATACAGTGACAAGTTGGCACAATGTTTTGGGAGTAGTTCTTGTAAGGACATGATTTTTAAAAATAAGAACAAAATATATTTTAAAGGCATTTTATGTCTAATATTAAATAGACTTTGGATTAAATGGACCTAAGTAAAGAAGGAAAAGAGAATAGTTTGGTTTTAAAAAGCAGTATTCTAAAACATAATCCATCTTTATAGTCATGTATTTGATGGTGAGGATCATAGAAATTAAGATCCTACAATTGCTTATTGCTGTCTAGGCAAAAAAAAAAATTAAAAAGAAAACAAAAATAACTTTTGATTCTTTAGAAAAAACACTTTAATGTTTCTCAAAAGCAATGTGTACACTATCTATATATCTATCTATACATATGCACATGTGTATAGACATATGTGTATTATATATATTCATATATATGTATGTATATATGTATATACACACACATATAACATTGTTGATGACCTTTGAATTATCAAAGAGGTACAAAATAGTGAAGCAAACAGTAAGTCACACTTCCAGGATGTCCAGTGCAGAGTTTAAATGGAACAGAGTCTACTTAATGAAGGTAATATACACCACACGCTCTTCTTCAATGATGATTTTGTTTTGATTGCATCAAATCCTGTAATATTATAGAGCTTCCAAAATGAGATATACAGTCTCTCAAATAAGTTTGGCCTAATTTTCAGCAGTGCAATCACCTAGCAAAATGAAGAATAATCATGTTCTGGACTATGAAATTGGATGGAAAAATTTTCAGCTGTTCCATCAGACAAATATCTTGGAAAGAAACTATATATGGAAAAGTAAGGGTAGCTAGAATGAATGGAAGGGAGATAGCAGATTTGATCACTTTTGAGAAGATGAGGAGAAGCTGTCAAACTTCTTAAAATACAAGTAACTTCTTTCAACATCAATAATCTTTTGATGATTCGAGTATGATATTCAATATGGTATGTGGCAAAAATAAAGTTGAAGAACAAAAGGAAAACAAAGATGCTTATGCTAGGTATTATATGAATAGCTTGAAACACAGTGAAAGTGAAGAATTGCACAAGCAAAAAAATGTAAATTTGTAATCAGTGAGTCACTCAACTAGCATTTATCTAGCATCCACTATGTGGGAAAGATGACTCACCAGAAAAGAAGTGGGTCAGACATATGACAAGAATGAGAAATAATTGTTGGTAAGCTAATAGACTCTACTGATAGAAATAAATATCAAGAGATTCAAAGAAGAGTTGAGGGTGGAGGAAGAGAAAGAATCCTCTGTATAGGATTATTTTCTATGATAGTAAATGAATTATTTCATGTATACACAAAAGTATCACAAAGTATGACTAGATTTTGATCTATATCCCTGAAAGGAATGTCCATAATGTAGAAATTACTTGATGAATGAGTTAATACAGTTCAATCTTGCTTAGTGAGGCTAATGAATCCCAGGAAGGTGCAGTACTCCTAAAATCTGCACTGTGTATTAACATTGGACTGATAGCAATTACCATATGCTATATAGTTATAACTCCATATAGTGTGAATTCAAAAACACACAAATAATTCATGGGATTCATTATTTGCACTGTTATGGAATGGATTTAGCTATATGACACTCCATGAATGAAGCCATTAACATAACCTCTAAATTAAGGTTAAACTGTTTACTTATATAAATAGAATACTTTAGACTCTTGAGACTACTTGAATTATATCAGAAATTAGGTCATTACATGGTGACTTTTCATTGGACTTTCCCCAAGCTTGAAATCCCTTAGATATTTACTCTCCGTGGTTTTCTGGGCAAGTCACTTAATTTCCGTTTCCATCATTTTCTTCAAATCTACCTTGTTTGTTTGTTTGTTTGTTTTTTTATGAGGATCAAATGAAATATTTGTAAAGTATATAGCATAGTTTCTGGAACATATTAGATTCTTTATGAAAGTTCCTTTCCTTATTTTACTTTCTCCTCATCTCTTCACTTCAATTTCCTGAGTACCCTGACTTTCTGAATCAACTTAGGTGAAAGATAATCTCGGATGGGGAAAGTTCTGGTATGAAAGCTGGGATTTAACAAGGTATCTATTCTGTATACATATAATTATGTGCAGGTTGTTTTCCCTCAGTAGAAGGTAAGTTCTGTGATGGCAGAGATACTGATTTGCCTTTCTTCAAATGCTCAAATGTTTACATACAGTCAGTGCTTAATAAATCCTTGTTGACTTACTCACTGACTTAGTGACCAACTGCATATGTTGAAATATGTGTGAAGAATGAGTCAGCAATGACTTCAGTGTTGCAGATTTCAGTGAATTAAAGGATTATTGAGTCTTCAAAAAAATAGGGACCTTTGAGAAACAATGAATATGGTGATTGAGAGGGAGAAAATACAATATATTATGCTTTGTTACTCATTTCCTCAGAAAGGAATCCAAAAAAAAGTTTTCATGTGTATATAGTTACTATTATCAATTAATAACTAAAAGAATTGCTAGGAATATTAAAGTTTATGTCTTTTATTAAACAGAGATCACACATGCCACTTCAAGTTTTCTAAATATTCCATCACTTGATCTTCATAATATCATTGTGATACAGGTCCAGGATGATACCATATTTTTTTCTTTTGGGGAAACAGACATTAGTTGACTAGCTACATATACTAAATCATCAGCATTTCTATATATTACCAACAGAAAAAAAGATAGAGAAATTCCATTGAAAAGTATGCAGACATAAAATGTTAGAGATTGTACATTTCATGACATATCTAGGAACTACAAAAAGGGAATTACAAACTACTTTTCAGAAGAAAAACAAAGAAAAATTTAAATAATTAGAAAAAATATTAATTGCTCATGTATAGGCTAAAAATGCAAGAAAAAAAGAATTCTACAAAAATTAATATATTCATTCAGTACCTTATCAAAGTACCTAAACTATTTTACAGAACTAGAAAAAATAATAAAATTCATCTAGAAAAACCAAAATGAAGAACAATAAGGAAATCAATGAAAAAAATTAAGAAATGCACACTATTAGCACCATATTTTGAAATATATTATAAATGAGTAATCATCAAAACATTCTGTCATTTGCTATGGTGCATCAATAGTATGCAATATACAGTCATAAATGATCAAATCTAGCATTTGATAAACCCACAGCTCCAAGATTTTGGGATAAGAAGCAAGTATTTGACAAAAATTTCAGAGAAAGCTGGAAAATATTTTTTGCATAAAGTAAGCATAAAATAATCTTTTGCACAAAGTGGCAAGATAAGGTCAAAACAGGTATATAATATAGACATCAATTATGAAATCTTAAGCACATTAGAGGACTATGGAAAAAATTATCTATCAGCCTTGTAGGAAAAGGAAGAGTTTCTTACAAGACAAGAGCTAGGAGCTAAAATAGATAATTTGGATTTATTGAATTTTGTTTAAATGCAAAAAATGCAGCCAAAATTATAAGGAAAGTAGAAAACTGGGGTGCAGGGATTGCAGCTTCTTTTTTCTGTAAAATGACTTCATTTCTCCAACATATAGTGAACTGAGTCAAATTTGAAAAAATGAGAATAGTTGTTCAATTCATAAATGGTCAAAGGTTATAAACAGTAAGTTTTCAGAGGAAGAAATCAATGTCATCAATCATCATATAAAAATATTCTCTAAATTACTCATAATCAGAGAATTGTAAACCAAAACAACAATGAAGTTGTACCTCATACATATAAAATTGGCTAATAATTCAGAAAAGGAAAAGGAAAATGACCAATGCTAGAGAGGATGGCAAAACTAGGTACACTAAACTGTTGATAAAGCTGTGAACTGGTATAACTACCTTGGAGAACAGTTTAGAATTATTCCCAAAGGGTTATTATGTTGTAACTTTTCTTTGACACAGCAATACCACTGCAATGTTTATCCCAAAAAGATCAAAGGAAAACGAAAAAAGACCTTGATGTACAAAAATTATTTATAGCAGTTCTTTTTTATTCCACTTTTATCAAACCTTGGAAATTTAGAGGGTATCCATTAATTAGAGAGTGACTGAATAAGCTATGATGTATGATTTTTGGGGGGTATTATAATGTTATGGGTTTTGGTGAAGGGTTTGGTTTCAGGAAAAACAATACACCAGCAGCAGCAACAACAAAAGACAATGGCCAGATTGACGCCAACTGATGTAAAGTGAAGTTAGAAGCCAGGAGATCATTAAGCATTGTAATAGTCATGTTGTATTGGTGACCAGCCATGAAAGACCAGCCTTCTCTCATCAATGCAATGATCCAAGACAATTTCAAAGGATTCATGATGAAAAAATACTATTTCCTTATAGAGAGAAAACTGATGAACCATGAATACCGATTGAAGAATGTAATTTTTCACTTTATTTTTCTTGCATTTTTGGCAGGAATTGAATACAGGAATATGTTTTGCATGAAAAAGTAATCCTTTTCTCTTCCAATAGAGTGTTATACAAACACTCCATGCTTGAATCCCAGTTTGCATATGAAAATAAAAGAAAAAACAAATAAAAGATGCTTTGAAAAATCAGAATTAAGGAAAACTTCAAAGACTTAAGAAAGTTTTTATATCAAATTATGCATCTGACCCTTCTATTATTAAAAATGGTAGTTGAATTGAAATAATGGAGATAATTTACATAATGTTGGAATCCTGGGTCTTTTGAAGTATTTTGAAGAAAATGTGTATCTATCTTTTAGGTAGTTCAGATCAGAAGAAAGATAAATATGAACATCTCAAATATTTATTTATTCATAAGACTAGAGATTTGTGTCTGGAAGGGAGCTCTAAGGAGACAATGACATCCCTTACTTTAACTGATTAGGAAAATGGGGCTCACAGAAGTGAAATTATTTGGACTCTTCTGCTTCAAAACTAGTTCTGTCCCCATTCCAAACTCTGCCTTATTATTTCCAGGTCTTGATGATTCAAATTTATATAATCTAGCTGAAAATGAGAAAATTATTCTTTCCCATCCTACCCTTCACTACAAGCTAAGAACATGAGGCAGAGGAACGACTGTGTAATTCTTGATGCCATTTTCTTTTATTTGTGTTTCCTGGAGTAAAGATTCCAACTCATACTTTGGGAATATAGTAATCCATTTCTTGGAAGACTAAGTTTTAAGTTCTAATTTTGTCTAGGGTAGGCTGTTACTGAATAATTACAAGTAGTTCCAAATCACTGAGAATGCCTTTTCCATCTGACTAAACAAGGTGCAAGTTACCTACTTTTCTCTATTGTGTTTTCCCAATAACAATATTTTTCCTGAAAACAAAACAAAACCATTCCCAAAGGACCTGAAACCTTCTGTCTTTCCCTGCATTTCTAAATGCTCACTACAGATTTAAAACTTCATGTAAGCATTTAAGTTCACTCAACATAAAAATCATCATTTACATAGTATTTGTACACCGTTTTTTAAAAGAAATTACTTCCTATGCAGATACAATTTTCACAAGATGTGTGTTTTGGAATATGTATGTACATGTATCCACACAAGTGTGTATACACACATATTATACATTTATACATATATAGACATGAAATGCTTGGAAATTTTTAATGTCTTTTTCTTTTTTTTTTTCTTTTCTCCAAGTCAATACACTTGTAGGGAAAAGATAGAAATTATACATGATACAGTTTATTGATACTTTAAAAGCAGTGGATGTAATATCTGATTATTCATTTAGCTCATATTTTAATACTATAAAAGTCTGGCAAACTACTTGTATACTATTATAATAATTTGTACATCAGTAAGCATTCATTAAGTACCTACTATGTGCCAGACACTGTACTATATGCTGGAGATACTAAGCAAGAGAGAAGACAATCCTTGATCTCATGGAGCTCAAAGTCTTGTGGAAGAAACAATATTTAACAGCTATGTAGTTGTTCAGTTTCCTTGTAACTCGGGTTATTTGTTGAAATTGGAATGGTTTGCTATTTCTTTCTCCTGCTTGTTTTATAGATGATAAATTGAGGCAAAGGGGGTTAAGTCATATACCCTGGTTCTGACAACTAACAAGTGTTTGAGGCTAGATTTTTAACTCAAGATCCAAGTCTTTCTGATTCTAAGCCTAGTGCTGCATGCATGCACTACCCCACTACCCACACAACTACATGCAAATAGGATAAATACAAAAAAAAGATAACTTGAGAAAGGAACTATAATTAAGTGGTGTCAGAGCAGGCATCCCAAAGAATTAATTTCTTCAAATCATACTTTATTTGATATCATTTCTTTAGACTACACTCAGTGACTACACAAAATAGTTGTTATTATTGTAGTTAAGCAATTTTGCCAGCAAGTGTTACAAATCTCAATCAAGAAATATGAATACAAAAAAAAGAAATTGTGTGCCAAATTTTCCTTAGAGTTTTCAATAGCAATCTTTAGGGGTGATAAAGTGGAATAGTTCATGCAATATCTTATTTTGAACAGCAATGAGCCATGATTAAACTTATTGATGATGTGGTTAATGGATTAGTTTCTTGATTGTTTTAGAAAGAAGTGATGACATCAACTCATCTCATAATGGTACACACTATTATCATTTTCTAAAGTTTTCAATTGCACAATTCAAATTTAAATGTTACAAAATTGTCCAACATTAAAACATTCACACTTGCATTTTATTATGCCTTAATTTTGTGAAATATTACAGAGAGAACTTTGTAATGATTTCATTTGAGAGGTAGTGCCAAGAATGCTACAACGAGGTGACTCAGTTGATAGAGTTCTGGATCTGGAATCAGGAAGACCTGAGTATAAATTCGAACTCAGTAATTACTAACTATGTGACCTTGAACAAGTCTCTTAACTTCTGCCTCTCTTATATTCTTTGTTTGTAAAATACAGATAGTAACAGAACCTAGGCCCAGATCAAAGCGGTTATTATGAGGATCAAAAAATCATTGATTATTGTAAGGAAGAAAGGAAGTGATATTTACAAATTAATTAGTACACATGCTGCTATGAACATGGTAGGTGCAACATAAAAGTTCATCATAGTTATGATTATAGATTGTGAAAAGACCTCTATTTAAATGACTCACTGTATATACTTGTCTTGAGTGAATCTTTAATCTATTTGTGCTTCAGTTTCCTCACTACACGTTGGAAATAAACTTTTATCACATCTACTTTGTGTCAAGTATTGTTCTAAGCACTTTGCAAATATCCTTTAATCCTTACCTTGGGAAGTTATTGTGATTTGAAAGTTGAAGATTCTTAGGGAGACAGCAGAGTCCAGAGTCATATAGCCACTCAGGAAGTGTCTGAGGCTGGATTTGAACTCAGATCTTCCTGATCCTAGGCCCAGAATTCTATTCACTGTACCACCTGGCTACCTTTTGGGAGGGGAAGGAAGAGGAGAAGGTTGAACTACGTGGCCTTCAAGGTAACTTTCAGCTTTTAAGCTTTGCCCCCATGAAAATAGATCAATGATAGAATATTTGCATTATAATTTGGATTTGACTAGAATCTATCACATCAAATTTGCTAGTTTGAATTTTATCATATTTTAAAGTAAATGAAGAGAAGCTGCAACATTTTTAATCTAAGGGGTGGGGGAAAGGGAAGGAAGATAAGAAAAATTAAGTATTTTCAAGCCAATGGGAAAAGGTTACAAAGCAGAGGTATCTGATTGCAATAATAAATTGAGATATAAATCTTCAATATATGAAAGATTTTACTGAATTATTTGACAACCATAGAATTTTATAGATATAAAGAAACTTAGAAATCAGCTAGTCCATCCTCTTTATTTTTTAAATGAAGAAGCTAAGAAATGAGGAGTGAATAATTTGTCCAAGAACACACACATCTGGCAAATGTGAGTGTGTTTCTGATACAAGTTTACTATTTACGACTCTCACTCAACAGAAAGTTGGCCCAGTGGATAGACTACTAGTGTTGGAGTTGGGAAAACCTGAGCTCAAAATCCGTCTTCATATACTTACCAACTGTGTGACCTTGGGCAATTCATTTACCTTCTGTCTGCCTCATTTTCCTTAACTCCAAAATGGGGTTATTAACAGCACCTACTCTGAAGTGATTGTCAGGATCAAAGGAAATATGATTATAAAGCATTTAACATAATGCCAGCACATGGGAGGATATATATTGCTAGATATCCTCCTCCTCCTCCTCCTTCTCATCGTCATTATTATCATCAATCACTTCAATTTGTCACTCAGTCTTCACATACACAAGAGTAAAGTAAATAAGCTAAAATTATAATGATTTCTAATTTAGAATGTTCACAATGTAAAATATTTATTGACATTGTTAAAGAGAATTTGAACTAGATTATCACATATTTATCTGAATAGCTAACCTGCCATTCGAAATTTTCAGAATAGTATAGTAAGGGTTATTAATCAATTTTGTGTCTATTCAGGGATTTTTTGACACTCTTGTAAAATGTTCTTAGAATATACAAATACACACACACACATATATATACATACATACATATACTTACACACATTATCAATCTATCTACAACACACACAAGTGTGTGTGTGTGTGTGTGATTACTAAGAAAAGCAATTATCCTGAAAAAGAATTATCAAAATATATTTTTTAATGCATGAACTAGAGGTTAAGATCTTCTGGCAGAGATGATCATCTCCTTAATTTTGAAACCACAAGTGGGAAAAATAAAACATTAAAGTTACTGCAATTACTCATGGTTTTTTTTTTTTAGCATGTAGCAGCAATGCCTATGTTCTAAAGCATTAATAAGAAAATTACATTATATTGCCAACCAGTTTTACTAGAATTTTGCAACTATTTCATATAGCTTATCATATTATCAGTGATTATTGATGGAGGAAAAAAAACCATTAAGTTTTGTCTTTAAAAATCCCTACAATGTTTCTCTTAATTATCTAACATTAGAAAAGCTATTACTCAAGAAGCATTTGCCCTTTCATATTGCCTGGCTGCTTCAGCTGATGTTAAACTGAGTAATGAAAGGTAAAACTAAATACATTCATATATGCATGCACATGTAGATATGAAGATACTGACCACTAAATATATAAGAATACCCTTTGAAATAACCATACTCTACCTTTAATATCATGTTACCAGGCAGATCATGAATGATAAACTAAGAATATTAGCTGGTCTACCAGTATTACCTAGAACTACTCTGAAATTGTAAAACAAGTTCATATTCAAATCTACCACTTTCTAGCTGCTACAGCTGGCAGTGATAATGACAGAAATAATTATATATAAGGGAATTATGCAGTACTTGAAATTAAAGTGAACTGCTTAGAAAAAATGTTAATAATATTGTTTCTTTATACATATGAAATACATTTCATTGAAAATCTAAGAGACTGTTTTGGTTCTTATAATGTATCCAAGTATTAAATATAGGCAAACCATTATACCATTATTTCCTTCCACACAAATCTGTCTCTCTCCTTCTCTGTCTCTGTCTGTTTCTCTGTCTCTGTCTCTGTCTATCTCTGTCTCTTTGTCTGTTTTTCTTTCTGTCTCCCTCGGTCTCTTTCTCTCCGTCTTATTCTCTCTCTCTATCTTTCATCTGTCCCTATCTGCCAAAACAGAATCTGTAAATGTCCACATATTCCATAGAAAAGTTATAGAAATGATAAAAAACATGTGAAGATGTGGAATAGTGCTAAGCTATAATCATTAATTATTATTAGTTTTTCTCATCAGTTTTCATTTACAATGTTTTGCCAGATACCTAGAGGCTACACACATGACTAATTCTAAGTACTTGGAGATTGAAATTGCTACATTAAAGCAACTAAGGAATTAAGCAAATATAAATTGAAGCTGGGGATATTTTTTTCCATTTCAAGGCCATTATAAAGATTTTATAGGAATGGTTCACAATATGAAGGATACTTTATGACAGGATTATTCTCCTAAGAACATTAAAAAACATTTAATAAATATGAGAGGAAAAGAAAAAAAATATGAGAATCACTGCAGTTAGATTGATGTGTAAATGGTTTAAAAATAAGTTTAAATATTTCTCTTGATGTTTAATGTTAAACATTCAACTAAATATTGCAGTATAGGTATATATGCATATGTGTATATATATGCATATATATATGCATATATATGTATATATATGTTTATATATGTGTATATATGCGTATATATGCATATATACGCATATATATGTATATATATACATATATATGCGTATATGTTTATATATGTGTATATATATGCGTATATATGTATATATACGCATATATATGTATATATATGTATATATGTATATATACATATGTGTGTGTGTATATATATATATATATATATATATATATATATATATATATATATATATATATATATATATATATATATATTTCCTTTTACGTTCTTTAAAACCAAATATGTTCAGTGCATCAGCAGTTCTTGTCCATGGTTAGATGTTAGGCTTCTCTAGTATTAACTCTGATATTCTGCGGGAAATTAATGTCATTGACTGTTTCCTCAATGGAAAGGTGATTTGACAGAAATAAGGAACTGGTGGTGGTCTGTGACATCTCAATTCCTTTTTTGTTTCCTTCGGCTATGGGAATTTTACTCTGAATGTCAACATTTCTAAAATGTGTTATGTTATGACATCTAGGATCATAGGTTTGATAACTTCAGAATATTTAATACGATGTTTTGGCTAGAATGTTCTGAGAAGACTCATTTAATCTGTTTAGAATATCCATTTTATTTTGTTTTGTGTTTTTTCCCTGTCTGACACTTTCTTTATTATACATATCTGCTTTGTTTCATGTATAACTAGCAGGAAACAGTTGTTTTATTTGTAGCATCTTGAAACTAATTGTGCTATTTTCCTATGAAAGAAGAATGTTTGCCCTCATCCGAGTACTTTCATACATATTGCACCAAACTGGGTTCTCTTAATTCTCTCTATACATATCAAGGTCTAATAAAATATGCAAAAATATTGTAATTCTTCTTTAGAAATAACTATTAATAGGAAGGAAGAAGTGACAGCATTTTCTTTTTCCCCAACAGCACCTTCTAGAAAGTACTGATTACTGATACTACTGTTAATCTCTTAATGAAGCCTGAGCCAATTGCCTCATTAAAAAAGTGTAGTTAATTCCTAATGGATATTAATGAATGAGCATATTAAAAGCTTTAGATCCAAAGTATTGAGTAGAATTATTCAGTATGTAAAATGTGTCTTCAAATAATTTCCTTTTAAGCAGTTTCGATTCAATTCAGTTCAGATCAGTTCAATTCAGTCTAATCCGGTTCTATTAAAAATCATTAAAAAGCTGTAAGTGTTCTGCTGGATATTGAGAGAAATACCAAGGAAAATAAGACACATCCCTGGTCGAAAGGAATTATGACCTAGAAGTGTTTCCCCTTTGAAAATGTGTTTTTTTTTTCTCTTTCGCACTTAAAGACACTAATATGAGACAAATCAGTCCACTATTCTTACAAGACAGCATCTCATAATCAGTCCTTTTATCATTCTGTACCTCACACTAAGATTTGTTTGTGTCTTATGACTAATTTTTAAAGCATTTCGTTCTCTTTATTTTGAGGTCACAACCACTTTATCTTTATCTAATAAAATCATCCACCTTTAAAATATACTATCATATTTCTCTAAACTACGAACAATTTGACATTTCAGGCAATGACATCTAAAGAGAGACAAAGGGAGAGCATTTAGAATGGAGCCTATGAGAATGAAGAGTGAGGTCCAAGTCATGCCATACAAGGATCTATTGAAGGACTTGGACATGTTTACCATGAAGGAGAAGAGATATCGGTCTGGAAATTGTGGGGGAGGGCAGTTAATAACTTGTCTTTAGTTATTTTAAAGTGTTCTTAGTTAAGTTAAGTGTGTCTTCTTTAGCTCTAGAAAGGAGAACTAAGAGCAAAGATTAGACAATATTGATAGTAACTTCATGGAAAGATCATAGAAATATGGATATAGAAACAAAAGAGGTGTTAGCATCTATCTAATCCTATCTCACCAAGAGAATCCTGAGGCTAAATGAGTTGCCTAAATTTATGTAGACATAAATTGACAGTCAGGATTTGAACTCATATTCTTTAATTCTCAATATAATATGGTTTTACAGCATACTATACTACAAAAATGCAACAAACCCCCTCCCCCCCCCCCCCAATTGAAAGTGAACCATAGTAGAATGGACTGTTTTAGTGAATATTTACCAATACGAGCCTTCAAATCAAGACTGAATAAATATTAACTGGAGTGTCTAGATGGAATTCTTGTTCAGTTATGAATTGGACAAGACAATCTCTGAGGTCTCTTCCCATCTGAAGATTCTAGGATGTTAATGTCCTTTTGGAGACAATGTAAACATCCAAATGGCTTACTCCAAGGAATTTGTCACTATGTTATAAAAGTAGGAAAAATGGTTCTCATTATTTAGTTTTCAAGGCACATTCTCTAAGGGAATGGCTTTTTTGGCTTATGAAGTTGGGTTGTCTTACCCAACCCAGGTGCAGAAATAAATTATATATATTCCTATCCAAATTAAAGCAGTTGTTTAAAAGTCATGAGGTTTGGGGGAGCCAAGATGCCAGATTAAAAGCAGCAACCCAGGCACATACTCATAAAATTACCCTTAAAAAATGAATTAAATACTCAAATTATATTTAGGACCAGCAGAGCAAACAAAATGTCAGGGTGATACAAAGATAGACAGACAGATAGATAGATAGATAGATAGATAGATAGATAGATAGATAGATAGATAGATAGATAGATAGATTGATAGATAGATAGATAGATAGATAGATAGATAGATAGATAGATAGATAGACAGATAGATAGATAGATAGAGAGATACACATGTAGATATATACATGTATGTATTATGTATAGATGTGCACATATGTGTATATGTGTACTTTTTCCCAGTCTAAGACAATACAGGAGGTCACCATGAGACATCTGTGACTTGGGGTGGGGTGGGGGTCTACCTGGAGTGAATGTAGCAGCAGTGACACCACCAAGTCAGTTTTGAAAATGACTGCAACAGTTGCAGCTTTAGGAATTTTCAGCCCACAAAAAAAGTGGGAAAATTGGTCAGGAAGGGATTACAGGGAACTTTTGCTAGTACAGTGATTCTGATTGACAAATCTATTATCCATATGCAGATCTGGCACTCAGTACCAGGACAGGGAGGAGCATTTGTGGTGTTTCATAAGAAAGCAGGAGACAAGTTCACAGTTCTAGCACAAGAATAGTGCTAGCTCTTGAACTTTCAGAAAAGAAGGATCCTTCTAAGTAAAGATCAGAGAGCAGAGCAGAAGAGCACTGACCTTTCCTGGATCAAACCATCATGGAAGCACTGAAAACTTTCAGACACTTCAAATTATCTCTGAAAACAGCAACACAACAGAAAAGCCTAAAGCTTCAGATGGTGCCTGCTCATTCCTTAGTAAACAGAGCTGAACTTTAACATAATATTCAAAGCGAAGAAATAGACTGGGAAAGTGGGAAAACAATAACAACCAAAGAACTTTATCTTCTATGACATTTGGGAAGGACTACCAAGACACAAACTCAGAAAAAAGATAACAATATGAAACCAATCATGACTAAAGCCTCAAAGAAAAATTCTAATAGGAATTGAATAAAACAAGGGTTTTTGAAAAAGTCAAAGAAAGAGATAGAAGCAGTAGAAGAAATCAATTACAAAAGAATAAGAATGATGCAAGAAGACTATGAAAAGAGAATTAGCAACTTGGTAAAAGAGACACAAAAATAGTGAAGAAATGCATGCCTTAAACAAACAAACAAGCAAAGAATTAGGTTAAAGGTAAAAGGCACATTCATAGAAGAAAAGAACAAGTTAAGAAGTAGATTTGGACCAATGGAAAAAGAGGTACAATAGCTTACTGAAGAAAATAATTCCTTAAAATTTAGAAATGGGCAAGTAGAAATTAATCACTCCATGAGACATGATAAACAATGAAACAAAGTCAAAAGAAGGATAAAACAGAAGAAAATGAAGAAAATAGAAGAAAATATCTTGAAATGCAATTGATATGAAAAATTGATCTAGGAGAGACAATTTAAGAATTTTCGGACTATCTGATAGCCATGATAAAAGAAAAACGTTTAAACATCATTGTTCAAGAAATTATAGGAAAAACTGTCCCAGTATCTTGATCAAGAGAATAATTGAAATTGTAATTGAAAAACATGAAAAAAAAATCTACTTTCAACACTGGAAAGAAATCTCAAAATGAAAACTACTAGGAATTTTATAGCCAAATTCCATAGGTCAAGAAAAATGCTATGAGCAGTCATAAAAAAATTAATTCAGATATCATGGAACCATAGTAAGGATCACACAAAACTAAGTAGCTTCCATGTTAAGGAGCAAAAATCTTAGAAAAAACATTTTATAATGTGAAAGAAGGTAGGATTTCAACCAATTATTTCCTACCCCCCCCAAAAAAAAAACTGGGTATAACCCTTTAAGGTGAGACAGGGATAATTAGTGAAAGAGAAGATTTTCAAATATTTTGGATGACAAAAAAACATAGCTGAATAGCATATCTGATATTCAAACACAAGACTCAGGGGAGAAAAGGTAAACATAAAAAGAGGAATCATAAGAGACTCAAGACGTTAAGCTATTTACATTCTCATAAAGAAAGATGATATATGTAATTTCTAAGATCTTAATCATTATTAGGGCTGTTAGAATTAGTCTACATTGGAAGAGGGCATGAATTTTGGGATGATTTTTTTAAAAGTTGAGGGGAAAAGAAGAATGCATTGGAACAAGAGGAAGGGAAAGGTAGAATGGGGAAACCTAGATCATTTAAAAGAAGAATGTAATGAAGAGCTTTTACCGTAGAGAAGAAAATGGAGTGGAACAATATCTGAAATTTATTCTAATCAGAATTGCTCCAAAGAGGAAAGAATAATCAAATACACAACACAACTGTATGTGTGTGTGTGTGTGTGTGTGATATTGTTTGTTTTTTTCTGGTAAAGCATAGGCCTTACCATAGAGAAAGAGAGAAATTGGAACTCAAAATTTTAAAAAATAAAGTTAAAAATAAGCAAATAATAAATATTTAATTTAAACAAATATAACAAGTTTTGGTACTACTGGGTTGGTCACATCTGGTGTTTTCTTGGCAATAGGACTGAGATATTAAAACCAACATGTCCCACAAGGAAGTTTTGTAGATTAATGAGTATTATTTACTTTAAAAACATCATGGATGATAAAAATATTATCTACCTACTATTAAAGGTACACTATTATACATGCTTGATACACAGCATCAAACGGAATTAATTTAGAGTAAAGGAATAGTTAGACTTGGGGCATCAGAATCAAGAAAAGGGACAGGTCCCTTCAGCTTTGGTTATATTTATTTCTTTGTATTCCTGTGTTAAGGAAAGGATATTGGGAAGGGAGTGTTAGAAGCAAAGGACATTGGGGTAAACTTTTCTCAATCAAATCAGGAACTTCAAGAATAATACAGACTGTATTACATCTCAACGATGACAATTTATATCTTCATCCCCGAATAAGAGAAAAAAGTGAATGGAGTTAAAATGACAGAAATTAGGAAGAAAAGTGAAGATAATGGAAAATATTCCTGGGGTAGAGAAATTGTTTTCTCGTCTACCTTAGTCAATACTAAAATGTTATTGCTTGGTCATGAAAATAAAAATAATTGGCTTCACCCACCCCAAAATCCAAAGCTGAGAGTGGGCTTTAGGAAAATTCTTATCTTTTTTTAAAATCAGTTCTAGAAATGCCAATAGAGCAAGTGCTAATATATATGTACATGTATATGCCTGTATACAGAGACTTTGTTGTGTTTTCCTTCATTCTCAAAGAGTACCATGACATCAAGATGACAACATGACTTGTAGTTGACTTTGATTTGAGTGAGGGAGGGCTGTGCAAGGTCATCAACCTCACTTCCTCCTCCAGAGCCATCTGAGTCCAGTGGAGGAATATACATCAGGATGACTGGAGATGGCCCAGAATGCAATGTGAAGCCTTGGTCATGTTAGGCTAAGGTATTATCAGATTTTCACTTTGAATGAGAAACTGTCATTCAACGAATAGGCCTCATTAAGAAGTTAATCTAGGGATCATCCCTTTAATAAATACATACATACATATATTTGTGTGGGTGTGCATACATGTATGTATTTATATATGTGTATATGTATATGTGTGTATGTTTGTGTGTGTAAAACTTGGAGGGAAGACCTTCAGGGTTCCTGGGTAAAAGAGAAGCAGTTACTATGTAATATTTACCTTCACTCTCTACTACAAGAATGGGGACTTCTTGTCCAATCTATGAGCTCCAGAGTGAATTGGGCTTAAGGCCTGGTCTTTGAATAAGAAATATAACCAGTGAACCCAAAGGAAAAAAGGCAGTGTTTGGCCATCAGAGTGTACCTTTCCCTGGTCAGAGTATCCCAGTCAAGGAGGGAGAAGAGAGACATGAATACATATAGACCTATAGACATACATACACATTAAAATGTCTTCAATGATCAAAATTAAATGAAGAATTTAATCTCTGGTGTTTTCTAAATGACTTAGTGTCTTGAAACTAATGGCTTTGCATAAGAAAATCAGTTAAATTAAATTACATTCTAACAGCACATATTGAGCATCTGCTATATTTAGGATGCTACTGTGCTACAAATTGGGGATAAACAAATTTAAACCAAACAGTCTCTGAAGAAGTTCTAATCTAGAGGTTATTTACCTTTTCTTTCTTTTTAAAAATGTCTTGATGACTGTATTTCCATATGATTGCTTTACTTTACAAATATATTCATTTTTACTACTTTGAAAATATTATTTTGAAGTATCTATAAAAGTTCACAAAGTCTGCCAAATGAACCCATGATCTGTAACTCCTCCCCCCGCCAAAAAAATCTCTCCTCTAAATTATAATACATGCTATTCTTAAAAACCGCAATTATTTTCACTTTGGTTCTTGCATCCACTACACTTCTTATAGTACCTGTTACCCAGCAGGAGCTTAAATGATTTTTGATTTATTGATGTGTTGTGACAGGGTAGAGTTGATGCAAATTTTACATGGTAAGGAAGTGAAAAATACATAAATAGTAATTGAGGAGTGGAGGTTGGAGGGAGAATACTACTAATTTGGGGAGATAAGCACAAGGTCTTATGTAGGAAGGAGAATTTGAGCTGAAAGAGATTTAAAAATGGAGAAGTAAGGAAAAAGAGAATTATAGATGTAGTAGAGCAACCTGTACGAAGGCAGGAAAATATAAATGAACACTAGACCTGTGATTTTACTCATATAGACTACGACGCAGTGAGAAAATTTCCTGTACCAATCCAAGTCAGCAACATTGCAATCTTTTGTGGTAATAGGGAGTTTCCTAGAGAATTGAAAGGTCAAGCGACTTGTACGAGTTATACAGCCAATGTGTATCAGAAAGAGAATTTGAACCTAAATCTATGTGGTATCATGGATAGAAAGCTTGGCCTGGGTCCAAATCCAGTCTTAGATACTTACTAACTACATGACCTTAGGAAATTCATTTAACCCCTCAACTGTGTTTCCTCAGCTGTGATAGGATTGATAATAATAGCATAATAGATAATAGATAAGAATAGCACTTACCTCAGAGGGTTGTTGTGAGGATTGAATGAGATAAAAATTGTAAAGCACTTAGCACAGTGCCTCACACAAAGTAAGTGTTATATAAATCAAGATTATTGTTATCATTATTATAAGCTTTGAGGCCAGTTATTAATCTACTTAAGACAGGTTGCTTCAAAGATATGATATGCAAAACAGGGAGGAAGAAAATAGAAACACCAAATTTAATGAATGGTAGAGAACATGATGGGAGGTTTTGTTGTGGCTGTTCAATTGTTTAAGTCATATCCAACTCTTTGTGAAATGATTTTTTTTTCTTAGAAGAAACTAGCATGGTTTGTCATTTCCTTCTCCAGTTCATTTTACAGTGGAGGAAAATCTGTCAAACAGAGTTAAGTG
The DNA here is from genome assembly GCF_028372415.1 of Notamacropus eugenii. Classification (NCBI taxonomy): domain Eukaryota; kingdom Metazoa; phylum Chordata; class Mammalia; order Diprotodontia; family Macropodidae; genus Notamacropus; species Notamacropus eugenii. The sequence continues at coordinate 108,451,015 of NC_092878.1, forward strand.
GCTTGACATGGGTCACAGAGCTAGAAAGTGTCTGAGGTCATATTTGAATTCAGAAAGATGAGTCTTCCTGATTCCAAACTTGGAACTGTATCCAATGTACCACTTAACTTCATGATGTGAGATAGCATGAAATAAGGCTGAATGAAACCTTGTTCTTGAAGGAACATTAACCAAAGGCACCGATGAAACTACCTACTTCAACCTTAGTAGCTAGAAATGATTCTTTGTACAGGTTTCAAGTAGAGAGAGGACAAGGTGGGGATGAGGGGAGTAGAAAGGCCCCAGGAATAATGGAATTAATAAGTAGGATGTTTTTCAACTTTTGTTGTCAAAGAGGACCAAAATGACATCACTATGTCATAGTCAAAGTATAGTGTATCTAGCAATTGCTGACCAGACCAGTATGAGTTCAGAAGGCTCACATGAACCTTTGGAGTGGAGATTTCTCTAAATCTATACCCCTCACATTTCCTTTGAGTTATTGTAATTGCTACTGAAATTCTGCTTTGCTCACAGAGCACAGTACATTCTTGGATGCAGGCATGCACTACTGAGCAGCCCTGTACCAATTTCTCTCATATCCCACAATCAAATCCAAAGTTTTCAGAAAGATCTCGAGAGTGTTCTTATATTACTTCTTCTGAACTCCATGAGAATGCATGCCTTGCGTGAGTTCTCAGAAAAAATAATCTTTTAGGCAAATAATGGTGGCCAGCCCATTGGAGTTGTGTTCTCTACAATAGAATTTCAATGCTTGACATTTCACCTTGAGGAAAGACCTCAGCATCCAGTACCTTATCTTGCCAAGCTATCTTTAGAATCTTCCTAAGACAATTTAAATGGAAGAGATTATTTCCTGGTCTGGCTCTTGCATACCGTCCAGGTTTCATGGGCGTACAAAAATGAGTTCAGCACAACAACTTTGTTGACCTTCAGTTTTGTAGTCAGTACAGGGAAGCTAGGTGGTACAGTGGATAGAGTGTTGGTCTTGGAGGCAGGAATCCTCATCTTCCTATGATTAAATCTGTCCTCAGTCACTTATGAGCTGTGTTACCTTGGGCAAGTGACTTAACCCAATTTGCTTCAGTGTCTCATCTGTAAAATGAGTTGGAGAATGAAATGGCAAACCACTCCAATATCTTTGCCAAGAAATCCCCAGGTGAGGTCAGGAAGTTCATATACAACTAGAAAAAATTGAACAACTAGGTCTCAGAAGAAAACCCAAGTGTTAAATCTATTTATGTTACAATTGTTTCTACTTCATAAAACAATAAATGTTTTCCAAGATTACATGCTACAATCTACATTCTGTCAGGAAATATTAAAAGTGCTGAATTTAAACTCAAGGGAACTGACTGAGTGGAATTGAAACTAAGAATTTGCTGGACAGCACAGTGGAAAAAGTGCTGACCTTAAAGTCAGGAGGATCTGAGTTCAAATGCAGCCTCAAATATTAGCTGTGTGATGTTGTGCAAGTTACTTAGCTCTGTTTGCCTCAGTTTCCTCATATGTAAAATGAACTGGAGAAGGAAATGGAAAACTAGTATTTTTGTGAAGAAAACCCAAAATGTAGTCACAAAAAGTCTGACATGATCAGGAGGTTGCTTCAATGCTTTACCACTCAAAATGATCAAAATAATACCTATAATACTTACTGTTTCTGTTGTTTAGAGTTTCAAAAAATAGCCCCACAATACTATATGTTTAATGCATATTATTTCTATATATTACCTACATTTATATAAATTAACTTATATAATACCCTTTTGAACCTTTAAGACAGTACTAGGGTTAGTTTTTAATATAAGGACAGCCATGTTATGGGTGCTCATTAAGTACTGTGCACAACAGAACACTATGCTTTCTCCTTGAAAAGAAAAGCCTGGAAAAAAATTTTGTAATAATTTCCAGAAAATAGACTCAATTATCCCCTTTACTTAGTCACTGAAATGAGCCCTGGGTTTAGCATTTGAGGACAAATCCTTTTCAAAAGTATTGCACACTGAATCATTACTTTAGCAAATGCAAATATTGATTTGCCTTTCATGAGATTTTCTACAATTGGAGGAGAGTTGTAAAAGCCAATTATATATTTAAAGTGGATTGCATATCAGCCTTCAAGAGAGATGGAATAATCAATGTCATGGGAGAAAAGAATCACTGTTTTTTCTGTTTTCTTAAAAATATGGCTTAACATGTGTTATGTTGTGAAAGAAGAAACAGAACAAAAGGGCAAAGTCATGAAAAACAAACAAAAAAAAGAAACTGAAATTATCATGTTTTGAATTGTTTTCAGAGTTTATTCACCTCTCTTGATGTGGAGAGCATTTTATATAATGAGCCTTTTGGAACTGTCTCAGATCATTGTATTGCTGAGAAGAGCTAAGTGCAACACAGTTGATACCGCTGTTATTGTGTACAATATTCTTGAGGTTCTGCTCACTTTGTTCAGTATCAGTTCATGTAAATCTTTCCAGGTTTTTCTGAAATCTGCCTGCTCATCATTTCTGGTAACACAAAAGTATTCCACTACATTTATATACATAACATATTTAGCCATTCTTCAAATAAAGGGTATCTCCTTGATATCTAATTCTTTGCCACCATATAAAAGCTACTATAAATATTTTTGTCCTTACAAGTATTTGCCCTTCTTTAGACCTCTTTGGGATGGAGACACAGTAGTGGTATTACTAGAAAAAAGGCTATGCAAAGTTTGATTGCCCTTTTTGGCATAGCTCCAAATTGCTTTCCAGAATGGTTGAATTAGTTCACAACTCCATTAACAATACATTAATGTCACGATTTTCCCACATCTTCAATATCTATCATTTTCCTTGTCTATCATATTAGTCAATCTGATAGATATGAGGCGTTAGCTAAATTGTTTTTAATTTGCATTTCTCAAATCAATAGTGATTTAGAGCATTTTTTATATAACTATCAATAGTTTTGATTTCTTTATATAAAAACTATGTCCTTTGATCATTTATCAATTGGGAAAGGCTCTTTTTTTAAATAAATGACACAGTTCTAAATATATTTGAAAAATTAGACTTTCATCAGAAACACTGACTGGAGAAAAAGGTTTCCCATCTTTCAGCTTTCCTTCTAATCTTCGTTGTATTGGTTCTGCTCATGTAATAAATTTTTAATTTAATATAATTAAAATCATCCATTTTGCATTTTATATGTTCTCTGTCTCTTGTTTGATCATAAATACTTCCCTTCTCCATAAATCTGACAGTAAAACTATTATTCCCCTCCATATTTGCTTACGGTATCACCCTTTATGTTTAAATCATGTAACCATTTTGAACTTATCCTAATATTTGATATGAGATGTTGGTCTATGTCTAGTTTCTGTCACAACATTTTCCAGTTTTCCTAGCAATTTTTGCCAAATAATGAGTTCTTATACCAGAAGCTGGAGTCTTTGTGTTTATCAAAGAGTAGATTACTATGCTCATTAATTTTTGTGTCTTGTGTACCTAACGTATTGCACTGATCCACCACTCTATTTCAAAACCAGTAGCAAATAGCTTTGGTTATTACTAGTTTATAACATAGTTTTAGACCTGGTATAGGTAGGCCACCTTCCTTTACATATTTTTGAAAATAATTTCATAGATATTCTTCACCTTCCCTCTTTCCAGGCTAATTTTGTTATCTTTTTCTAGCTCCATAAAATATTTTTGGTAGTTTGATTGGTATTGGTACGAATACATAAATTAATTTAGGTAGGATTGTCATTTTTATCACATTAACTCAGCCTATTCATGAGCAAATGATAGTCTTCCCATTATTTTGATCTGACTTTACTCATGTAAAAAGTGTTTTATAATTTTGTTTCTATAATTCTTCGATTTGTCTCAGCAGGTATACTCCAAACATTTTACATTGCCTACAGTGACTTTAAATGGGATTTATCTTTCTATCTCTAGCTGATGGACAGTTAGTAATATATAGAAATGTCTATGATTTATATGGGTTTATTTTATATCCTGCAAATTTCCTAAAATTGTTATTTATTTCAAGTATTCTTTTAGTTGATTCTCTAGGATTCTCTAATATACCATCATATCATCTTTAAAGAGTGATATTTTTCTATCCTCATTCCGTAGTCTAATTATTTCAATTTCTTCTCTTATTTCTAGCGCTAATATCTATAATATCATATTGAATAACAGTGGTGATAATGGACATCCTTGTTTCACCTCTGATCATGTTGAGAAAGCTTGTAGCTTATCCCCATTACAGATAATGCTTGCTGCTGGTATTAGATAGATACTATCATTTTAAGAATAGCTCCCTTTTTTTCTATGTTCCATAGTGAGTTTTTTTTTTAATAAGAATGGGTATTGTATTTTGTCAAAAGCTTTTTCTGAATTTTTTGGGATAATCATATGATCTCTGTTGATTTTGTTATTGATAGGATCAATTTTTGTGATAGTTTTCTAATTTTGAGCTGACCCTGTAGTTCTGATATAAATTGCACCTTTCAGAGTACATTATTCTTGTGATAACTTTCTAATTAATTTTTTGGTAATATTTTATGTAAAATTTTTGCATCAATATTTCTGAGGGAAATTAGTCTGTCATTCCCTTTCTCAGTTTTAATTCTTCCTAGTTTAGATATCAACAATTTTATTTTCCCTTCTGTTAATCTGGGCAATTTATATTTTTTAAAACACTCATCTATTATACCTAGTTTGTCAGATGTTTTTGTCATATAGTTCAGGAAAAATAGTTCCTAATTGCTACTTTTCTTTTCATATGGTGCCAAATTTACCCTGTTATTTTTGATACTGGCAATTTGTTTATTTTCTTTCTTTTTTTAATCCAGTTAACCAAATGTTTATCTGTTTTTCATAAAACCAACTCTTCATTTTACTTTCAATTCTGTTAGTCTCTCCTTTTTTTTTTCAGAATTTCTAATTTGATGTTTAATTGGAAAGTTTTAGTTTGTTCTTTTTCTACCTTTTTAAATTGTATGCCCAATTCATTACATTGCTTTTTTCTCTATTTTATTCATGTAAGCATTTAGAGATATAAAATTTCCCCTAAATACTGTTTTGACCGCATCTCATAAATGTTGACATGTTGTCTCATTATTTTAATTCCCTTGAATGGAATTGTAGATTACTTTTATGATTTATTATTTGACATTCTTTAGAATTACATTATTTCATTTTCAAATAATCTTTAACCTATCTTTCCATGGCCTTCATTACATGTAATTTTTACTGCATCATGATCAGGAAAAGATGGATATAATACTTGTCACTTTCTGCATTTGTGAATTTTTTTCCCTAACACCTGACCAATTTTTGTGTAGGTGTCATGTACCCCTGAAAAAAAAAGATATATTTTTTTCTATTCCTATTCAGTTTTCTCCAGAGATCTATCATATCTATCTTTTTTTTAGAATTCTATTCTTCTTGATTTATTTTTTGTTTATTTTCTGGTTATATTTATCTAGTTCTGAGAGATGATGTTGAAGTGTCCCAGTAGTATAGTATTGTAATCTACTTCTTCTTGTAACTCATTTAACTTCTCTAAGAAGTTGGATACTACAGCACTAGGTGCATATCTGTTTAGTATTGGTATTGCTTTATTGTCTATGGTATATTTTAGCAAGGTGCAGTTTCTTCCCTTGTCTCTTTTGATTAGATCTTTTTTAACTTTTGCTTTGTCTGAAATCAAGATTAGAACCCCTGCTTTGTTTTTTACTTCAGCTGAAGTATAATATGTTCTTCTACAGCCTTTTACCTTTAATCTCTGTGTGTGTCTCTGCTTCAAATGCATTTCTTCTAAACAACATATTTTAGGTTACTGATATTTAATCCATTCTGCCACCTGCTTCTGTTTTATGGGAGAATTCATTCCATTCACATTCCCAGTTATGACTACTAATTATATTTTCCTCCAATCTCTTTTTCCTGTTTATACTTTCATATCACTCTCCTTTTACCCTGTGCCTCCTTGCAAGTGTTTTGTTTTTGACCACTACCTCCCTCAATCTGCCTTCCCTTCTATTATGCCCCCCTCTTTAATTTTGCTCTCCTCTTTCTACTTTCCTAAAGAGTAACGTAGATTTCTCTGCCCAACTAAGTGCAGATATTATTCCCTCTCTGAGTCAGATTCAATGAGAATAAGGTTCAGACAAGGCTCACTCCACCCTTCTTTCACCCTACTGTAATGTCTTTGATTTCTTTTCTTGTGATATAATTTATCCATTCTTCTTCCTCCTATCCTCTTCTCCAAGTATAATTCTTTATTTTGAACTACTATTTTTTATAACCACATAAAATCAGCTTAACCCCACACTCTCTGTCTAAGCTTGCTCCTTCTAACTACCTTAGTAGAAATACAGATCTTAGCAATTGCAAGTATCATCATCCCATTCAGGGATGTAAACAATTTAACCTTACTGAATTCCAGGGTGCTTTCATTCCTTTCCTGTTTACCCATTTATACATTTCTGGGATCCTATATTTGATGATCAAATTTACTGTTAAGCTCTGGTCTTTTCATCAAGAAAGTTTGAAAGTCCCCAATTTCACTACAATATCCTCTTTGTCCCTGAAAGATTATGCTCCATTTTGTGAGGCAGTTGATTTTTGGTTGTAATTGAAGATCCTTTGACTTATGGAGTATCATATTCCACACTCTACAGTCCTTTATAATCCTGACTTCTGCTTCTTGATAATTGAACTCTTTCTTTTTGGCTGCTTGCAGCATTGTCTCTTTGATATGATAATTCAGGAATCTGGCTATGAAATTTTCAGTTTGGGATCTCTTTTGGGAGGTGATCAGTGTATTTTTTCAATGACCATTTTACCCTCTGGTTCTATGATATCAGGGATATGTTCCTGATAATTTCTTGAAACATGTTGTCCAGGTTCTTTTTATATTTTTTATCATGGTTTTCAGGTAGTCGAATAATTCTTAAATTATTCCTCTTGCATCTATTTTCCTTCTCAGTTGCTTTTCCAATGAGGCATTTTATATTTTTTTCTATATATTTTTTTCTTTCCATTTTGGTTGACTGCTTCCTGATGTCTCATAGTTAATACCTCCCACTTACTGTATCACCAAGGCAATATTCACAGTCATAACAATGGAGGTGACTATGATATGCTAGCACAGTTCTCAGTCAAAAAATATAAAAGACTATCTATATAGAAGGCAGAAGAAAAACATTTATTTAAACACCAGAAACCAAATCCCAGAACCAGAAAGCAAAATCCATCATGGTGACCAAGAAGTTAATAAACTTGACCACAGCAGAGGGCAAAGCCATTCTCAAACCTCCCCTCCCTGAGCCGGGGTTTTCTCACTATCATCTGTCACAACGTGTCAGTTGGGACTGTGTAAGTTGGCCTGTGTCAGTTGGCCTATGTTCTATCCTCTTTCACCTGATCTCATTAAGTCACTTAATCCCGGTTCTGCTAAACCCTTTCTGTTCTGCCTGTTCAGCAACAGGTGACCCAGACTTCCAGGTGATCCAAGCAGATCATATGGCCCTATTAATTAATAAGAAAGTCTTTCCATTTTAAATTACTATTACACTTGCCCAAATCTATTTTTATAAAGTTATTTTCTTGATTAGCTTTTATACCTTCTCCACTCTGCCCCGCCCCATTCAACCTATTCTACTTTTAAAGTCTTTATTTTCTTCAGTGGATGCTTTCTTTTTCCATTTGGTCAATTCCATTTTTTAAGAATTTGCCTTTTTTCAGTCAATTTTTGTGCTTTTTTTCCCAAACTGTGGACTCTTTCAAAATTCTATTATATAATTCTCATTTCTTTCCACATTTTTCTCCTACCTCTTTTACTTGATTTTTAAAAATATTTTTTGAATTCTTCCAAAAGAACACGTTGAGCTGGAAACCAATTTGTATTCACCTTTGAGGCTTTGCATGTGACCTTTTGACACTGTTGTCCTCTTCTGAGTTTGTGTTTTAATCTTCCCTTTCACTATAGTAGCTTTCAATTTTCATAACTCTTTTTTTAAAATTTTTGCTCATTTTTTATTGTTGAGCTCTGCTCCTAGGGTACAGGGGGCACTGTCTCAAGCCTCTTGCACTGGGGAACAAGATCATCAGATTGCTGCACTGGTTCCTCTGGGACTTCTGGGGCTGGCTACTTGCCCACAGAATTATGGTAGCCCTTCCAAATTACCCCTGTTGTGCCCTCAGTTCCAGGGCTGGAAGCTTACAATCTATGCTGGGGCTAGAGATCTCACAGCTGGCCTGATGTACCACTGTTCTGCTCATCCACTACTGCAGGGACTTGGGTGCTGATCTGTGCTGTGGCTGAAACCTCCCACTAGCTTCCCTGGACACTCCCTCTGTTGGGCTTTGCTCTCCTTATAATTGAGTGAGACAGACCTTTCCTGAAGCCTTTCTAAGTTATCTTGGGCTGGAAAATTCTTTCACTGTATTTTTGTGAATTCAGTCACTCCAGAATTCTTTTGGAGACTTGATTTAATGTTATTTCTGCGGGAAATGGGTAAGAACACAGACAACTTCTGGGTTTCTTTGCCTCTATCTTGGCTGTGCCCCCTATTCTTCTTCTTAAAAATAACCAAGTTTTCAAATATATTTAAAATATCTCAGATCTATTACTACACAGCATAGAAATTGAATAGTTGTTTACATGCACACAGAGCAGAGATTCTTAAATTTTTTAGTGCTAAAAAGCCCTTTAGCAGTCTAATATAATAATCTACTGACCCTTTCTCAGAATAATGCTTTTCAGAATACAATAAAATTCATAGGGCTACAAAGAAAACCAATAACATTGAAATACAGTCCTCAAAATATAACACACATTCTCAAAAGTTAATAGACTCCCAGGTGACGAACCACCTGAAATAGAGTAATTGTTCATAATAAAAATATTGGGAACATATGTCATCCTTCCTTATGTGTTGTGAATATGTGCAAATAAATATTTTATGTAGTTTCATACAAGCAAGATATTCTCTGTCACCTAAAGCAATTACCTTCAACTCTGTGTATTTTAGACAAATTCTGCAGAATTGACTGGTTTTTATTTACTATCCCCATGTTAATAAATTGAATTCATTACCTCAGTAGTAGCCTACTAATTAGTCTTCCTCATACACATCTCTTCCTTCTCCACTGAATTCTCTACTCAGCTGCCAAAGTGATTTTCCTAAATCATAGAAATAGGGCCATCTTTATACCCTCCTCTCAATAAACTTTACGGGCTCCCTAATGTCTCCAGGATGAAGCAGAAATTCTTCTGTTGGAGATTTAAAACTCTTTATGATCAGTTCCCTGATGAAATTTCTGGGCTTTTTAAACTTGATTCTGGTCCCCATTTTCTAATGCAGCCATATTGCCTTAGTCATCTAAGTCATGAATTTCTTGCACATGCAACATCATCTCCTGTCTCTCTGCCTCTGCACTGGTTACCCCTACTCTGAGCTGGAATGTTCAGAAACACTATTTGCCATAAAGATACTACTCTAATGGCCATGTCTATATTATGCCTTCCATGACACTCTCATCAACTAGAGCATTCACTTATAAAGTCACTTCTCAGTTTTTCTGACTTTGTTTCATTACCGTATTATATTCAGAGAGGGACATGTTGATAACTAGCTAACTAAATATCTAGCTGTTCATCTGGGACTCACTCTATAAGTTGCATTAATGCATATTTGTACATTTTTTCACATAGATATATGTAAGTATAGATACATGTATACATATATACATGTAATATGATATAAATATATTTACATGCATATACATAGGAATGTACATAATCTCATGCACATTTTAATTTATAAAACTCAACCACATAAGAAACATTCATTAAGTATCTATTGTGTTCCTGATATTACACTAAGCACTGATTTTTTTTTAAAGAGGTAAAAGGTTCTCCTCTTCACGTGGAATTCATAATCTCATGGGAGAGATAATAAATAGACAAATACATACAGATAGATAGATAGACAGAAAGACAGAGAGATAGATATAAAAACAGAAACTTAGCTGTGGATATAATCTGCATATGTATACATGTGTTTATATATGAATGTATATGTATATACGTCTCTGTGTGTAAAATAGCTAGGATATAGTTAAGAGAAAGCACTTGAATTCAGCAGAGGTAGGAAAGATTTCCTATAAAAGATGGGATTTTAGTTGAAATTTAAAGAAAGTTGTGGAAGACAGAAGGAGGAGTTGGTAAGGGAGAACATTTGTGCATGGAGGATTGCCAGAACAAAAAAATGGCTGAAAACAAGATATGGAATGTCATTCAATAGCAAAAATTCCAGTGTCATGTGATGGGACAAGGACTAAGGTATAATTAGTCTGGAAAGGTGGAAAGTGGCTAGGTAAAGCAGTCCTTTGAAAGCCAAAAAGAATATTTTTATTTGATCCTGAAGGCAAGAGAGACGTGTCAGAGGTTATTGAGTGAGTGATTTGAGTAGTCCTATGGTTTAGGAAAATGATTTTGAGAACTGAATGGAGGAAGGATTGATTAGGGCAGGGCGAGAATTAAAGCAGTCATATCCACCAGCAGGCTGTTGAAATAATCCAGTTGTGAGGTGATAGGGATAAGCATTTGAGTAGCAGTAATGTCAAAGGACAAAAGAAGGCACATTTGAGAGAATCTGAAAAGATGAAAGCTATAGACTTTGGCAGAAAATTGGATATGAGGTATGAGAGATAGTTGCTAGGAGCTGCTCGGTTGTGAGACTGAGGGACTAGGAGGAAAATACTGCCTCCTATAGTGATAGGGAATATAGAGGGAAAGTGTGGGGTTGGGGGGGAAGGTAATGAATTCTCTTTTGGACATATTGAGCTTAAGATATCTTGCCGATATCTGGTGTAAATGTTTGAAAGGTAGTTGGAGATGTGAGATTGGAAGTCAGTAGAGAGACTGGGGCAGGATAGGTATATTTGGGAAACATTAGCATAGAGATTATAATGAAGTCCTTCAGAGCTGATGAGATTAAGCAAGACATAGAGGGAGAATCAAACTGTGGAATAAGTAAAGTTAGAGGGTATGATCTCCCTGGGGATCTAGCAAAGGAGATAGTCAGATAAGATATAGATTAATTTATATTAAGATTATATATATGATTAATTTCAGATTCAGATAAGTACAAGAGCTAGGAGAAAGAAGTTTCCAGAAAATATATGGAGAAGAGAGTACCAAAGAGGAGAGAGTGATCAGCAGTATCAGGGCCTAAAGAGAGGTAGAAGAGAATGAGTATTGAAAACAAGCCATTGGAGTTGATCATTAAGAAGGGAAGGGGAAAAGGAAGGAAGGAATGGAAGAGCTATCTATCGCCACTATCTTTGCTAATCATTATACAAATAATATCTCATCTGAAACCCCAAAAAATCATGCAATGTGCATTTATTTGTTTTTATCCCCATTTTACAGGTAAGGGTACTGAGACAAACAAATTCTAAGTCACTTGCTCAGGGTTATATATCTAATTAGTTTCTGAGACTGGATTTGATGTTAGCTATTCCAAACTCTAGGACACCCCTGTAATTACTATGCCACTTAGTTTCCTGAGAAATCATTGGCAGCTCTGGAGAGAAAAGTTTTGGTAGAATAAAGTTAGATAGTAAGGGTTAAATACAAAGAACAAGAGGAGAGAAAGTTTGAAAGCAGTAAGGAATAAATGAGTAGACAGGGAGAGCTTAAAATAAGTGATAGAAGTTGGTATTACAAGGGAAAATCTATTGAAAGAGATGAGATAGATGAGTTAGCCTTAGGAAGGACTACGATGAGAAAGGTGTGAAAGAGAAGATAGTGGCAGAAGGCATATGAGTGATAGGAGACGAAGAGAAGAGAAAGCTCATGGTGAATGGCTTCATTTTCTGTCTATAAAACATGAGACAAAGTTTCCAGCTGAGATTATTGAAGTTGGAGGGGAGAGAAGGACCTATGAGAGATTGAAGTGGGATAAAAATAAGTTTGAAAGAGCTGCCATGGAAAATTGAATAGCAACTTCATAAGGTCACCTATGCAGCCCTTTTACTGAATTCAAACTTCACAGAACAAAAAGATTTGTTCTATAAAACTTGAACTCAGTGAAAAAGCTACACCAAGGACCTAAAAGGACACTTGTGCCATTGAGGTTGCAGGTTCCCCACCCCTGTCAGATATATTGAGTGAGTGGTAAAATGTGTGTATTAGAAAATTTAATAATTATACGGAAAAATATGCATATAAATATGCACATATACCAAAATGTATATATGCACATACTGATATATGATACATGCATTTATATCATATGTAGAAATATAAAAAAAATCATGTTTTTAAACTGCTGTCCCAGAATATACTCCTACTCTGAGACAAAATCTAGGTTTAAGTTGTAGTGTTACGATTTTAGTGCTTGAACAATCTTAAATCTTAATGCAAGAGAAAGATAATTTTAAACATGGTCTCTAAGGTGTCCAATCTACTCCACATATTATGCTAGGAACCTGTGGGAAGTTTCAGAGTTAAAAACTTATTATCTGTCATTAGTGTTGTCTCGGGAAGCCATCTGTCCTTTACAAATAAAAGACCCTGTGATTGTCTTACATTTCCCTAAAGAAATAAATATTAAATTATGGCAGATTCAGCCCTAATTGAATTGTGTCTTTTTGCATTTTGTCATTTAAAAGTTCACAAAACGATGTCATGCAAAGACACTTCTTTAACTAAAGTATTCTCAGTCAAAGCAAACAAATATTTTATCCAAGAGAACATTAAAGGACAAATTCAACTAGAAAAATGTCAAGGGCAAAAGAAGGATGAGATTTGGCTCAAGAAGTCAAAGTTCCATCAAAGTCATTGGTTAGCATATAATTCTCATTCTATCACCAAATATCAAGAATTGTGACCAGTATGCACAATGGCATTTTATAAATCTTAAAGAAAGCGTTCTTATCCAAAATTTTATTTTCTAAAATAAGAAATAGATACTATCTGATCAAGATTAATCAGCAGTCTCATATAGATCTCATTAATCAATTCATTACTTTAAGATGTACACATATTTGAGTCCCATGTATACACGGCACAAAACTAAATCGGGATTGTAATGTAGAATTCATAGTGTGATAGAAAAAATCAAAGGAAATGGTAACACCAAAAGACCTGGGCTCAAGTGTCAGCTCAGTCACTCTTATGTCCTGTAGGACTGAACAAGGAGGAATTCCTTTGGCGTTTAGTTTGTAGAATAAGAATAATAGTAATTGTGTAGTAATCTGGTGGCTTTGTTGTGATGAGGGGTCTTTCTAAATTGTTAAGTTACCTATAAAGGTTAGATGCACTGATACTGTTCACTATCACTTTCCTTCACAAAGAACTTTTATGGTGAGGATGTCAATATATGCTTTTATTGTATTACATTTGAAATAATCATGATAATAAATAGACTGTATTTAAAATATGACATATGGCTGAATGCTGTTCTCTAGATATGTCACCATTTTTTCTGCTTTGATTTTTTTTCCAATTGAGTAGACCTTGAATTATAGTTTTGCTGTCACCTCATCTTGTGCTAGTCATTTAATGTCTTCTTACACTTGTTAAATTATTTTAGTCATGTTGGACTCTTCTTGACCCTTTTTGGTGTTTTCTTAGCAAAGTTATGGAATATGTGTCATTACATCTTGGAAATTTTCCCCTTTATTCTTCCCATAAATACTTCCACAACTCTGTTCACTTTTCAAAGAAGAATGAAGAATGGACAGTAGTAGATACTATTTATTACCAAGTAGTAAATCAATACTGTCATTACTAATCAAAATGAATAATATGTAACTTCAAACTCCAACTTAAATCGAGACTCTTACTACTCTGTGGGGCTTTATCTTTCCTTTGAATACTTTAGTAAAAATGTTTCAGTGACTATGTGCTCAACACTAGGCATTCAGATATATAGAGAAGAATTATACTGTACTGAAATATCTTTGTGGAACTAATGTTCTCGCTGCAGAAGAAAGACAAACAAACAAACAAAACCATGGAACAATGTAATGGAACTGTAGGTGCATGAACAAGTCTGGGAAACTTCAGTATTTTCCAGGTTCTTTTGATCTGCTTTTTGACCTGAAAATTTTCCATGGAATAAACCTGAGCCACCACTAATGAGTCTTGATGCCAGACCATACAAAATACACACATATTCAAAGACAATAAAAGTTTTAATTAAAGTAGAATAGCAAGGTAAATAATCAGCTATTGAATTAAATAGTAAATTTTCAACTCCATTCACAAAGTTGGTATCATTTTACCTGATCCCTGGGGAATGGTCTTGGAATCTGGGAAATCTTATTCTTAGCAGATGGCCACTATCAGTTCAATCATATGTAATACCATCTGTCTCCGGAGTTTCTTTTCTCCAGCTTTAGTAATGTTGATGCTTTGGGGCCATTGAAATGTTTACATTCTCTTGAGTCATTTTACCATGGATAACTGAATCAGTGAAGTCTCTTCTTTTATTCCCAAGGGGTCTTATAAATTCCTATTTACTCCTCTTCATCTGTTTCTTCTGCTTCCTCATTCATATTTGATAATTGCGACTCTTACTTCATCTATTCTTTTGCCTACTCTTTCCAAATAGCTATTCCTTACTTTTCAGTTCACAAGAGTTTTCTGTCTTCTCCACCTACTTGAAAAAGAATCTTATGAATGTTCCAGAGTCTTGCCAAGAGACCAAGAGCTCTGTTTGTGTGAAAATTTTGGACAAATTTAGATTTCACTTGAAAATTGGAATTAAGGCCAGAGACAATCTCCAGTCAAATTATAATCAAATCATAAGAGATTTAACTTTGTTGAGTCCTTGACTTTCTCACCTGAAATCAAGCATATTATTACACATTAAAATTATTTAATCAGTGCCCTTCTGTGTGTCAGTGATGGTATTGCATAGTAGAGAGAGTGAGTGTTAGACTTAGATACAAGAACACTTGAGTTTCAATATCTCCTCAAAACACTTAGCTTTGTGATCCTGGGCAAGTCCTTTAGCATATGGTCTGACTGCATAAAAATGACAAATTGTGTGGCATGATACAAATCCTTAGTATCCATGTCTGAAAAATGGGATTAATAAAGAGTAGTACTATTTTTAGTTGTTGTTAACAACATTAACTCCTGTCACAAACTTGAAATACTGAGGATCATCTCCATGTCAGAGAAAATTTCAATGGAAGCCTTTTAGGGGAACTTCTGTCACTTCGAAAAGAAATGGTTTACATGATTTTGTATGTGCATGATACATAGCAAGTAAGAGTCATAACTTCATATAGAAAATTACATATATCCATACCAACATAATATATGAAGATGTACATCTTCACACTATACACTATTGTATCAGTGAGCACCCCAACATACACAGGGGGCCTGCTATCACAGGTTCTTAGATATGAATTCATAAAAGGAAAGGCAACTTTTGAAAGGTTAACAATCACTTTAATCAAGCACACATACATCATTCCAGTACTTCAGGGAAGGTGGCACCCTGAACTTCAAAGAAAATCCAGAGAAATAAAAGTCAACAGACATGACTTCCTCTTCCTGAACTCAACAATTGGACCCCAACTGTCTGACCATAGTTACCAGTGAGGGAAGCATGACATCTAGGTTTTCAAAGCTGAGGAGGTTCTTAGTGGCCTCCCAGAGTCCTCATCTGGCCAAACACAGTCAGTAAACCCCAAAGAAATCAACAGACATGGCTTCCTCTGCCTGACCATAATTCAATAGACAAGTACAGCTGTCTATCGTTACCAGAGAGGGAAACACAACATCTGGGTTCTCAAAGGTAAGGGGCTCCTTGGTGGTTTCCCAAAGTCCTCATCTGACACTCAAATCTTCTTACCAAAAAATAAGCCTCAAAGTAAAACCTCAACTCAAAGTATTTATAGCTCTTTTAAAGCCAGAGGGCATCACAACCCTTGAGAACTAGTACCTCATTAACAAAATGCTTGATCCTTCCCACAAATCTTCCTAAATCAAACTCCCCTTAATGGGCAGACCCATTAATGGGTGGGGAAGATCTTTAATCACATTAAAATAATTCATAACACATATACCATTTCTAGTTAAAAAAACTTGTTTTTGTACTTTACTCCTTGTAAAGATTCTCGATTGATAAAGGCAAGATTCAATCAGAGGTCCTTGATTATACTAAAACAAAAGTTGCGAAAGATCCTATTTTGATTGCCATTACAGCTGTATAAATATGTGAACGTAAATGCATATACATGTAATATATACACTATATACATTATACCCATGTGCACACAGATGTATACATGTGTACATTTATATGTATATTAGATGTTAAAATGTTCCAGCACATATATTACTATTGCATATGTAGATTATAATGTATGTATTATATGTTGTTTATAATATTGTATTGGGGTATATGAAGTATTCATGGAGGACAAATAACCTCTGGGAAGAGGGTTTACTGAGCTTTATCTGGACTGTTCACCCAATTTTGGTGCCACCTGGCACCTTTCATCTGTGGCTCCAAGAAACTGTAGCATGTTCAATACCCAAACACTAGTGAAATTATTTTGGCAAATGGGTGAAACCAGATTTAGGAGAGCCAGTGTGTCTCAAACCCTTTGATTAATTGGGGGGTCCCTACTCAAACATATGAGGACTTTTCCTAGATGAATGGGGTAGTGAGAACAACATTGTTCCTATAGCCTTGAAGGTCCTGAAGCAGGGACTGTGGAATACTCAGAGCTTGGTCAGATATAGAAGATGCCAAGGTCATTCACTGTGTCCTAGGCTATCACAAGTCAGTTTGCCACTAGACACTGATAATTTTGCAAGACAGACTGATGATGATGAGTCTTTCTAATTTAAATCAAGTTCACATCCAAGTCAAGGCATCTTCCACCATTCACTGCCTTATCCACCTTATAGCCCTGTGGTGACAGGTAAGTGATAAAGCAGCATGTATGAAACTAGGAATGATAACTACAACCCTGCACACAGGTGGGGCAAGGCATCTGCCTGTCTTTTTTATTATTTATTTTTTTATAATTTGCAGTTTTGAAATATAAAAACATCTACATACACATGAAAAAAGAGTAACACAAGTGTCTGTTCATTTATTACAACAAGTCTTTGTAAGAAAACAGCTGGGCCTACTTTGCAACTAACTAAAACTGTTTTCATTGTTTTTGGTGCAACTTATATCCAAAGTTTTCTGGTTGCTTTTCCACAACTTCTAGCTCTCTGGCACTGTTCCTCATAGTTCATGACATTAACATTTTGGAGAATCAGGTCAATTTGGGTCATCATAGGGAATCATTCAAGAAAATAGAAAGCAGTTATTTTGGGAGGTCTATCTATAAGGTTTAATTAGGGCCTTGAGGCCAAAAAATGGCCAAGTGCAGAAAGCGGCAGCTTCTACATTCCTTGATTCAGGATCATCTAACAGTACAGGCCCATCCAGGGCAAGCTTGGTCACACTGGATCAATGCATTTTTATTTTATTTTTATTTATTTTAATTTTATTTTATTCCAGTCCAGTTTTGTATTGAATACCATCCACTGCAGCACAGTAGGTAAAATAAGGGCCCATAATATTACTTGTTTTCAGTTTCCTTAAGGTCAAGTTGCACGTACTACATTTGTGCAAGCTGGTGGAGGGCTGATACCAGATTTATCTCTCCATGTTTGTATTTCATGATGAATTCTTTGGTAATCTTCTGTGGATGGAAGGCAGTATTTGGATTAGACAAGCCTAATTTAATCTGAGAAGTTAAATTTGACACACTGCAATCCTCTGATTAGAAATATTCTAGAGGAAGATTTACCCTAATTGACTGATCATTGCCAGAAGTCCTTGTGATTTTTGAAAGGGCTACAGAATGGTGGATGTGGTGTTTTCTACCCAACAACTCCAGGAGAAATACAAGAGTAGAATAGAACTGACCAAGACATTTGACATTGTCAGACATGAGAGCTGGTGGAAGATCATGGAGAAATTGGATAACCTGGAGAAATTTCTCAGCAATGTATGTATACTGGTTTCATGATGGCATGCTCAAGTGAGTTCTGGATGATGGACAATGCTCTCAAATGTTTCCACTTACCAACAAATTGAGTAGGGATATGTGCCTGCTCTTATGCTCTTTAGTATATTTTCTGTGATGTTGTCAGATCCTTCAACATGAATGAAAATAGCATAAAATTGGCCTTAGCACTGAGGACAAACTATTTAACTTGAAAAGGCTGTAAGCCAAGACCAAAGTAAAGGGGGAGAAGGTGCATGACGTTTTGTTTGAAGAAAATTGTGCACTCAATGCAGCCTCTGAGACTGAGATGCAACAGGGTATGGATCAATTCTCTGTTGCATGAACTAATCTTAGCCTTACAGTCATCACCAAGAAAACAAGTTATCCACCGGCTAGCACCACACCATCCATGTTTCACCATTTGGTCAGAATAAATTCAGAGATTTTGAATGTTGTGGATAAGTTCACTTACCAAGGCAATACACTTTCCAGGGATGTATACACTAATAATGAGGTTGACATGCAAGTTGTCAGAGCTAGTCATATATAGGTATGCAAGTTTAGATGTCTATATCTGTATATGTATGTGTGCACACATATCTGTATCTGTATATATGCATGTATATGGTTATATATCTGTATATATGTACATATATACATGTATGTGTATGCATATGTGTATATGCATATATTTGTGCATGTGTGTATATATGTGTGTGAATATGCGCAGTTTCAAAAGCTTGGAGGAAACTAAGAGGTTTTGTCTCCAATTCCCTCATTTCACAGACGATGAGACCATGGTCCAGAGGAGGTAAGTGACATGCATGCCTAAGGTCACAAGTCTTAGGAAAGAGGTAGAGTTTTAATTCAGGGGCTCAAACTTTCAATCCACTGCTTTTTTTTTTTTTTAAGCAGTAGGTTGCTTCCCCAGATCATAGTGGCATAAACTAAATAGCAGGGCTGGTAGCCAAACCTAAGTTCTTTCATTCCAGATGCAGTCATCATTTCACTTTACCACTTTGCTGGAATTATTTTTTTTTCCATGTAAGGTAGAACTAACATAAATCTGTTACTATGCAAAGCTTATTGATAAATCATACATTTTCCTTTGTTTACTCTTTAGATTTTTTAAAAAGTGTTTATAAGAGTATTTCTTAGTGGAAGTTAGATATATAGTTGAAAACTACCTCACTGGCTAGAATATTGAATTTGCTTAAAAGTGTTAGCTTAACTCCAATTTAATTTAGATTTGTGAAAGGTTCATGCATTTTAGGAAAATATTACTTAATGATAAATGTGTTATCATCAACTCATCATCTTTCACTGATTGTTAATTTAGCACAACCTATTGCTTCTTCTTTACACTCAGAAAACACGTAACAACGCTATAAGTTTGTTGATTTAAGTCTTTACTCATTCTTGTTTATGCATATTTGAATGTTATATGTGGTAAGTAATAGCTCAATCTAGCCCATTTGATTTACCTAAAGGTATCTGGAGAAAGAAACCTTTAATGCTTTGTGATGGCAATAATTCATCTTACTCCAAGAAAATTTTCAAGTAGTATCTTAAACTTGAACTATATAATATCATTGAAAAGAGATTATAGAAAAATAGAATTCCCCTTTTTTAATGAAAGTACATATTCAATCCCTCTGCCTGTTAAGTACATTTAAGATGCTTCTGTATTTTCCACATTTTACCATCAAGTGGTCACTTCATACAATGACACGCTGACTAAGGACAATGTAACTAACTCCAATCTTTAAAAAAAATTGGAAACAGTCCAAAGTCACACAACTGTGAAGCGACAGTTTTGAATTAGATAACTTGGGTCAACTTTATCTGCCTAAAAGTCTATTGTGGGTTCATTCATGAAATAATATGAATATACTAACATGTCATGACATCAATAAAATACAATATAGGATTGTCAAAAAATAAAATATGTTCTACTGATAAAGGTTCTACAAACCTACAAAAGTTCTGAATATCTACAAATAATCACTTCTTTTTAGTTCAATAAGGAACCTCAGGGATCATGTACTCCCACTCCATCTGTAAAATGAAGAAATTCTGGCCCAGAAAAAAAATCTGTATTCATGTACTTGTGTGTATATGTATACATGCATGTAATCATGAACATATATGTGTTTATATGTATGTACATCTAGAAAGACACAGTTAGGTAGGTAGATAGATAGATAGATAGATAGATAGATAGATAGATAGATAGATAGATAGACAGATAGATAGATGGATGGATGGATGGATAGATACAGACAGACAGAGATATACAAAGAGAGAGAATTTATTAATGATAGGTTTGGCTATAGGAAAAAAAGGATATTAGTTCAATATTTCCACTTAACTGGACTGTATCTGCATATACATGATAAGAAATGAGTTTCTGAAACTGAAACCCAAAAATAATGGTTATTATAATGTTCCCCTCCAATACTCTGAATTGCTCATTTGACTCTGTTTACTTTTTCACATTTTCAGAAGGTATATCAACATTTCTCTAACTCAGTTCTCACTCCACTGACAAAGATTACTATTCCTCCACAGTTCCACATAAGCTTTTCTGAGCTCATGTGGTCAAACACAATAACCTAATGGTCAAGTTTCTAGTAATGAGCCTCTCTAAGCTTAAGAAACTAGTTTTCTGTTAATAGACACAAAGATCAACAGTGAACTGGTACCTGAACACTTTCCAGATTTTTAAGGACTCAAATCTGCTACACTACACTGGTATAACTTTTGAGAAGGCAGACTTGTTCCATTTTTTGAAGAAGCATTCAAGTAAATATTTATTGTCTTCATTATTTTGGTTAGGTGATGAGAAAATGTGCCTGCTTCTTCAGAGTAATAAAATAGCATTTAGCTTTCTACTCTAGTAATATTTAACAATGCCATCAATGGCATCCAATAAGTCTTATTCAAATGCCTTGTCATGGCTTGTCAGTGACTCCGAGTTTCCAAGGATTGTAGAAGGGACATAGAAAATTTGGTAGATTTTGTGAAAAAGGGAAAGAAGCTGCATGAAGAAAATAAGCCATCATAAGAGGAAAGTGAGAAGTTAACATATATATAGATGAATATTACATGATTAAAAGAAAAACAATAACAAAAAAGGAACCAGCGTGAAACATTCAACTGACAACACATTACGTATTTTGAAAATTAAGGAAGAGGTTGTTAACAACATTGGAAGCTAATAAGAAAAGAAAATTAAATTGACAAATAAATGTGGACCTTTTAAAAAACACTAACAAAATAGATGAACACTTATCTAAACAAATTTAAAATGAGTACAAAACAACTCATATAAAATAAATTCAAACCAATGGAGAGGAAATAAAATAAACTTACTTTATGTATAATTACATGCTAAGGAATCTGATAGTTGAAATTGAAGACTATTTACAAAAAAATATATAACATTCTGGTTAAGGGAAGAAAATACATTATTAAAAAACCCCAAATATTAGCAAAAAAATTAACAAATTACAAATAAACTCCCAAAGGTGGGAAAAGCACTGCATAACCAGATGGATTGGCAAGTAAACATTACTCAACAAAGCAAATATAATTGTACTATTATATACATATTTTTGCAAGAATTAGAAGAAAAAAGGTATAAATATGATGTGTCATATAAATTTCAAAATCATAAGAACGTATAATTCTATCATAAAAATTAAGTCTCAACATACTTATCGATATTTTTAAAGTTTTTTTTTACCATATACAATACGTTTCTCTTTAAAACAACACTAAATATAGAATAAAATCACTTTTCCTTACCATGTTAAGTAGCATTTATCTAAAACCAAAAGTGAACATTTTTATGTAATGGAGAAAGCTTTAAGAACTGTCCAGTTATAAAGTAAATATATCCATTATCAACACAATTAGTCAATAAAAATATAAATATTGTCTATACCAGCAAATAAAGCCAAACATCAGAAGCTTAAACATAAAGAGGAAAGAATCATCAAATTTTTCAGATAAGATGATGGTCCATCTATAGAAACTTAAAGAATAAAATATATAAATACACACACACAGCCAATCAATTTAACAAAATTAAAGAATAGAAAATAAATCTGGAAATAATTCAAACTCATCAGGAAGAGCTGGAAAGAAAAAGTCAAAACTTTCTACAGAATATGTAAAGTGTTTTGGAATTTATCAAGAAATACATATGTATGAGAACTATCTGAATGTAAGAATGAAATACTCAATGTAGGACAGACAGAGACACAGAGAAAGACAAAGAGTGACAGAGACAGATAGAGAGGTAACACTAAATAATTGTATCAACATTAATTGTCCTTGGGTAGTCTATTCCATCATAATGAAAATGACAGTTACTTAAATTGATTTATTATTCCATGATATTAAAACAAGATTGAGCTCAAAAATAAATAAAGAATTTCATGAAGAGGATCAAAATGTCAAGAATAAAATTAATTATTGTCAGAAAAATTTGAATGAAGAGGATATCAACATTACAAATATAAAAATAATTTGTTATTGGCAAAAAAAGATTGTAGATGTTTATCCATAGGGGTATGGTACAGCAAATTTGCTGTAATATATAGAATTAAATGAATTCTGTAGCTTAGTGTTCAATAAAACACAGTTCCCAGCTACCCATAATTAAGCAAAATCTGCTAAAAAAAAGAACAACAACAACTAAAAAATGGCTGGGCAGAAAATAGGTATGAATCAACACTTTACGCATGAGGAATCTCAGGCTTAAAGAGCTTTTAAATCACTTCCTCCCCATCACACAGCTGCTACATATCTGAGGAAGCATTTGAACTCAGGTTTTGCTAATTGTAAGCCCTGTGGTCAATCTGTTGTATCATTTTTCTCTTAATCTATTCCTCAGGAATGTTGAAAAAAGTGAGAAAAATAAATTATTAAATTTCAGCACATGATGCTAGCTTTTACTCTGAGATAGCTTTTTTTCTGATTTTAGGTTTATTCAGCTGAACATCATCCATGGTTTCTCAGAAACAAAATGGATGGTTCTTTGGAGAGGAGTAGAATCTCATATCTTAACAAGTTTCTCTTACAAGACTAAAAATAAGGCTGATGCTAGTTATTCAGTCAGTCATCTGTTCAATAAAATTAAATAAGGAAACTAGTGTATACCATCTGGAAATATCATGAAAGTGGAAAAAACATTTAAAGAAATCTAATTACAATTGAATAACATGTCCTCAGACTGCCCTTGGTTGGGACAATAGCATATCTATAGAAAACAGCTTGCAGTGACAATTATCACTATTTAAAAACCCCCACTACTTTATTAGCATCTCATTTAAGCTGGGTTATTTTGGGCACTTAATTATTTACTTCAGTGAAAGCAGAAGACAATATAATGAAGAATTTTGGATAGTTTTTCAAGCTTACATGCCAGCAAAAATCTTCATTCCTAAGCATTTTTACTATCCACCAAAGACTGAATGCAATAACATCATCATACACTGAGGTGGTGTAAGATTTCCAAAATCACAGATACTATTTTTAAAGAGGGTATTATCCAAGGGCAGTTAGATGGTGCAGTGAGTAGAGCACTGACCCTGGAATCAGAAGGACCCGAGTTCAAATCACTCCACAGAGTCTTAATACACTTACTATAGGTGTGACCTTGGGCAAGTCACTTAACCCTAATTGCCTGGCCTTCCCTCCTCCAAGAAACAAAAGACATTATCCGTAATTCAATAAGCAATAGTATTGACAAGGCACCTTCTAACTGCTCTCATTGGCTTAAATACATATCTTCCATCTCCAATCCAGCTCCCACACAGCTGTCAAAGTGATATTTCTAAAGCATAGGGCTGATCATAATCCTCCCCCTGCCCTTCTGTATGAGACACCAGGAGCTTCCAGTTACTATAAAATCAAATAATAACTGCTGTCTTTGCATTTAAAGATCTTCATATCCTGGCACATTCCCAGCTTTCCTAGTTTTTCTGACCTCTTCACCTAATGAAGCTGGATTTGCTTCTCTCTGTCATCTCTTTCTTTCTGCCTCTCTTATCTCTGCTGTCTGTCTACCCTATTACCTGTCTCTCTTTTTGTCTCTGTATACACACACATATATGTATATAGGTTTTATATATATATATATATATATATATATATATATATATATAAAATATGTATATACACATACACATTGACTATAATATATGTATATATGTGTCCTTATTTATTTACCTGTTATCTCCCCCATGAGACTGCAAATTTCAATATCCCTAAAAACTGGAATTATAAATGCTTGTTGACTGACATGGGACTGACAAATGGCATAAGGACAAATAGTTTCAGTAAGGATGTGTGTAGTGTGATAAAGACTGAAACAATTGATAGGATTAAACTGAACACATTTTCCACTATCAACTGAAAGTTTTTAATAACAAGGGTTGCTATTAATGACATGATTGTGAATATTTTCTGTACAAAAGGAGACATAGCATACAAATTTATGATAACTATATTTAAAGAATAATCTAGGTTGACTGTTGAGGACAAGTAATATCAAGGACTCACATTTTACCGTTACTATTATCATTCCAAGTAACATTGATGTTGGTTTTATGTCTGGTGCTCTTACTAGCCCTTAGCTGTGAGAATTGCATGCTACATTCTCCATCTCCATTAGAGCAATCAGCCTATGACATCTCACAAATGTAGCTTACATGACTACCTTCTGTTAGGACTTTGGAATATAGACAGAAGTATCCAAAAGATTCTAGAAACAAGAGCAGTATTATCCGTCTACAGGTTAAAAACAAAACAAAAATGTAAACTTTATAAAATCCACACAATGAACAATTCTATAAATGTAGGCTTTTTCAGTTTTCTATTCAATAGTCTATCTATACTGTAAAAGTATTTAGTTATATGGTATGTGCGTAAAAAGCAGTAAGAGCTATTTTAAGTAAAAAAAAAAAAACTATGACTAACTCTGTTCTTTGAAAAAGCATCTATTTCTCTTCAATTCTCTATGTTTTTCTTATGTCTATCATCTCTATCATTTTTATAGAAAACCTTAGAAATCTCCAGACTGCTCATCCTGCCTCCCAAATTACTCGCCCAAACTCAACCAAATGAAATATCAGAACATACAGAAAGGAACAAAGGTGACAACACAGTAGAGAAAATTTCTTGGGAAAGATCTGGGTTCAAATTTCAACTCAATTACACTTTGTCTGAACTTAGCCTTGCAGAGAGTAAGGAAAATTCCTAGAAGATACAACTCCCACCATGGGACTTCTCTTTTAATCTTGTCTTCTGAATGCCTCTTGGGAAATCATATTTCTATGATAAACAAATTCATGTTATCTCCTTCCAAGTGGATTTTTTGGACTCAAAGGCAAATTTTTCTCTCACTCTACAAAGAGTTGTTACATTTTCTCCTGACTTAAGTTCCCAGTATATCTCCTCACTTTCTTAATCTAAATAGATGTTCCAACTTCCACTTGATTGAGAAAATAATTATCTGCTTTGTATCCCTTCTTTTCCTTTGTTCCAAACCTCAAATGCTACCGCATCATGAACCATTTTCTTCTTCCTAGTGTGCAGAAAATCTCTATGTAAAAGGTAACAGAATCTATCATGCTTTAACTGAAGTAGGAAAAAAGAGGGATAGTAATCATATTTCCAGATAAAGCAAAGAAAAACATGCCCTGGTAAAAGTGAAAATCAGAGAAAATGTATTTTGCTAAAAGGTATCCATAGTAAATGAAGTAATATTTATTTTTAATACAACAAGTTTCTCTTACAAAAAACTTATTTCTCAAGTATATGGGGAACTGAGTCAATTTTATAAAAATAAGAAACTTTCCCCAACTAATAAATGGTCAAAGCATGTGAACAGTTAGTTTCAGAGGAAGAAACCTAAACTATACTCATATGCAAAAATGTTCTCAGTCAATACTGATTAGAGAAAGGTAAATTAAAATAACCCTGAGGTATCAGTTTACATCTTTAAGAAATGAAAAATCTTGGGGGACAGAACCGAGATGGTGGAATAGAAAAAGGCACATACACTATTTCTTCCCCCACAGCCCATAAAATACTTGTAAAAAAATGACTCTTAACAAATTCTAGGGCAGCAGAAGTCACAGAGCAACAGAGTGAAAGAGATTTCCAGTCAAAGGTAAACTGGAAGACCAACAAGAAAGGTCTATCGCACAGAGCATGGAACAGAGCATAGCCCAGCCTTGGCCACACAACACAGGGATGAACAGGACCAGAACAGGCCACCAAGGTGGAATCTCCAGTAGCAGTGGAGGTTCCTAGACCCCTCAACCCACAAACACCAAAGAAAGCATCAAGGCTCAGTGAGGGGACTTTTTCAAAAGGCCAGAAGGGAGCAGGGTCCACCCCTATCCGCAGCCTCAGGAGATGGCAGTGCCTGAGGCAGCAGTAGCAAGAGCAGTGGTGGCAGCAGCTGAAGTGTACATTTGTGGAACCCCCAGCCTAAAGCCACTGGAGGAATTGAGCCACTGATCTGAATCTCACCCTGAGCACGGTCTTGGGGTGAGGAGGAGTGCTGTTGTGGAGAGGGAATTCTACTACTCACAAATTCGAGGCAGAAAAGTTTTTTGGTTGCTCCCAGACCAGTGTACAGGCCAGGAGAGGAGTGAACTCCTCTCCCACGATTGTGTCACCTTGGAGGAACTGAGAAATTTCAGGTCCCCAGGGTATACTCTCCTCTTCACAAAGGAGTAAAAAATCAGGAAACCAGTTGGGAAAATGCCTAAAGAGGGGAAACAATAACACTACAGAAGGTTATTTTCCTGGTGAATAAGTATTTTCTTTGATACTTTCAGATGAGGAAGAACAATGCATACTGTCAGAGAAAGTCAAGGCTTCTGCATCCAGTACTTGCAAAATAAATATGATAAGGGCTCAGACCATGGAAGAGCTTGAAAAGTGAGTCAACTCACTAAAAGAGACCCAAAAAATGCTGAGGAAAGTAACACCTTTAAAAATAGGTTAGCTCTATTGGAAAAAAGAGGTCCAAAAAGCCAATGAGGAGTAGAAGGTTGGAAAAAGCATAATTAGCCAAATGAAAAGGAGGTTCCAAAGCTCACTGAAGAAAATAGTTCTTTAAAAATTAGAATGGAGCAGATGGAAGGTAATGACTTTATGAGAAACCAAGAAATTACAAAATAAAACCAGAAGAAAGAAAAAATAGAAGATAATGTGAAATATCTCATTGGAAAAACAACTGACCTGGAAAAGAGACAATTTAAAAATTATGGGACCACCTGAAAGCCATGATCAAAAAAGGAGTCTAGAAAAGAACATAGACCAAAATCTTTCATGATATTATCAAGGAAAAACTGCCCCGATATTCTAGAACCAGATGGCAAAATAAATATTGAAAGAATCCACCAATCACCTCCTGAAATTGACCCTAAAAGAGAAACTCACAGGACTATTGTAGACAAATTTCAGAGTTCGGAGGTCAAGGAGAAAATATCGCAAGCAGCTAGAAAGAAAAAAAATTCTAGCGTTGTGGAAATACAATCAGGATAACACTGGATCTGGCAGCTTCTACATTAAGGAATCAAAGAACTTGGAATGGGATATCCCAGAAGTCAAAGGAACTGGGATTAAAACAGAGAATCACATATGCAACAAAACTGAATAAATACTTCAGGTAGAAAAAATGGTCATTCAATGATATAGAGGATTTTCAAACATTCTTGATGGAAAGACCAAAGCTGCATAGAAAATTTGATTTTCAAACACAAGAATCAAGAGAAGCATGAAAAGGTAAACAGGAAATAGAAATCATAAAGGACTTTCTAAAGTTGAACTGCTTACATTACTACATGGAAAGATAATATTTGTAACTCTTGAGACTCTTCTCAATATTTGGGTAGTTGGAGGGATTATACACACACAGAGCACAGGTTGATTTGAATTAGAAGGGATGATATCTAAAAAATAAAATTAAGGGGTGAGATGTATATGTTAGGAGGAGAAAGAGAGAAATTGAATGGGGCAAATTATCACTCATAAAAGAGAGAAGAAAAATCTTTTTCACTGGAGGAGAAAAGGGAGGAGGTGAGAGGGAAAAAGTGAAGCTTACTCTCTTCACATTTGGTTTAAGGAGGGAATAACAGGCACAGTCAATTTGGTATGAAAATCTGTCTTACAGTACAGGAAAGCAGGGGAGAAGGGGAAAAGTAGGGCAAGGGGAATGATAGAAGGGAGGGCAAACAGGAGGAGTAATTAGAATTAAACACTTTTGGAAAGGGGCAAGGTCAAAAGAGAGAATAGAATAAATGGGGGACAGGATAGGATGGAGGGAAATATAGTTAGTCTTACACAACGTGACTATCATGGAACTCTTTTGCAAAACTACACATATATAGCCTATATTGTATTGCTTCTTCTCAGTGGGGACGGGAGGGGAAGGAGGAAGGGAGAGAAGTTGGAATTGAAAGTATTAGACAGATGTTGAGAATTGTTCTTGCATACAACTGGGAAATAAGAAATACAGGTAATGGAGTATAGAAATCTATCTTTCCCTATAAGAAAAGAGGGAAGGTGGGGATAATGGAAGGGTGGGGTGTGATAGAAAGGAGGGTATATTGAGGGAAGGGGTAATCAGAATGCAATGCATTAAGTGGTGGTGGGAGGGGAGAGATGGGGAGAAAATTTGGAACTCAAAATTTTGTAGGAATGAATGTGGAAAACAAAAATAAATAAATAAACGTTAAAAAAAAGTATTCAGTCTAAAAAAAAAAGAAATGAAAAATCTTGGAGGAGATGATGGAAAAGATGGACATTAACAAACTGGAGCTAGAATAGTGAGAAGTTCCAACTATTTTGGAGACAATCTGTAACTATGAACAAAGGGCTGTAACACTATTCATATCCTTGGGCTCAGCAATACCACTATGAGATTTCTATTCTCCCAAAGGTCAAAGAAAGAGGCCCTACATCTAAAAACTTACATGTAAAAATATTTATAGCAGATCTCTTTTTGGTAACAGGGATTAGAAATTGAGGGATATTCATCAGTTGGTGAATGGCTGAACAAGTTGTGGCATATGATTGTGAGTACTGTTGTGAGATAAGAAATTATGAGAGCAGTGGTGTCAGGAAAAGAATCATGGCAAGAACTATATGAACTGATGTAAGTTGAAATGAACAGAACCAAGAGATCATTGTATACCACCACAACAGTATTGTAATTATAATTGACTGTGAAGTATTTTGCTACTCTGATCAATATAATAAAATTTGAAAGGATTCATGATGAATGAAAAAAAAAGAAAAAAAAATTATGCACCTGCAGAGAAAGAAAACTAATGGAAGACTAATGGAAACAAATAGTAAAATAGATTAAAAATCTGATTCCAACAATATATTGTTTACAAGAAACACATTTAAAAATGAGATACATGCAGAGCTAAAGTAGAGAATTGGAGTAGAATTACTTAAGCTTAACCTGATGCCAAAAAAAGAAGCAGGAGTAGGAATTATTATCTTAAAAAAAGTTATTGCTGAAATAGATTTACTTGAAAAATATAAGCAGGGTAAGTACATTTTGAAAAAAGAAATTTACCATAGAAAATTAAATAATATCAATGTTGACCCTATGAGTGTTGAATACTAAAGCATCTAAATTTTTACAGGTTAAATAAATTAAAAGTGGACATAGATAATAGGACTATGAGAGTAGGTACTGTTAATCTTCCTCTTGCAGAGCTAGATAAGTCTAACAATACATACATACATACTAAATAAACAAACACACAAATGAATGAATGAATGAACAAATAAATGAATGAATGTATAAGAAAAATGTTAAAGAAGTGAAAAGAATTTTAGATAAACTAGATATGACAGATATTTGGAGGGAATTAAAAGGAAATACAAAGGAATATATCTTTTTTCTCAGTCCTTTGCAAAGATTGCTACCGTATTAGTGCATAAAAATACAGTAAAAAGCAGAAAAGGAGAAATATTAAATGTATCCTTTTCTGATCGTGATGCAATAAAAATTGTATTTAATAAGGGACATAGGAAATATAGATTAAAAACTAATTGGAAATTAACCAACCAAGCTTAAATAATGATTGTGTTAAAAAATAAATCACAGAAATGATTAATTTCATTAAATAGAATGACAATAATGAGACAATACATCAAAACCTGTGGATAGAGCAAAAGCAGTGATTAGTGGAAAATTTATATAAGCTAACATCAGTAAAATAAAGACCAGACTAATTAATTGGGCATACAATTAAAAATAGGTAAAATACAAATTAAAAATCCGCAATTAATCAATAAATTGGAAATTCTTAAAGTTAAAGGTGAGATTAATAAAATTGAGACTAAAATGTCCATTAAATTGATAAATAAAACTAGGAATTTGTTTCATGAAAAAATAAACAATAGATTAATTTGATTTAAAAAAAGAGAGAGAAAAAACAAATCACAAGCATTAAAAATGAAAAAGGTGAATATATCACTAATGAAGATGAAATAAAAAAATTGTAATGAGTTGTTTTACCCAGTTATATGACAAACAATTTAATAATTTAAATGATATACAGTACTATTTACTAAAATGTAAATTGCCTAAATTAGCAGAAGAAAAAATGGAGACTTATTTTAGAAAAAAAGAAATTGAACAGATCATAAATGAGCTCCCTAAGAGAAAAGCACCAGGACCAGATGGAATTTACAAGTGAATTCTATCAAATATTTAAAGATCATCTAATTCCAATATTAAATAAATAATTGGAAATAATAGTTAATTATTCAATCAAACTCCTTTTACGAAAGAAATAGAATACTGAGTGCAAATTGAAGTATAATTTTCTGTCTTTAGCTCTTTTCTTTGTGTGTGTGTGTGTGTGTGTGTGTGTGTGTGTGTGTTATGGTTAATATGGAAATGTTTTGAATGAATTCACAGATATGGTTGATTTCTTTTTGCTTGCCTCCTTAGCAGATTGGGGAGGGCTGTTGGGAAGGGGAGAATTTGAAATGGAAAATTAAAAAAGAAAAGGATACTTAAATAAGTAAATAATGAATGAATGTGAGTTTTTTTTTAAAGACTATTAAATGAGGCAAATATTTGTCTGAGGTGTTCCAATTGTTTTTGGATGAATTTTTTTTTTTGCTTTTTTTCTTCCATAATGTCGTTTTACATCATCATTTCAAAGATCCTGGATCTATTCCCTATGGCAGCCATTTCCACATAAAAAGAAAACAGTGGATAGAGTGAGAGATTAAGATTTGTAATATCCTTGCATAGAGATAGAATCCTGTCTCTCCAGGTAAGTTAAGCTTCAGTTTCCTTGTATGGAAAAAGGGACAAATAACCCTTATTAAAGGGTTTTTATGAGGACCAAATGAAATAGCATATATAAAGTGCTTTACAAACCTCAAAGTACAATAAACATATTAGCTACTACTGCTATCATCATCATCATCATCATCATCATCATCATCATCATCATCATCATCATCATCATCATCACCATCATCAATCAAAGGAAACCTAGGTAGAACAGTGCAAAATGTAGAGTGTAGGGGAATGGAGATTGAATTCTACCTCAAAAACTAGCTACGTCAGTCTAGATAAGCCACTTTTCTGAGCCTAAGTTTCCACATCCATAAAACCAGAGGTTTGGACTTGATGGTCTCCAATTCCAAATCCATGAATATTAGATCCTACCCAAAAAGAAAAAAAAAAAAACAACTTAATTACCAAATCGCTAATGATTAGACTCTACAAACTTAGATTACTCTTGAAAAAGAAGTCAAACTGATATATAGGTCATTAATGATGGAGCCAAGCTCAAAATCTTTTCTACTTCACGCAATTTGCCATGTTTCGCACTGTGTTGGCATATCCTCTGGGTATGTAAGATCAGCATCCTTGTGCTATGATGGAATATTGGATTATGTCTCTAGTAGAGAACCATTGAAATTTTGCTGTTATTCAGTCATTCTAGTCCTGTCTGACTCTGTGACTCAATGTGGATTTTTCTTGACAAAGATACGAGAGTAGTTTGCCATTTTCTTTTCCAGCTCATTTTATAGATGAGGAAATTGAGGCAAACACGATTAAGTGACTTGACCAAGGTCATAGAGCTAGTGCCAGATATGAACTCAAGAAATTCAGTCTTGTTGACTTTAAGCCTGGTGATCCATCCACTGTACCACCACTTTATCCACCTCGGAAATTGTGATTATTATATCTACAGAGATAATTTGAGAATTTTTAGACAATTTGGTGACCCAGCAATTGACGAATATATGTGTACATGATGTATATATGTATGTGTGTGTATACACACACATGTATATGTATGTGTATGTGTATGTATATGTACAAATACATATATTCTCCAATTAATTTTAACATTCACAAAATGAAAATGCATGTAAGATGATCTTTTCTTTATTTTGTGCTGTCACTGGAGATCTAGCAATGCTCACTAACTCACTCCTTCCCTTCCACAAAATAGAAGTCTTTCCTCATATCAAATATGCTTAGTTCAGCAAAAAAAGAAATTACAACACATTTACCAATGGACTTCTACTCAGTCTTTTCTTGTGGCTGTTATTCTTTCTATACTGTAAGGTCTATGTGTGTTTTGCATCAAGTTCATAATAAGTGGAAAAAAGCCCTATAACTCCAATAGATAAAATTAAGAAAAAATTCAAGAGAGGACGAGGAATAATGAATTAGAGTGGCTCGTGTTGTAGCAATACATTTCTTTATGGGCTTTGTGGGATCTAAATTTCAGGCCCTGTGACAAATCTTTAAATGGCATTGGTTAGTTATTTATTTCATGATAATATAAAAAAATCAGTAATACTTATATTTCTAAAAGCTACCATTCCAAAATCAGTCATACAGTAGATGAAATATAATTTCTAGTGACTTCTTTTAAATCTATTGCTTTGCTACATATGTTGAAGGAGGATGAGGGAGGAATAAAGGATTAGAGAGCTCAGTTCCAACTAATGCTGATACAAAATTAACTTATGTCTTTTCTTAGTATTTTATTTTTGAAACCTTCAGCAAATTTCAGTACTCTGGAATCAACTATATTATGAGAAGATAAATTTAATCATTTTGTAAAGATGGATCAACACTGATTCTTATCTTGTATCACAGAATCATAGAATTTTAAATTGAGAAGAGAGCTGAGACATCTTCCATTCCATTTTCCTCATCCTCAAGTTGAGGAAAAGTGAATTGCCAATTTCTTATGGTTCACCAGTCAGGGAAAGAATGATAATTAGAATATATGCATCATGACTTTCAGCATTATTAATTTTCCATTCCTTTAAAGTGCATCTCTCACTCTGGAATGTACTTTTTATTTTCTTTGTTTTTCACCCAGCTATTATATAATTTTTAATATTCTCACAAACACTGAGTTTCAATTACTATTAATGTTAAACATAAGTAGTTTTTTCCTTTATTCAAGCCCATTATTTTAAAAACTTAAATCATTATGCTTAGCTTGTCACCTTGTCTCAAGCACTTATCTATGGTGATCCCTCTAACATCATGAAGAGGTAATTTTAAGTACAATCTACATACATTTTGTGCAATTGGAGAGTAATGATATCTCATTTCACTTGAAATATATTAAAAGCCACATTCTTCTGATGTGACAACTACTCCCTAGAGCTAAAGAGAACATTTTGGGAAGCTGGTTGGCCCATTGTGGACCACTCAGATTCTATTCTCAATCTTACCCTGAAGTCATCATTTTTCAAAAAGCACAAAGATGTATTTTTTTAATGAAATAATGTGATAGAATGGAAGAGCAGATAAGAATGGATGAGACTTTGTATGAGGAAACTGAACTTCAGATACGATACAGGAATTATGTAAATTCATAAGGTTATTTAACAGTCAGATTAGATATTAGAGCACACCTACACATATATAACAAAACACAAGTAGAAGTTGATGCTTAATTATGCTTATTATTGAGTATATATTATAATATAATAGATGGACAATGGTAAAATATAGCATTAATACTATTCCATGTTCAATATATTCCTATAAGGCATATTCAAGCCTGTAAATATATAATTATGTATTTTGTATGTTTATTTCAAATATACTATAGATATACTATACTGATGACATGAATAAAATATATTGTACCATGTTCATTTATATTGTATATTACATAATATAAATATTTACATATTGAATGATTGATTAAATAATTGATTAAAATAATGTTATATTGATATCAGTAAATATATACTTAACATTTTATGATTATATGTGAATATGTATAGAAATATGCAATGGAAATATATGAACTCTTATAATTGTATGCATGTGTATATTTCATGTGCATTTATATACATATATTTATACATGCATAAGTGTACATGTATGTGCATGAGTATATACTTTTTCATGGATATATGTGTGTACACACATGTGAGGGTACACAAACATACAGATTCTGTGTTTGAAAGACAAAGTGAAAGGGGATTGTGTGTAAATGTGTGCTATCTCTGTAAAGGAAGTATGAAGAGATAGAGAGAGGAGATGGAGTGTTGTATGCAAGGAATGTGTTTTTTTTCTTGTTCAGGAAAGAGGGAAATACACTTACTCCATATGGGAACTTGGAAAAGTCCTTTACCTTCTGTAAGCCTTAATTTCTTCCTGTCTGCACCGAGACAAAATGAATCATCACTTTGAACTCTAATTCTCTATCCTGCATTCATTTTTGATTTGCTTTACACTAACAGTGATTGCTGATGCTTTGCAATTTTCTAACCTCAGTCTTCCAAGTAATTAATGATCTAAAAAGAAAACACTTAAAAGCACCATGGGAACTTACTATTTAAAGAAGTCGCAGAAAAGAATAATTTTCTAATGTACATAATTGTTCCCAATTTATCTGTTTAAGGAGATTGAATTTCTTTATATTTGCTTCACTCAGTATGGGCTATGTCTACACATGAATTATTAGTCTTGTGAATTTATGAAAGGGAACTCCCCATTTGCTAATAAAGAAATTTAAGGTCAGGGAGTTTAAACAATTTTATAATGATCCAAGTCACAATAGCATTCTAACTGTCCTTTCTGTACTCTGCTGAAACCCAGAACACATAACAAATCGTCTGGGGGACTTTGTACATTGACTGTGTACATACTCAGACACATGAATGCACACACACACACACACACACACACACACACACAGAGAAATGCAGACTTTGCTTGATGCTGAAATGTGTCTCAATCTTCAGGGAAATGTGGCAGCCATTTAAGAAAACACAAGAAAGTTACACAACTGTTCAGAACAGGAAATAAAATATACATAGACTTGAGACTCCTCTGGGGAATATCATGGAATCTGAGTCTCTGCAATGAAATGTAACTAGGACACTGAGACTAACACTTTGAAAAAATTGAAATTGGTTCTTGATCAACTGTAACTGTCACAGATTCCCACTGTACAATTATCTTTTTATTCAGAGGTCAGAAGAGTTTGACTCATTCTGACATCAATAAATAAGTCTTATTGTTAAAGTGCTCCATTATGCAGTTCAATTAGCTGCCTTCCTTGATTGACTGACTACACATGGCTGAGACCTCCACTGACTCTGATAGCCTATAAAACACTAACTGGCCTTAGTGGACTAGAGATATGCACACTAGCATTTCTGCTTCTCTAGAGTTCTATAAGATTTCTGTAATCCTTCTTAACCTCCTAGCAATGCTCTATACTCTTGTTTCTGGACGCTGCATGTTGCGATGGCCATAGGTATGGGTGGTCTTGTTGAATCACCATGAAAAACAATGAAAAAATTTGCTTTTGTAAGTCAAATTCTTTCTGGAAATAAATTCTTCAGAAAATTTATTAGGGACTTCCTGAAAATCCACTTAGGGTTACAAAGAAGACAGATTCTTCATATCACCTCAAAGGTAACAAATAAGTGAACAAACGTGTACATGTACATGTGTGTATTTGTGTGAGTAGTAATAGTAGCAATAGTAGCAGCGGCAGCAGCAGCAGCAGCAGTAGTAATAGTAGTAGTAGTAGTAGTAGTAGTAGTAGTAGTAGTAGTAGTAGTAGTAGTAGTAGTACTAGTACTAGTACTATTACTAGTAGTAGTAGCAGTACCAGTAGTAGTAGTTCTTTGAGAGCCAGTATTGCATTGGTTTCCTATTTATCTCCTTAAAGCTTAGAATCGTGCTTTGCATGGAGTAAATAATTATTTCGTTTAAATTTGTTAATCCATTCTTTAAAAATTAAAATACCTGAAACTAGTATTCAGAAAAAGGAGAGGAAAGGAACCGTGAAAGGGAAGAAAAAAGGGAAGACAAAAAGAAGAGTAGAAGGGAAGAAGAAAAGATGAATGGAAGTAAGGATGAAGGAGGAATGAGGGAAGAGATGGAGGAATGAGGGAAGAAAAAGAGGAAGAAAATGAAAGAAGAAGAGTCAGAAAGGAGGGAGAGAGGAAAGAAAGTTAAGAGATGGAGGGAGGAAGGGGGAAAAAGAGGGGGGGAGAGAGAGAGAGAGAGAGAGAGAGAGAGAGAGAGAGAGAGAGAGAGAGAGAGAGTGAAAGAGAAGGTAAAGGAATGGAAAATAAACTATACGTGGAATCAAAAGAAACTGAAAAACCTAATTACATTAATACTTTCAATCTTCTTAGATGTCATCAAGGAATATAACCAAAGTGAAAGCTTTAATGGGTCTTCCAAACTAATGAAATGGTGGCCAGGTTTGCAGCAAAAAATCCTGCAACCTCCATTATTCTAAAATGCACTTTAGTATATAGCTTCAATAATTAATGAATCTGTTCAAAAATTATGTTAAACACCTATTATGTATAAGGTTCTATAATAGTCACATTAAAAGAAGAAAAGATAACAAAGATGTATCTCCCCATGGAACTTAACAATTTAGTAGGATCATAATAGAAACACACACACACACACAAACGCACACACCCCAAAATATAGCACAATGAGATGTATCAGAATTTTATGTAGTAAACCTCAAGAGAGTTGAAATGATCACTATATCATTTCTGAATGGGTGTGGAGAATCTCAAGAAAGTGTAATTTTTAAGTAGGAAGTTGAAGTATGGACACTTTCAGGAGGTCAAGATGGCAGAATGGGTATTATGGATAAAAGGAGCAGTGTGAGCAAAGATATGGAGGAAGCAGAAAACTAGCAATGTTTAAATTATGGTGAATAGTGCAACTTGACTGAATTGAAGAATGCATAGTTGGAAATAACGTGAAATAGGAGTCATTATACTTACTTCACAATGTCTCAGATACTTGCAAAAATAGAAATAGACAGATTATTAGATGACAGACAGATGAAAGATAGATGGATAGACAAATAATTTAAGTAGAATAGTAAAGGAACAACCAACTATATTGCAGCATTATTTTCCACCATTTTGAAATTAAATGGAAGTTAAACAGTTCCTGTATTGATTAAAGAGAATTTTTGAGAAATATTTTTTAGGGATTTTAATTTCTTCTCCATGACCCTGCCACCTTACCGAAAATGAAACATGATATATTTTGAATTTTATAAGAAAACTGACATAAATCAAAGGAAACATTTATAATTACTGTTTAAGTTTTAAATTCAAAACTCTCCCCTGACCTGCCTGTTTTATGTCAATAGCTTGT
This sequence comes from Notamacropus eugenii, assembly GCF_028372415.1. Lineage (NCBI taxonomy): Eukaryota > Metazoa > Chordata > Mammalia > Diprotodontia > Macropodidae > Notamacropus > Notamacropus eugenii. Next base: position 108,488,779 of record NC_092878.1, read on the forward strand.
GCTATATTCAAGGCTGTCATTTTCTCTACAGTAACAAACTGGCCTAATACTTTTTTTTCCTTTATAGACAGCTATCTCTCTATAATTTTTCTTAAGCAAGAATATGAATTGGAACAGCAATATCTTTTTTGTTTATTTTATATTCTGATATTATCCTTCAATGAGAGATTTCAGAAAACATTTTCAACCATTTACTCATATGATTATTGGCATTACTACTGAAATGCAAGTCAATAAAAATAAGTGGTATTCAGTAAATAAAAACACCAGTCATAGTTTAAACCACTAATTAACCATAATGCCACCTATGCTACTTATGATGAAAGAATGGTTTTTACTACCAGAAGCACTAAAAAAAGAATGTGTTCTGTCAATCTGTCATATTTAAATTGAGAATTTATGGATGACTAGATTTATATAAATTATAAAGTTTTAAGTACACATCACTTAATTACTTCCATGACACAATACCCATTTTATATTCAGATGGATTATTGCAAGCAAAGTAAAATATTATTCCTTCAGTACTAGGGTCACAGACCCAGGGACAAGATTCCTAGGCTATAATAGAAGGCATCCAGAATAATGTCAATTAAAATACATTATGCAATTTTATATGCACAGGATTCTAAAGAGAGCAAAGATACCATGTATCAGTATCCTAGTTCCTTTGCAGTTAATCTGTCTAAATAAAAACCCATATAATGGTATTAAAACACCAAATACATCATAGTAATGGGAAGATTATTATTTCCTCATTAAAAAGGAAGAAGCAAATTGAAAGTTCTTCTAAAGTAACAAGACAAACAGGTTAAAAACTTAGAGAAATTCTTTGGAACTTAGAGATATCACTTTACAGAACAATAAGAAAGGCTGACAACAGGCATATTCCACTGCATTTGTTAAATTTAACCAGTGGCCACTTACCTTTGGAAGGAGCCTATGAAATGGCAAAGATAGAAGGGTGAATTCTGAAGATATCTAAATACATACTGAGAAGAGTGTACTTACACATTAATCACTTATGGATTATGGATACATATAAAATAGGTATAACCAAGACATCTGTATGAGAAGGCATACAGAGAATGTATCTGAGAGGGATATAGAGAACATATTGGACCAGGGCATGCCTATGTAAAGACTATTAATGCCTCAGATGTTCTGATGTCTTGGAAGTCTGGACATTGGTTTTTTTGGGAACTCCTCAAAACTAAGTTTTCCTTTCCAGTGATCCTCATCAGATATTATGATCCAATTCTCCAATTGTCATTTAGATCTTCAGATATCTTGATGTTCAACTAACAGCTCATCTGACTTTCCTTAGGTAATTAAATCTCATGTTACAAATTTGTCTTAAGAGTGAACACTTTATCAAACTACAATATTATTAATTAATACCTCTCCTATATTTACTGAGCATGTTATGATTAATAAGTGTCTATCCAGACCAGTCAGCCAGTGTCTCAAAAGTTCTCATTCTATTATCCAGATTGCATAAGATAGGATCTTAAGATAAAATCAAATCTGCTCATTGAGCTCTTCTTTTCTTTTGTTTCACTCTTTAAATAAATGGACAACTGATTTTTTTTTTTTCTCCAGGAGTATCTCAGTTCAATTGGAATCTAGCTTGTGGTCAGAAACCTGCTCTAGTTCTTAGATTTTATACACTTTGGTTAAAATAAATTGCTTCATGTATCTTTTTTTTTTTTTTACTTTTGGAAAAGGAACTGAGTTATCTGGTGATGGAAGAAATGTTTAATGCCTACCATCTATGTTCCTCTATTCTAAGCCAGTAGCAATGACGGCGCTAACTAAAGAAGAGAAAAAAGTTTGGAAAGCTCAAGTTATCTTCCACAAGCAATTCTTGTTAATCTAGTCTCTCTCCAATCATTTTATTTGTGAATCTATACTTCAAAATCATTTTGGTTGGCCCTTTCTTCTGATGTAAAATTTACCTGTAGTGTCACCATAAGCTGTCTCATGAAAGAAAGCAGCTCAGCAGTTTCAGATTTCAAAATGTACTACAAAGTGATAAGCATCAAAACAATCTGGTACTAGCTAATAAATAGATTTATATATCAGTGGGGTGTATTAGGCATACAATACATAGAAATAAATGAGCAAGGCAATCTAGCATTTGATAAACCAAAAGATACAAGCTTTTGGGGTGATAACTCACCAACTGATAAAAAATTTCTTGAAAAACTGAAAAGCAGTTTTGTAGAAACTAGGCATAGTCCCACATTTCATGCTGCATACTATGATGAAGTCAAAGTAGATAAATGATTTAGAGATAAAATCTGATACCATAAGTAAATTAAGGGAGAATGAAAAAAGTACCTGTACTACCTGTACATAAGGGAAGAGTTTGTGAGCAAATAATAGATAGAGAGGATTATGCAAAATTAAACTGATAAATTTTTATTATATAAACAAAGACCAGGAGGGAGAAGCAGGAATGATTATTTGGAGCTGAAAAAAACGTATCTTTTACTTGAGTGTAAGGTATGTTAATCAGAACTGTGAGGTGGTTGACAGCATCAGTTACTGATTTTCTTTTCAATAGAGGTCTTCAAGAAAGGGTAGATGTCTACTTCTCAGATAACATCTTATCATACGTTATTACTATCAGATCTTATTCTCAGATATTATATTATTATCATCAAGGATTATCCTATAGATAGATTGATTTTCATATATACATTTTCATGTTGTCTCCCCATTAGATTGCATACTCCTTGGGGCAGAAATTGTCTTTTGGCTTTTTTAAAAAATATCTCTAGCTCTTAGTACAGTAACTGGCACATTGCTGGTATTTAATAAATGTTTATTGATTGATGGCTTGATATATGTGTTGAATTTTATACCCTCTGTAGATTCTCTCAAATTTGAGATTCTATAATTCTTAAAAGTCTTTTTGTATTCCAGAAACATATGAAATTGAGATGAAACAGCTGAAGGCTGAGTTATAAAGTCTTGTGGTATAAATGAAGCCCTAAATTCAAAATTAATAGTGTTACTCTGAAACTTATATTCAGATATATTGAATTTATACTGGGGTATACCTTGTCTTTCATTTAACTGAAAGGAAATATTAGTAGTAAAAAGAAGATGCAAATTTAAATCCATCAGTATGCAGAACACTAATGTCATGGTGACTTCAATCTTTGATGTTATAATGTCAGTGCTTGCTAACACTGAATTTCATAAAGAAAATGTTGCTGCCACTTTTGCTTGACTCTACAGAACATACTGAAAATGGAAAAGTCTTGAGAGACCTTCACTGAACGCACACCATTTTATAGTTACTTAAATTATGGAATTATTAAATTAAGGTTTACAATTCTTTGCATACTTGACCTAATTAACCTCTACAAGGACCATGTGTTAATGGTGCTGCAAGTATCATTTAGGGCATGGCACTACTTTGCTATCCTGGTTTTTCCAGGTCAAAGCTTCTGTAGGGTTCTCACAGTCCTTCTGCGTATCCCCAGACTTCATGGATAAATCTGCAAAATATTATCAATAAGTTTTTTCATTTTTCCTTCTGCAATGTTATGATTTCCTGGGATCTGTGTAGAGGACCTGAATTCCCCTGGTTCCAATCATGACTTTTCCCATGTTATTATGTGTATATGCATATCTTTCTATCTGTCTGTCTATCTATCTATCTATCTATCTATCTATCTATCTATCTATCTATCTATCTATATCTATATTTAGCTGTGCATGTATGTATGTATATGTATGTATATATGTGTATATACATATGGGTGTATAGGTATATGTGTACAGGTATATATATATGCATACACGTAAGTATACATGCATATGTGCACATGTCCATATATATGCATCTATACATGTGTATTTGTGTATATACCTAAATATATGTATATACATATACTTATATGCATATACATATATGTGTATATGTACAAACATACATACATATGAGACTTTATGTGGAATGGTGTTCTTGATACTATGGGTATTCAAAGAAGTATAATGCATAGTATCTGTGGTCCAAAGGTTTAGTGAAGAGGTTTAAATCATATCTATGAATCATTTCATAATTAAATGTCAAATAATCAATGCAGGGGGCAAAATTTCAAATCCAATACTAGATTTAAATCAGTATTATAATGAGTTTGAATTAGAATTAGAATGATCAATTCTTATGTTGACTTTCATAGGAAATATTTCAAGTTGTAGCATGACCTTTATGCAAAGGGTGAATGCAAACTTGGTTGAGATATCTCTTTGCAGCTATTTTGCTTAGGACAACTGGCCTGGAACAATTTTCCATAAACCAAGCCTGAAGCTAAATTCCTTCTCCCCTACTCATAACACAAATCCGTCTTACTCCACGTCCTCTGTCCAATCATTCCAGAATACTTTGGACCAAGAAGGGCATGTATTGGTAGAAAAATTTTCAAAAGGAGTGTGTCTTGGACAAGACGCATCCCAGGAAAATCGTAGAGAGTAGCACGAATCTGGAAGCTTCCAAACACTTGCCAAAGTGACCTCTACGCTCATTGATGATGATAAAAGGATTGTCTGTAGATGGAGGATTACAAGCAAATAGAACCATATAATGTTGGAATGTGAGATTTAACTTATTCCTTATCATATTTTAATATAGATTTTCCTAGAAAACTATTTATTTGACAAAACAGTAAGTCAAAATCCGGGCAGCTCAAAACTAGGAGTAAATGATCAACAATTATAATAGTTGCCATTGATGGAGTTTTTGAAGCACAGAAAAACAGTAATGCAATTTGTCTAAATTATAATTTAAATGATTGGCTAAAAAAAGGAATAGGACTCTGATCAATTCCTTGGTGAACTTTTACCAAAAGATGATTAGTATGGTCTACATTTATGTATCACTCTTCAAAAGAGTTATAAATCACTCTAGAAACTATCAAGTCACCAAAACAGTCAATCATCAATTATTTATTAACCACTCAATGCATGTTAAGTTCTATTGATCCAGACATGGAAAAAAATGGAATAATTCCTCTTCTTGAGGTGCTATAATTTAACCTATTTCTCAGGGAGTTGTTGGACTAGATTTCTTCTTAGATCATTTCCAAGTCTAATATTATGTTATTGCATGTTTTTAGCACTTTGCAGTAGGTATAATACACTAAATTCCTTTTCTGATATCTCATCACATTAAGGGGTGATTCTTGGTTCACTATATGATCTTAGGAAATTCATTAACCTTTTCCAAAAATGTATTTTCTTCTATAAATGGGTACATAAATAGCACTTACTAAAATGTTGTGTGTGTATATGTTTTGGTGAGGAGCAAATGGGATAATATATACAAAGTACTTGACAAACCTTAATGCACTATATACATGTTAACTCTCACCACTATCATCATAGCTATTATAGGGAGCGTGTGATATTGGGAACAAAGATCCAGTCTCACCAGCGGGAAGACCTGGCGTCAAGATCTACTTTTGCTTCATATTGACTGTGTCACCCTTGGCAAATTGCTTAAACTCTCAGTGCCACCAAACAATTCTTTAGAATTATAAATTGCAGAGAAAGTGTAGACCTACATTAGTAGAAGGGATCTCCTTATTTGGAAAATTTATATATCAATTAAAACATAAATCTATTTTAGCAATAACACTAATACTTAGTGTTATTGTTATCATATTAGCATGGAGAGGAATCTTTGGTTGAAAGCTTTTAGACAGTAATGAAATCATGTCTCTTTAAAAATCTCCATGTAGAATATGAAGCAATAAATGTTTTCCTTTTGTGATAATAATGGTGGTTATTTCTGTTAATTACTCTTGGGAAAACTCCTGTATTCTCTTCTCATTTCTTCCCTGCAGTTTCTCCTAGTTTTCATTGTCTCTGAATTATTATCTTTCTACTCCAGGTCATGACTTATTTCTTTATAACCCCTGTGTTTTGAGAGACACTAACCTGAGTTTAGAAATGTGAAAAGTTAACAAGCCTTTGGGAAGCAAGCAAGGTAACTTGAAAGAAAACAGTAAGGAAATGAATATACAGTGATAGGAAACTACATTTTGAAAGCAAAGCCTATGATCACCCTAAACGAGTTACACGCTGAGGGATTTTTGATACATTATGTCAGAATGTAATGCCATTTGGGATGGTGTTCAAAATGATATTGGCCTTTTATATTGCCCTACTGATTTGGAAACCTGCACCTAATACGTACTACAATATTATCCTCAGGACAATTGGCTGCTTTACAAAACTCTCCCATTATTTAAAATTGGTCCTTTTCTCCTCAACAGAATTACTCATTTTTTGCCAAGCTGAAATTTATTTCAAACTTAGGTTCAATGCTTTTAGAATATTCTTCCTTCATCCTCAGTTCATAGCAGTGAAAAAGAAATAAATGTAGTTATTATGGAATATCCTTAACAATAAAATTAAAATAAAGTATTAAGGGTATCAGAAATTGATTGAACAAATGCCATTGGAGGATTGTCTGCTGTCAAAAGAGTGGATATTCTATAAGTAGCTTTCAAAAATTTCATGTGATCATTAACATTATTTCATTAAATCTCAGTGAATGACTCTTTTTTCAATCTATATTAATAAGAAAAAATGAACACATTGTTTACTATGCAACAGGTAGTTTGTTAAGCCTTTTATAAATATTATATTATTTGATCCTCAAAATAACCTAGACAGGTAGATGTTTTATGATCCCTAGTTTGCAGGTGAGGAAAATGAGGAAGTAATGAATTTTCCTAAAGCTAGTAAATGTTTGAGGCTGAATCTTTGTTCAGCCTCAGTAAGGAAATGGATATACAGTTGACCCTAACAAGTGATCCTTATGTTGTGCTGTGGGGCAGCTAGGTAGCACAATGGAGTGTCAGGACTGAGGTTCGGAAAACACACCTTTCTGAGTTCAAATCTGACCTCAGAATCATTAGCTATGTGACCCTGGGAAAGTCGCTTAACCCATTTTTGTCTCCATTTACTCATTTGTAGAATGAACTGGAGAAGGAAATGTCAGACTTTACCAATATCTGTACCAAGAAAACTTTTAATAAAGGCTATTACTTAAAAAACAAAACAAACAAAAAAACTACTCAACAGCCAAAAAATGCTTTCGTGACAGCTTGAGAAAACATTGGCTAAAGTTAGCATTTCTTGACAGAAGAAGAAAGAAAAGAAGAAAATGATTTTAATACCTCATTATTTTTTGGACCAAATAATGAAGGGCAAAATTTTGGGGGGGTACTTATGGCCATCAATAATGAGGGGAACATAGTGAACTAGAATCACTATCATCCATTTACTTCTACTACAACCACTATATAATAATAATAATAATAATAATAATAATAATAATAATAATAATAATAATAATAAACTCAGAAGTAGTGATGACAATAATCATTCTTTCAAAGCCCAAATCATTGCCCATGTTGGGGTAACTAGGTAGTGCAGTGGATAGAGCACCAGTGCAGGAGTCAGGAGGACCTGAGTTCAAATCTCACCTCAGACACTTGACACCCATTAGCTGTGTGACCTTGGGCAAGTCATTTAACCCTAACTGCCTTATCCTGGGTCATCTCCAGTCATCATGATGAAAATCTGGTCACTGGATTCAGATGGCTCTGGAGGAGAAGTAAGGCTGGTGACCTGCACAGCTCTCCCTTACTCAAAACAAAGTCAACTGCAAGTCATGTCATCATTTCTGTGATGGCATGGTCTTCTTCGGCAACCAAGGACAAACACACATTGTCCATGTTCTAAAAAGAGGCAGGCTATGGCAAAGTAGGGAGTTTGAATGCCAGGAAGGCTCAGTTAAAATCCTCTAACTCCATTACAGTAGCTTTGTGCAGAAACTCTAAAATGCTGGCAAATTGGGATATGATAAAGCTGGTGATCATGTTAACACCCTGGTCAGCGTAATTAAAATGCTTTTCACTATCAAAGACAAAGACTGAGTGTTAGAACGTGGTTGGCTGAAGAGTTTTGAAAACACCTTGATGATTAGATTGACACACAGGACAAAGGAAAGATTGTTGATCAGTAATGTTATGGTAGCAATAGCCTACTTGCTATCAATGCTTCAGTACAGATGGAGCAATTCTTAGTACATGAGAAATGTAAGGACGACAGGAATATTTTCAATATATGCTACTACTATATCATGGCAAGTTTGGAAATACATCTCATTACTCATAAGAAAGAGTTTCATTCTATTTCTTGTCTATGGTACCCTTAACTTGAATCACAAATACACATGCAACACACACACACACACACAAATGTGTTTCTGTATCCATATCTATATCTATTCTCCACTGAGTCCTGAAATGACTTTATCCCTAAGCCTTGATTAAATAATATAAGAAATGAAAAAGCACAATTTTTTTTTAAAAAAGGAAAAGCTGAAGAACCTGGGGTCATTGAAAACTTTTCCTATAATTCTAAGAAATGAAAAATCACAAAAAAAAAATTTAAAAAAAGGAAAAGCTGAAGAACTTGGGGTCATTGAAAACTTTTCCTATAATTCTAGAAATCATACCAAAAGATGAAATGGAGGACCAGAAGAAACATACTGATATGACTACCTTTAAGCACAAGCAAAGTGGGATTTTTATTGTTTTTTTTTTTTTTTTTTTTTTTGAAATCCAATTTCCTATGCTCAGGCTAAATTGGAAGTATCTGAAGGATTATTCTCCTTTGAGCCATAATAATTCACAATTATGTTCAGTCATGTAGGTTTTGTTCCTTCTGGCTCTTAACCAATCAGTATCCAAGTCTTTGTTATATATTCTGGGAGATTAGAATTTTGCTTTGGGGGTTCACTCATGAGAAGGACCTTTTGATTCCCTGGATGGGACTCTGAGTAGCTGTTTGTGAAGAGCCTCTGAGTACTCAGATTTGGTGCTGTCCTGGTCTGCTGGGGTATGGAGGTGGCTGTATTACTTTGTTCAGACAGTTTGAGTTGAATCTCTGTGCTTGTTTTTTCTTTACTCACTTCTTTCTCCTTCTCTGTATTTAGAGTACGATTGTTGACCCCTTTACAGTTGTCTTTACTTTAGAAACAGCAGATCAAAGAATCTGTGCTAGCAGCCCACTCTGCATGCTAGTGTGCTTGCTAATACACCACCATATCAAATAAATGATTTTGATGAGGAAATAAGAACACTTTGTATAGAATATTAAAAAGTTCTTTCTCTTTTAGTTTAATGGGAAGTAAATAGAACTGAATTTTAAAAGTGACAAAGCTGAATAAAAACCATAATTAATGGTATGAACACTTCATAGTTGTAAATGAATCAGAAGTAAATCACTTCAGGGGCTTTTTTCAAACAAATTTTGATCCCATATTTATTTTTTTAAGACAAAGTGTCTCATAACTGCCATCAAAAGGAGGAAAAAGACTAGTAACATCTGCAAATAAACAGGAGAAATTATGTTATACATCATTATAGGTTGCAAAAATAATCACTTAATGAGTAGCTTCCAAGACATGTTATGCTAAATAGAATTTTATATTTAAAGCTTATTATGCTTATTTCAGATGAAAAATACTTATACTACTAATAGAGATGTCAAAATATCCTCTAGAAATAAAAATAAATAAATAAATGAATGAATGAACAATAAATAGATAAACAAAACAACGAATAAATAAATAAAAACAAAGCCATCCCTATTGGATCAGGGTTGTTATCATAGGTGAGATTGTTTTTCATAACCACTCAGAATAAAATGGTTACATTTTCTATAATTATTATTAAACTTTTTTAAAATTTTGAACTAAAACACATAATAAATACCACTTCTATAACAACAGAATGCAAAAGGACAATCAAATATGGATCCATGAATCTTCGTTTTATATTGTTAATTTATTATCTTCATTTTATGCCTTTCCTGGGTTCTAGAATCACAGAATCTTTCAGTTAAAATTACCTCAGAATTCTTCTCTTCCAACTTGTACCTAGCATATTTTTGTACCTTCATTTCAGTGGTGAAATGATGAGGAAACTAAACAAGGTCATATAACTTTAAAGACAGCCCCCTTGCCATCGTAGCAAGTCTTATTTTAAGCTGCCAAGTCAGTGAGGAGGCAACCTGCTTCTCTAAGGCCTTACCATGAAAGCAAGGCAGCTAGGTGGTACAGTGGATAGAGTACCAGTGCAGGAGTCAGGAGGACCTATGTCTCACCTCAGACACTTGACACTCACTAGCTGTATGACCTTGGGCAAGTCACTTAACCCCATTTACCTCATCCTAGGTCATCTCTAGCCGTCCTGATGAATATCTGGTCACTGGATTTAGATGGCTCTGGAGGAGAAGTGAGGCTGGTGATCTGCACAGCCCTCCCTCACTCAAAACAAAGTCAAGTGCAAGTCATGTCATTATTTCTCTGATGGCATGGTCCTCTTCAGCAACGAAAGACTAATACACCATGAGAGCACAATTTCTGATGCTTCTTATAGACTTAGATCATAGTGCACCCCTCCCCAATCTGTGCCCTCCCATTCTGCAATTTATTCTTCCAAAAAAATTGATTGATCTACAGACAACTTATTGTGAGGTTTAATGCGTGATAGTTCGGGTTTGCTTTTCTACCATCATTTTGTTTGTTTCTTCTTTCACCCTTGCTTGTTGATACACATTTAGAAAGATTCCCTTCATGACTTGTCTTTTCTTATTTTGTCATTGGTTGTTGTATGATTTTTCTTCATATGTTTGTTACGTGTGAAATGAAAAAAATATAGATAAACAGACAGAAAGACAGACCTTTTAAGAGTATGCTGAATAACCCTCCCCTGTTTTCATTTGCTATTAGGCTTATCTTAGCATTTTTTCCCCAGGTGTGTTTTCTGGTGAGTACAGAATTGTCTTGTGTTCAATTCAAATGTTCTTTCCTTTGTTTCTGAAAGTCTTTCTCTGGTCTCTTGCAGAATTTCATGCTTTTGAGTGAAACTGTTAAATTTAGCAACTTTACATCTTGGATATTGCAGCATAGTGTTGTTTAATTGTTTTAAGAAATTGGACAATCTTCAGATTCTTTGATTCAGCAGTTCGGGAAAAATGTGCATAAATACTGAGTAATTTTCATCAATTTTTTCCTCATGTTGACAAAGTTTCATCAAGTTTTTAATGTGTCATTATTTTTAGGAATTCTATAATTCTTGATTTGTCTTTATATATTCTGTCTTAGAGACCAATATTTTACATGTATGAATATTAAATTGCAGACTAATATTGCTAATTTTTCTTCTCTTCTTTCAGATTACCCTGCACTTCTAAGTGTTTGTGTTCACAAACAGTTATTCTCTCCTTTGATATTTTGTTGTGACTTGCCACCAAGAATAGTACTTTTTTGTTTGTTTGTTTTTATCCTGCCAATTATATCCAGGCCATGAATTCTGAAATTCTTCTTCTTTCTATTAATCTATTTAGGTATACGCTGCTGTGGTTCCATTCTCTTTTGGAAATTCAAAGAATGTTCTCCTTCATCAGGTGAATTTCTCTTTTCCTATAATGTTCTTATTCATTCAAAGATGTTTGAAATATTTTATGTGATCTGGAAATGATACTCTGATTTATGATTAATAGCTTGCCTGTTGGGTTATCTGCTTATGCTCAATGTCTTTAATTGAGTTTTCTTCTTCCTGAGGTCCTTTATATTATTTTATTGATCACTCTTTGATTCTTTCTAAAGATGTGGTTTCCTTAAAAAACTGGTCATCAAAACTACTTCACCTCCTTCCCACCTAAAACAATTTACACTTCAGCGGCCTCATCTTCTGCCCTCAGTGTCATTTGGTGGAATAAAACTGACCCCAGCTAGATGGAATGACACATAGTCACACACATGCTCTAATCCAATTTGCACTTTTCCTGAACTCTGTTGAGGCACATTACTGTTCCAATGTGAATAAGCTTCTGCATGTTGTCAATCCATGAAGCAGTTGAATAGGTCTATGGCCAGAGTGTTGTATGACAGTTGGTTGACTGATCATTGTCCTTCATTCTCGAAGAGGACCAAAATGACATCACCATGATGAACTCAAGTTTCAGTGTGTTCAACTGTGGCTGATCAGATCAATACAAGCTCGGAATGCTCTATCACAGATTGGGCACAGATAGTTTCTATGAACATTTGGGGAAAACACTCCAAATTTGCATATCCTATATTTACTTTGTGCTTTCTCAATTCTGCTTTGCTTATAGAGCACAACACCCTTTCTGATGTGGGCATACCGTGCTAAGCAGTCCTGTGCCAGTGTCTCCCATGTTGTACAATCAAATCCAAAGTTCTTGAGAGAGATATTGAGCTTATCTTTCTCGGTAACTTTAATGCTAAAGTAGGCTCAGACTACAAGATTTGGCAGAGAGGAATGGAGTTGGAAAAATCACCAGCAATGGTCATTCACTGCTGAAGACTTGCACATTGCATGACTTTCTCATCATCAACTCTGCTTCCATTTACCTAAATGCAAAAAAAAAAAAAAAAAAAAACTTCATGGATGCACCCTCACAGCAAACATTAGCATCTAATAGGCTATATGATTTTAAGGAGAAGAGACAGATAAGATGTAAGAGTGACAAAGGCAATGTGTGGTGCAAAATGTTGGACTGATCTTAGACTTATCCTTTCTAATTTAAATATTCACATTCATCAAAAGTGCCACCTCCAAGACAAAATGACTAACAGAAGAATTAGTATCAACAAATTAAAGCTCTTCTCTGAGCGTGGACAGTTTGTTGCTAAGTTGGAGGGAAAGTTGAGTCAACACACAGTTGGCAACAGTGGAGTAAAAGAGGAGTGGGAATCTTTCAGAGATTTGGTGTACAGAACTCCATTTGCTCATCTGGGTAAGAACACTCGCAAAAACTAAGACTGGTTTGATGAAAATGATGGGGAAATTCAGAAGGTGATGAAAGAAAAATGAGAACTCTACAGGATTTGCCAGCAGAATAGTTAATCCACATCTAAGAAGGCAACATTTAATTCCATCAAAAGCAAAGTACTAGCAAAGCTTAGAGAGATGCAGGATTCTTGCCTCAGTAAGAAGGCAGATGAAACTTAGTTTTACACTGATGGTAACAATCCAAAGTGCTTTTATGATCCCCTGAAAGCTATTTATGGATCAAACATCTATGGTACATAAAAATTACTCAGTGCTAATGGAGCTACATGGATTAGTGATAAGGACATGATCCTAGAGAGATGGGCTGAACATTTCCATAGTGTTCTCAACAGACAATCAACAATCAATATTGAGGCCATTGACCATTTGCCTCGGGTCAATCCCTCCTTAGCTGAGGGCCATTGTTGGGTTGTGAGGGCCATTAGGTTCCTTTCATGTGGCAAAGCACATGGTTCTGATTCTATTCCAGCTGAGATTTACAAGGTAGGGGAACCATTGCTCATAAAAAGTTGTGTGACAGTAAGGAAGGAAGGCAGAAGGGAAGGAAATAGGCACTTATTTAGAACCTATTGCCTATCAAGAACTGAACTATGTGTTATAGAAATATCTCATTTAATCTGCACAGCTTTGGAAGTTAGGGACAATTATTATAATTTTATGGAAAAGGAAACTAAGGGAAATTGATATTGGATAATTTTCCTAGCCTCATGCAGCTAGGAAAAATCTGAGGCTGAATTTGAACTGAGGTCCTCCAGACTCCAGGCTGCACCTTCTATAAGCTGTATTCATTAGCTACCTCTGTCCATGAAATAGCTTTCTCTGACACTACTTCATTGAAATGCTGTTATTTACCCTCTTGATATCCTAGAGCATGGATAGATCTTATTTTAACAGGCTTCAAAGTTTGTGAGTATCATAAAAAAAAATGTTTTGTCCTCCATATTATTCTGACAATTTTTATTAATGTGTAAAATCTTTGATTATAAGTATAATTGCAAACTATTAAATAACACCTCATCTAGTTCAATATAGACAAGCTCATCACCTCAAGCTTGGCTACCAGATGCTAAAGGTTTCTCGCCAAAAGAATGTGAATTAAATTATTTTCCAATTTAAGGATATGTGCTTCACAACAGTAAAGGGAGTACTTACATTAAAGAACATAGAGATTTTTTGAAATATTTGAAATTTTATTAATAGAAGCTTACATATAGAGGTAATTTCAGAGTTTGTCAGGAAGGGAAAATGTTGATTGACTAAACCAAATTTAAGGAGAGGTTTATTTTTTTTCAAATTAATTCAATTAAATAGATGAATGGAAAATAATGTCATAAACATTTATTAGTACTTGTATATTTTATGTACTTTTGATTTTTTTCTTCTAAGTTAACATTGTAGCTATTGTGATGTGGTGTGTGTTATTTCTGTAAATTCCATTTATGTATTCATGAGGTTGCCATAACTGCTTTCAGATCCCTGGCACTACCATTTACTTGGTAGTGAAACTTATCTGAAAAGTCAGTTAAAATTAGCAGTTGAAATATGGTATGCCTATCTAGAAATTATCTCAAAAATCGCAACAATAATATCAGAGATTAACATCACAGTTGGTTAAAATAAGTTGTGTTTGGTTTCCATTGCAAGATGGAAGGAAGGTAATATTCATTACTGACACTAAACTGATTTTAAAATTCTTTTTGTCTCCTGATGTTCAAACTATTTTATTTTCTGTGAAAAAGTTAATTAAATGACTAGTAGATTTAAAGAGTATTTCATTGAAACATGTCAAATATTATTCCTTTCCTCAAATCATTTTTGAATGAATAGATTTAAAATAAATGTATGTTACCTTACTTCATTATGAATGGAAATTTTGAATGTCAAATTTCAGTCTATCATCTTTTGGCCATAGTGGTTTGGCTGATGAAATATCAAAAGTTCTACTAAAAATTCCATTTCTTTTTTGTAATAATTTAATTATTTTCTTGGCAAATGTGTGATGATATAGCTAATATTGATTCAGATCGCTACTGTTGGAAAGGTCTCTGTAATAAAATACACAATTAACTTGCATTGATTGTTTTATTTTTCTTGAAAAGGTGTATGTTATTAATGGAAAAAATTATTCTATAATTTGCAAAACTGTCTGGATAAATTGAGAAAAATTAACTCTTTTCCACTTCTTATAGAAAACAGACAAAGGAGAGCTTTCCTAATGCATTCACTTTCCATTATGCTTTTTGCTTCAGGCATTTTACCACAACACATTCTACAGTAAAATCATTATTTGTATTTTTATAGTAGAAAAATGATGCCAGCCAGCATTTCATTACCTGCATTTTAGAAAGTGGAATGACTAAAGACAAGCATTCTTAGACAGAGATCCATGTTTGCTTCTCTGCTGTCTCACAGGAGATTTTATCCACCATCACAATTCATTATTTGAATGTCAAAAACCTAAGTTGTAGCAAAGATTAGCAGTTTAACATGGTGCCTTTCTGATGGCTCGACGGAGGGCAAGAAATATATCTAATGAGGGAAATATGCTTATCAGAAGTGAGAGAGAGAAATTAAGAAGATAAAGGAGAGACAGAGAGAGAAAGAGATGGACAGACTAAGAGAGACAGAGAGAGAAAAAGAGACAGAATGAGACTTAGATATATCTCCAACCCACCAATGATATTGAGAATATATATTTCAGAAAATGCATGACTAGAAAAGAAAATGAAGCAGTTATGTGATGAAAATTAAGACTATCTTCCATAGTATCATCTTTAAAAACCCAGAATTAGGTTTTAGTATATTTTCTGGATGCCCTTGGAAGGACATGACCATGAATCCCATGAGTTCTAATGGAAAGGATGAATCTTTAACTGCATTGTTTGAGCATCACTCATATTATGGGAATAAAACCCAGAATGGTACATGGGAAAGGACTCTGGATTTGGAGTAAGTGAAGTTTAGTTCAAATCCTAGTTATGGTGCTTACCACATTTTTGACTCTGGTAAGTGACAACCTCCTTGGGCCTCAGTTGCCTCATGAGGGCCTGAAACCGAAAGACATCGAAAGTTCCTTCCAGCTCTGAATCTATGACCCTATTACCTCTGTGCCATAGAAGAAATGAACTTTTTAAGTCATATTGAAAAAAACTGCGCACAATGACAAATAATGTACAAAGAAGTTACTGAATTTTTCTAACTCCCAGAATGTGAACTGCGACAGTGGAATGATCTCAAATGTGATATTTTTTTAACCTTTCCTTCGTATATTAAAAGTTCTAGACATACGTGGTGGGTATATCAACATGAAATTATATTATGTCAAACATTATTTTCCCAATGAAAGAACGACTAGCATTAACAAAACTGTCCAAATATTCCTAAATCTAATTTTTAGAGACATCATATTGGAACTCATCAGTTCAGAAAAATTCTGATACAGTGCTTTCACTCTGGAAATTTTGATAATTAATCTGACATTTGGGACATTTTGTTAAAAAATTCAGTGTCAACAGATTTTTTTTTTTTTTTTTTGCCAGCAGTATATAATGGTTTCAGCAAATAACTTAGGAAGAGTGATTTAGAGCTCTAAGGAATCTAAGAGATGGCTTAGTCCAATTGAAATAATTTACAAATAGTGATATTAATTCCCATAGAAGCTGTAATTTTCTTAGGTGAATTAATATATCAATGATTAAATGAATGAATGAAAGTAAAATATTCATTTTTTGTTTTTTAATTAATTTATTTTTAGTTTCAACATTGATTTCCACAAGATTTTTGAGTTCCGAATTTCCTACCCATCTCTCCCCCTCCTTCACCCCAATATGGCATGCAATCTTCCCTTCCCTTCCCTTCCCCTTCCCCTTCCCCCAGTCTTCTGCTCTTTCTTTTATCATTCCTCCCTCTTATCCTCTTAGTTTTTACTTTCTTGAAGGCGACGATAGATTCTATACTCCATTGCTTGTATATCTTATTTCTCAGTTGCATGTAAAAACAATTTTTTAACATTTATTTTTTAAAACTTTGAGTTCCAAGTTATGTTCCACGTCTGCCCTTATTGAGACACAAGTAATTTGATATAGGTTATACCTATGTAATTATGCAAAATACTTCCATAATATTCATGTTGTGAAAGACTAACTATATTTCCCTCCATCCTATCCCCCCAGTTATGACTATTCCTCCCACAATCTGCTCTCCCTTCTCTTTTATACCCTCACTCATACTTTCCTGTAGGGCAAGATACCCAACTGAATGCACATTTTACTCCTCCTTATGTTAAATCTGATGTCAGTAATATATATATATATATATATTTATATATGTATATATATATGTATATATATGTATGTATGTATGTATATATGTGTGTATGTATATGTATATATACACATATATATATGTATGTATATATATGTGTATGTATATGTATATATACACATACATATATATATGGACATGTACAAGTAATATATATATGCATATGTATGTATATATATGTATATATACATGTACACTGACTTCAGAGAAGAATTTAGAAAATAGTAATGAAATCCAGGTGTGCATTTCTTTGTGAACTCTGTTGATATTATTAATTAGGATGAGTTGCCATGTCACTGAATAAAGTGATGGAGACTCTCCTCTAACATATAATTGTCTTTAATTCAAATATATTGCCCAGACATATTTGGACTTCCTGGAAATTTTATTAATTATTGCAGTCATTCCAGCAATTCATTAAAAAAACAAACAAACTCAATTTTAATAACAATTGATTTTACCTTCAAGACATTTTTTTCCTTCTTTGATTTTTCTCAGTATCCTGGACAATGGATTGCCATGACTCTTGCTCCCTATCATTGTTTTTAGAACTAAAAAATCAGAAAAAAAATCATCAGCCCCTTGAAAATAGAAATAAAGTGAGTTACGTTTCCACCTGTCATCTCAATCTTCATCCCTACTCGGTCTTCACCATATTGAAGTGCCGTATTTTTTGAGGCAACCATCTATTTCATCAGAAACGAAAGGTGTAGTTGGGGTGGAAGAAGATGACAAAGAGTAAGCAGGGACACACCTGTGCTTATCCACAAATTTCTTCAAATATCTCTAAGAAGTTAATCTGAACAAATTTTATAGTGGTGGAATGCACTAGGAGACAGAGTGTGGCAGATTTCCAGACCAGGACAGCCAGAAAGATTGACAGGAAGGATCTATTACATGGTAAGGGGGGAAAGGGAGGAGGAGTGAGCTCAGAGTTTCTGAGAGGCACCAGGTAGACTGAACCATAGTGGAGCAGGAAGGTCCTGGGCAGGCTGAATCACCAGAAACATTTCAGATTCCCAAAGTGCTTAGCACAGAACAGGAGTCCAGCAGAACTAGGTGAGAGAGAAGAGCAGGGCCCATGGCAGCTGCACAGCTACCATTCACCTACTTGAACTTCTGGGAGCCAAGATGGTGAATTAAACTGTAAATGCTTTCACACTCCCTTCTTAACCTTATAAAAACCAGAGAATATTTTCCCAGGAAAACCCAGAATAAGGAAGGCAGCAGAAGGGGTAAACAGTCTTTTTGCTTGGGAAACTACGAAAACCAATGAGAAGAGTCACTCTTTCTGTGGCTGAAAGGGACCAGTGCAGGGCCAGAAGCATCCCAGCAAGACCCATCTGAGCAGACTAGCAAAAGATCCTGAGCCCAAGAGGTTTGGAACTAGTAAGCACCAATCTCAGCGCCTCAGGCATACCTTAGCACAGACAGGAGAACTGAGCAGATACCAGCGCAGAAGTGGGTTCACCAGTTCCTGAGACTGCCCATGCTCTAGCACAGCCCTAGGGTAGGAGCAGACCTCCAGTGGCCCTCTCCATCACCCCTCCCCCACACCTCACACCAAGAGCTTCAGTGAAACCTGGGGACACTCAGACTTCATCTGGCCTTCACCTTGGCACACACCAGCCAGTTTAGCAGCAGGTAAACCATATAATTATATAGCTTCTAGTTGAAAGAACCAGAGGTCACACAAGAAAAAGCCCTGGTTCCCAGGACAAGAAACATGGAACAGAGCCCCCTGTGCCCAAGAAACAGAGATTCATTTTAAAAGCCAAAAAAAAGATAATCATCATGAGCAAGAAGCAAATCAGAAAAGCAAAGGCCATAGAATTTTGTTAAAGGGACAGGGAAGAACAAAATATGAATTCAGAAGAGGACAGCATTGACACTGTACTCACATCTGAAAATTCAAAAGGAAATATGAACTGGTCTGAAGCCCAAAGAGCATTTTAGAAGAGGGCAAAAAGGATTGTAAAAGCAAAATTAAAGAGGTAGAGGAAAAAATGACCAATGATTTAAAAAAAAAATCAATTTCTTTAAAAAGTAAAATTGACCAAATGGATAAGGACATACAAAACCTAACTGGAGAAAGTAACTCTTTTAAAAAGGATGTACAAAAGCTACCTGAAGAAAACAGTTCATCAAAAATTAGAATTGGGCAAGCAGAAACTAATGACTATCTTAGGCATCAAGAATCAGTCACACAAAATCTAAAGAATGAAAAATAGAACAAAGTATAAAACATCTCATTGTAAAAACAATTGACCTGGAAAATAGATCCAGGAGAGAAAATATAAGAATTATTAGTCTATTGGAAAGCCATAATGAAGAAAAGAGCCTTGACAGTACGTTCTATGCTAGAAGCATGAATTCACTGCCAATTAAGAGGAAATTAAAATAATAACTAGAAATTGTTTTCCCCAACTATATGGCCACAAATTTGGCAATCTTAGTGAAATAGATGAATATTTTCAAGACCATAAATTACCCTTATTAACAGAAGAGGAAGTGAAATACTTTAATAACAACATCTCAGAAAAATAAATTGAACAAACCATCAATGAACTCCTTAGGAAAAAATCTCCAAGGCCTGATGGATTTACAAGTGAATTCTATCAAACATTAAAAGAGCAGTTAATTCTAATACTATATAGACTATTTGGGAAAATTAGCGGAGTCCTACCAAATTCTTTTCATGATACAAATATGGTGCTCATTGTGTTTGCCTTTCATTGCCAAAGAAGATCAAAAAAAATGGAAAAAGGACCCACATGCCCAAGAAGTGGAAATTAAGAGAATGTACATTGATTGAGGAATGACTGAGAATATTGTGATATATGAATGTAATGGAATACTACTGTGATATAAGAAATAATGAACAAGCAGACTTCAAAAATGCCTGGACAGACTTATATGACCTGATGCTGAGTGAGGTGAGCAGAACTAGAACATTTTAAACAGTAACAGTCACTTTGTATAAGGACTATTTTTGATATAAAATATGGTACTCATACCTAAACCGGGAAGGGCCAAAACAGAGATAGAAAATTATACACCAATTTCTTTAATGAATATAGATGAAAAAATTTAAATAGGGTATTAGCAAAAAGATTACAGCAACTTATTATGAGAATAATAAAATTTGCTTAGGTAGGATTTATACCATTTTTTAGGGCTAGTTCAATATTAGGAAAGCTACAAGCATAATTGATCCTATCAACAACAAAACTAAAAGAAATCATGTAATTATCTCAATAGACGCAGAAAAACCTTTTCACAAAATACAACACCCATTTCAATTCAAAATACTAGAGAAAGTAGGAATAAATGGAAGCTTCCTTAAAATAATAAGTAGCACCTACCTAAACCCATCAGCAAACATTATATGTAATATAATCTGGCAATCTTACCTGAGAAAACAAGTCCAAGGACAATATGAACACAATTTCAAAACACTTTTTACAGAAATAAAGTCATATCTAAATAACTAGCAAAAGAGCAGTTGCCCATGGGTAGCCAGAGCTAATATAATAAAAATGGCAGTTCTAATTCAGTGCCATACCAATCACATTCTCAAAAAACTACTTTATGGGGCTAGTGAAAGTAATATAAAAATTCCTCTTGAATAATAAAAAGTCCAGAATATCAGGGAAATTAATTTTAAAAAATGCTAGGATCTAGCAATACCAGTTCTAGGATTGTGTCCCAAAGAGATCATAAAAATAAGAAAAACACCCACATGTACAAAAATATTTATGGCAGCTCATTTTGTGGTGACCAAGAACTAGAAATCAAGGGGATCCCCATCAATTGGCGAGTTACTGAGCAAGTTGTGGTACACGAATATAATGGAATACTATTGTGTTATAAGAAAGGACAAAGAGGTGTATTTTAGAATAACCTGGAAAGATTTATATGAACTGATGTTGAATGAAATGAGAAGAACCAGGAGAACATTATACACAGTAACAGTCACATTGTGTGAGGACTATTTCTAATAGGCTTAGACCTTCACAGCAATGTAGAGAACTAAAACATTTCCAGAAGGTATCTTGATGCAAAATGCCATCCATATTCAGAGAAAGAAATAATCAGAATACAGAATGGGGCAGAATGTTTTCTATTTTGTTATGTTTTCTTTTGGTTGTTTTTCTCCCATTCAAATGGGTTTCTCCCATTTGTTTTAATTCTTCTATGCAACATGACTAAAATCAAAATGTGTTTAATAAGAATATCTATGTAGAACCCATTAAGATTGCATGCCACAATGGGGCAGGAGGTGGGAAGGAGGGAGAAAAAAATTTAAAACTTATGGAAGTGATTGGTGAAAACTGGAAAAAAATAAATTATTTATTAGAATTTTTTTAAATACTAAGAAAGGTGACCTAGCCATACCAGATCTTAAATTGTATTTTAAACTAATCATCAAAACTATTTGGTACTGGGTAAGAAATAGAGGGGAAGATCAGTGGAATAGGTTGGATACACATGACACAGTAGTCAATGACTATACAAGTCTACTGTTTGATAAGCACAGGAACACCAGCTTCTGAGATAAGGAGTCACTGATAAAAAGAATATAAAAACTGCTGAGAAAATGAAAAAGTGCGGCATAAACTGGCCATTGTTCAGTACCTGACACTGTATACCAGAATAAAGTTCAAATGGTACATGATCTAGGCATAAAAGTTGATACTATAAACAAATTAGGGGAACAAGTAATAGTTTATTTGCCAGATTTATGAAGAATGAAAGAATTTATGACCTAACAAGAGACAAAGAATATTATGAAATAGCCAATCCAACCAAGATTAGGAGAGAAGCAGAAAACTGGGAAAGAATTTTTACAGCTAGTGTCTATAATAAAGTTCCCATTTCTAATATATAGAAAAATGAATCAAATTTACAAAAATACAAGTCATTCTCCAATTAATAAATGGTCAAAGGATATGAACTGGCAGTTCTCAGAGGAGGAAATTAAAATTCTCTATAGTCATATTAAAAGATCTTCTAAATCACTATTGCTTAGAGAGATGCAAATCAAAGCAAGTATTAGGTACCTCATCACACCTATCAGATTGGCTAACCTGACAAAAAGGAAAATGATAAATGTTGGAGAGGATGTGAGAAAATTGGAACACTGATTCATTGTTGGTGGAGTTGTAGGCTCATCCCACAATTCTAGAGAGCAATTTGGAACTATTGCCAAAAGTCTATAAAAATGTGCATGCCTTTTGATCCAGCAATATGGCTTGTAGGCTTGTATCCCAAAGACATCATAAAAATGGGAAAAGCACCCATGTGTCCAAGAACTGGAAATCAAGAGAATGTACAACAATTGGGGAATAGTGGAGCTTGTTGTGGCATATGAATATAATGGAATACTAGTGTGGTATAAGAAATGATGAACAGGAAGACTTCAGAAATACCTGGGCAGACTTATATGACCTGATGTTGAGTGAGGTGAGTAGAAATTGAACATATTATACAATAACAGCCACTTTGTGTGAGGACTGATCTTGATAGATTTAGTCCTTCACAGAAATGCAAGGACCTAAAATATTTCAAAGGGATTCATGACACAAAATGTCATCCACATCCAGAGAAAGAACTATAGAGTTGGAAGACAGAATGAAGCAGACTCTTTTCTCTTTTGTTATGTTTGGTTTTGTTTATTTTACTCATGCTTTCTGTCATTTGTTTTAATTCTTCTATGCAGTATTACTAATATGAAAATGTGCTTAATAAGAATGTATGTGTAGAGCCCACATAAGATTGTATGCTGTTTTGGGGAGGAACAGTGAAGGAAGCGGGAGAAAATTTAAAACTTGTGGAAGTGACTGTTGAAAATTGAAAATAAGTAAAAATAAATGTGGAGGGAAAAACATAAGAGGTGTGATTGATTAAATTCCTGAACAGTGGTAATTTAATAATACTTCTCTCAAGATATTTTAAATTCCTGGAAATAGCAGCAATTAAAAGAAAAGACAACTGCATTTCCACATGTGATATGTCACACATCAGTGGGGTAGATTAAAATGAACAATTAAAAAATAAAAAACACTGCATTTTCAGGTCAAATGACAAGTATCAGTGGGATAGATATTATTGCATAGCAACCATTCATATAATTATAGTTCTAGAGCTGGAAGAGACCTCAGACATTGTCTAATCCAACTGTTTTCAGTTTCCAGGCAAGGAAATTGATGCTGTGGTATACTAAGTGACTGTCTCAAGATTACACAGTAAATATTTTTTTAAAGTGATAGACACTTAGGACCTCTGGCTCTACAGCCAGTCTTTTTTGCTACTATGCAACTCTGTTAACGCATCAACTTTAAACTGATATTATAATAACAGGTGAATTTGAAACGTGATCAGTTCTTGTGTTTGAAAGTAGAATGTGGCAGGATGTAAGACAGAGGCATCAATAGACACCCATTATTATTGGCAAGAAGATCCAAGTGCAGTGAATGTTTAAATGTTTAAATATATTTTCTTGTTTATTAGCTGAGTAATTTATTTTTAGTTTTCAACATTCACTTCCACGAGTTTTACATTTTGTCCCCTTTCCCCCCTTCTCCCTCCCCAAGACACCATGCAATCTGATATTGACTCTATGCATACATTCCTGTTCAACACATTATGTATTTTCAAGTATTCTTATTGTCCTCCCTTTGATACCGACCCCCATTTTCTCTAACATTACAAAGATATCCATTGTAGAGGGGAAAGCAAGAGAAATTTACAGAACAAAATAAAGTGAGCATAAAAATCATTTTGCAAATATGCTCCATGATGGATAATGCAGAAAAGAAAAAAATATTCTTTGGGAATAAGTTGATCATTATTATGAAGCAAAGATATTCACACCTCAGTTGGTGAGCTCTGTGCCCTTTAATTTCCTGCTGCTTGCCACATTTTTGTTAAATTACAAAATTCCCCATTGCAATCACTGAAAATCAATCATGAAATTATTCCCCTTGAATCCTAACATATTTTGCCTTACTCAGTCCTCTGTAGGCAAGTATGTTCTATATTTTGGTCAATATATCATAGAAAATAATTATCCTACCTTGAATTAATGTTTGACTGCTCTTTCTTCCTTACCCATCTTACCTAATGAACTATCTAGGCAACCTCTGTATTTTCTCTCTTTTTAGTCTTCTGCTACCACTGCCCACAACCTAGTTCAGATTCTTACCGCCTATGGCTTGAACAATTTTAGTCACCCATTGCTGGGATCCCTATTCATTTCTTGAATCTAAACTTAACACAAAATCTCAACAGCAGATGACACCTACACAAAAATTGACCATGTATTGGGGCATAAACAAGTGTAAAATCAAATATGAAAAAGGAGAAATAGTAGATATATTCCTTGCAGCAAGTGATGCAGTAAAAATGGTATTCAATAAAGGGTAGTGGAGAGATAGATTTTTTTAAAAAGTGGAAACTAAACAATCTAATCCAAAAAAAAAGAATTGGGTCAAAGAATGAATCTTAAAAAAAAATAATATTTTCATTAAAGAGGGTGACAACAGTGACACAACATACTAAAATTTATGGAATGCAGTCAAAACAGTACTTAGGGGGCAAAGTAGTTCTTCTATCTCTTACATTAAAAAAAATAGTAGAAAAAAAGAACAGATCAATGAATAGGGCATGCAACTAAAAAAGTACAAAAAGAACAAATTAAGAATCCCTCATTAAGCACTAAATTAGAAATCCTGAAAATAAAAGGTGAGATTAACAAGATCGGAAATTTAAAAGAAGACAAACCAAAAAACAAAACAAAACTAATGTACTAATAAATAAATCTAAGAGCTTGTTTTATGGGGGAAATAGACAAGTTATTGGTTAATTTGATTTAAAAAATAAATAAGAAAACCACATATACAGTATCAAAAATGAAAAGAGTGAAATCACAACCAATGAAGAAGAAATTAATCATTGGGAAATATTTTGCCCAATTATATGTCAAAAGTCTGGCAATCTGAGTGACATCGACAGATGTTTATAAATATGTAAATCACTCAGATTAAGAGATTAGGAAATAGATTACCTAAATGAACTGATTTTAGGAAAAGAAATTGAACAAGCCATTAATGAGCCCACAAGAAAAAAATTTCCAGGAACAGGAGTTGAAAAGTGAATTCTGCTAAGGATTCAAAGAACAATTAATTTCAATATAATATAAACTATTTGGAAAAATAGGCAAAGAAGGAGTCCTACCAAACTCCTCTTATGATGCAAATATGGTGCTGATACCAAAAAGAGCTAAAAGAAAGACAGAGAATTATAGAGCAATGTCCATAGTAGATATTGATGCAAAAATTTTGATCAAAATACAAGCAAGGCAATTACAGCAATATAACACGAAGATTATATATTATGACTGCTTGTAATTTATACCAATATTGCAAGATTAGTTCATTACTGGTAAAATTATAAACATAATTCACCTTATCAATAACAAAACTCAGAAAAAAATATAATTTTCTCAGCAGATGCAGAAAAAGTTTTTGACATAATACAGCACCCATTCCTATTGAAAAGAGTAAAGGATATGGGAATATAGGGAGTGTTCCCTAAAATGATAAGCAGTTTCTACCCAAAAACATCAGGAAGCATTGTCTGTAATGGGATAAGCTAGAGACCTTCCCTAAAAGGTTAAGAGTGAAACGTGAATGGCCATTTTCATCACCATAATTCAATATAGTACTATATAAGTTACCTATACAATAAGAGAAGAAAAGAAAATTTAAAAGAATAAGAATAGTCAAGAAGAAACAAAATTATCACTCTTTTCAGATGATTTTATGCTATACTAATAGAACCCCAGAGAATCAACTAAAAAGTGCTTGAAATAACTAACAACATTAGAAAAATTGCAAGATATAAGATATACCTATATAAATTGTCATTATTTCCTTTTATAACCCTCACCAAGCCTAGCAGCAAGAAATAGGGAAATTCTATTCAAAATAACTACAAACAATATAATGTATTTCAGGATTTTCCTGCCAAGAACAATCCAGAAAATATATGAACACAATCATAAAACACTTTTCACACAAATAAAGTCAGAACCAACCAACTGAGGAAAAAGAATAACTGTCCATGGGTAGGCTGAGCCAATATAATAAAACTGACAATTCCATCTAAGTTAATTTATTTATTCTGTGCTATGTCAATTAAACTGCATATATATATTTTTTAAAGAAGTGGCAAAAATAACAATAAAACTCATCTGGGAGGAGACAAGGTCAAGAATATCAAGGCAATTAATGGAGCAAAAAAAGCAACTGAAGGTGGCATAGCAATACCAGATCTCAAACTATACTGTAAAGCAGTAATCATCAGAACCATTTTCTAGTCTCTAAGAATTAGAGTGGTAGTTTAGTGGAATCAATTATGTACACAAGACACTGTGTCAATGGCCATAGCAATCAAGTTTTTGATAGACCCAAATATCCCAGCATTTGGAATAAGAGCTCACAATCTGACAAGAAGCTGATGGGAAAAGTGGACAACAGTAGGACCCAAATTAGCTATAGACCAACATCTCACACTGTATACTAAGGTAATGTCAAAATGGGTGCATAATTTAGACATGAAAGTGACACTAGAAACAACTTAGAAGTGCAAGGACTAGTTTACCTGTCAGATATATGGAAAGAGAAAGAATTTATACCCAAAAATGATATATAGAATGTTACAAAAATGTAAAATAGATCATTTGGATTCTGTCAAAATTAAAAGGTTTTATGCAAATAAATGCAACCAAGATTGGAAGGAAAGGAGAAAGATGGGAAACAATATTTAGAGCAAGAATCTCTGAATAGGCTTTCGTTTCTCAAATATATAGAGGACTGAATCAAATTTGTAAGGATCAAAGCCATTCTCCTATTGATAAATGGTCAAAGGATATGAATAGGCCGTTTCCAGATGAAGAAATCATAGCTATCTATATATGCACATGGAGAAATGCTCTAACTCACTCAACTACAAAAATGCAATTTAAAACAACTCTGAGCTACTACCTCGCACCTTTCAGATTGGCCAATATGACAGAAAAGGAAAACAATACATGTGGAGGGGATGTGGGAAAAATGCGAACTCTAAAGTACTCTTGGTAGAGTTGTGAACTGATACAACCATTCTGAGAGCAATTTGGAACTATGCCCAAAGAGTGACCAAACTGTGAATACCCTTTGGTCCAGTAATACCACTACGAGGTATGGGGACAAGACTTCCATGTGCAAAAATATTTGTAGCAACTCTTTTCGTGGTGGCGAAGAATTAGAAATTGATAGGATGCCCATCAATCGTGGAATGTCTGAACAAACTGTGGTATATTCATGCAATGGAATATCATTGTGCAATAAGACATGATGAATAGTCAGATTTCAAAAAACAACAGTAAGGCTGGTATGAACAAAAGCAAAGTGAAGTGAGCTGAAACATAAAACACAAGAAAAATATTCTTCAATCTGCACTCAGAGTTGATTACTTATTTATCTGGATATATGATTTACAGTACAATACATGTATAATCTATATCAAATTGCCTACCATTTTTGGAAGAGGTAAGCAGAGGGAGGGAGAAAAATTTAGAATTCTTCATCTTGAAGAAAAGTGAATGTTAATTATCTTGACATGTAATTGGGGAAAAATGAAATACAGTGAAAAAACAAAACAACACAAGAAGAGGTTTTATGAGCAGACCACTTTCATCAAGGAAGCTAGTTTAGACAAACCTAACCATTAGCAGTTCATTTTATCTTGAGTTCTTCAAGACTCTTTCAATCTTCTCCTGCTTCGAGCCATGCTTCATTCTTTGTCCACCTTCCTCTCTCTCCTCTGTTGAATGTGGAATTGCTGGAACAAACAGACTTCACTCAGCCTAGATTCTGGCTTGCTTTCATCTCAACCAGAACCATCCTTGCTTTACACATTGGCTTCTCCCTAATATCATTTTGACTGTCCTTATCCTAAGCACATGTTGGACCCACTATCCCTTTCCATTGCTGAATAGTACAGTAGACTCTTAAATATAGTATGTACCTAATAAGTTTTTATTGAATTAGTTGAACTGAATCTACTGCAGATAAGGTCAGCTTCAATGTTTACTGTCCTCAGAATGAATATGAAAACACTTCCTCTATAACAGCCGTACAACACACCCTTTTAAAATTAGCATCTAATAATTTATATTCTATATGCAGTGCCTGCGGGAAGGAGTTAAAATTTTTATAACTCTAAAGAGATTTACAATTTTGGACAAGATCCTAACTACTATAACCTTATACTGACCTATATTTCACCCTTTACACCCTGTAGTACCATTCAAAGTGCAGTAAACTTTAATAATGAACTGTCAGATGGGAGACACAATGCCGACAGCAAGTGAAAACTCTGTAATGCTCCCCACTGCAGCTGTGCAACTTCTATCAAACTAGTGCAAACAGAAGACGAGGCTAAGTGAACCCTGCCCTCATCTAACATTTCCATCTGATTGGTATAATAATTATGCCCTTGAGTAAGGCTTTATCCATAAGACAGACATATGAGGTTAACCTTGTCCAAGAGATTCTCAAATTAAAACTTTCTCCATTTCAAAAGCCTAATTAAATCAGCATTAAGCCACAGCTATAGGTCCCTGTGTTATATAGAATAGCACGAACTTGACAACGAAGGTTGACTCTCAATACAATCATTGTTTTGTATCTGGAGAGCTCCTGCTTCAACAATTCCCAGTCAATGAAGTATTAAATGACCGTAAGCAAGGTTAGCTTAATTTTGAAATGAAGGAGACAGATTTCCCCCTCTAAACTCAAGAGACCTGGGGAAAAGACAACCTATAGGCAAAAGAAAAAGTGCCCTAGTACATCGTATGAATATTGTCAAGTATCAATTTTGCATGTTCCATGAAGTACCTGCAGTCACTCTAGTTTATGTGATCATAGATTTAGAGCTGGAAATGACCTTAAAAACCCTCTCATCCAATCTCCCTAATTTCTAGGTGAGGACAGTGAACCTCCACGAGATTAGGTATTTTGTTTATGGTCACTCAGAATAATAGATATAATTTGAACCCAAATCATCTTGATTCATATTCCAACACTAATATGGCCCACATTCCCAGAGTAACAAGGCTTTCCTTCAGCTAGTTGATTTAATTAGAAACAAAGTTGATATTTATTGCCTTGGGTACAACTAAACAAATTGCATTATATGAATGTAATAGAATATTAATGTGGTGAAATAATTAATATATTGTTTAGAAAAATTTTACATGAACTGATGCAAAGGAAACAGAACTAAGCAAACAATATACATGACTCATATGAATTATTGAATTTAAGTCTCTCATCAACCTTAGAAAGTGTAGTAGGTACTGACAATGTTACTTCTAACTTATAGACAATGAAGAGAAAATTGGTTTGGATCACTTTGAGAAACTTTTACAGCACTACCAAGGACTTCAAATTATATGTTACCCCACTGAAAAATCTTTGAAACACTTGTATTCCTCAATGACAATTCATAGCTCTCAACAATAAAAAAAAAAAAATTCTCAGAATATTTTTTCAGTAATTGAAAGGACAATGAAAAGATCCATCACGAGAACAAATAGGTTTCAAGATGTACTAATAACACATCTCATTTGTTGTTGCTGTGTTCGTCTTTCATTGCCGAAGAAGACCATGTCATCGGAGAAATAATGACATGGCTTGCACTTGACTTTGTTTTGAGTAAGGGAGGGCTGTGCAGGTCACCAGCCTCACTTCTCCTCCAGAGCCATCTGAATCCAGTGACCAGATAAGCAAACAGCAAAAAGTACAAAACAAAACAAAACAAAACAACTCTATGGCATTGCAATGATCCCCTATAGAGGATTTCCAGAAAGGTATGGACAAAATATAAGCAGCATAAAGAAAAGTTGGAATGTGCAAGATGGCAGGAATCTCTATATCGAGGAAATGATTGAATTATTAAAGTATGGAGGGATCAAAACACTTGTGCACTTTTGATAATTAAGACCTGGATCTTTAAAAAAATGTATTTGTGTAGAGACATTCTCTGTTATGTGATGTATTTATGTCAGTTATGAGAATTAATGCAATAATTCAAGTGTTACTCATGTTGCTCCATACCTTTTGCTTTGAATGGAATGATAAAAAGAGATGTCGGTCCACTAGTTTTTCTCAGATCTCTAATGCATGGAAACACAAGGTTGAAGGCAAAGCTACACATATTAGCAAAAATCTAAATGAATACACAGCAAACTTCTATCCATAAGACTATTTTTGCAAAGACTGAATGTTTAAATATAAAGCTATTTTCCAATATTCTATGAGAAGTGTGGATTTTGAGACTCAGAGAAAATAACAGAAAAAAAGGAAGAAGCTATGCTATTTGAGTATATAAAATGGACTAAGTAAGGTAGCAGAAAAGATTTGGCATTGAGTGGGCAACACTTTTTATCAAGCAACAATTGGCAAAAAGAAGCTTACCCATTTCAATGATGTGGTTGTCAAGAAACTTGGTGAATTTATATATACACATGCATGTGTGTGTATATATAAAATAATATATATGAAATATATAATATTATACATGCACACAAATATGTATATTTGAAATATATATATATGATATATATATATATATGTGATATATATATATATATATGATACATATATAAGATTTGCTGACATTTGGGTTTCCCCATATAAAGTATAAGCTCTTGGAGGACAGAGAATATTTCAAATTTCTTATTCTATGATGTTGTTGTTGTGGAATCCTTTTAGTCATGGCTGACTCTTCATGACCCCATTTGGGATTGTTTTGGCCAAAGATACTGGAGTAGATTGAAGTAGAATTCCCCAGCTCATTTTGCAAATGAGGCACTAAGGCAAAGAGCATTAAGTGACTTGCCTAAGATCACAGATAGTAAACATCTGAGCACAGTTTTGCACCCATGAAGAGGAGTCTTCCTGATTCAATGGTATATTCATTGAGCCACTTAGCTCCCCATCATTTGATACCTCCCATCTAGCATGGTATCAGGTATCTATTAGATCCTCAAGGAAGGTTTTATGGTAGACTGATTTATTGATCTGATTTGTACAAAAGACATCAGAATATCCTTGTAAATTAAATTGCATAGTTCTCTAGTACTTTCTGTAAGAGTATAGAACCGATGAAAGAAAATATTATGTACACAAAGATTTGCTATTATTTTTCATCGAGATATGATTTTCTTGATATGAGGAGCTCTTGTTGTGGGCAATCTTTGATATGGAGCTCATTCATCCTGCCTTCAAACTTAAAAAGTCTTTGAAAATTTAACTGACTTGCCCAGGTTCTCACAAAGAGTTTAGGGGGAAGGGC
This sequence comes from Notamacropus eugenii, assembly GCF_028372415.1. NCBI lineage: Eukaryota > Metazoa > Chordata > Mammalia > Diprotodontia > Macropodidae > Notamacropus > Notamacropus eugenii. The sequence goes on from NC_092878.1 coordinate 108,520,428, forward strand.
TAACTGTCAGGTGTTGCTAACTCTAGGTTGGTCTCCTAACCACAGTCACAATAAGGACTTGATGACAATAGTCACTTTTAAAAATCTTCACTGGTCAGGAGGAGATATTATTGAATGTGTCCTTTTATAATGAAACATTTGAAGAAATGATGAACAGGAAGACTAAGAAATGATGAACAGGAATGATGAACAGAGAGGCCTGGGGGGACTTTTATAAACTGATGCTGATTTAAATGAGCAGAACCAGGAGAACTTTGCACACAGTAATAACCACAGTGTGTGAGAAGTTTTTCTGATTGTCTTAGTCCTTCACTGCAATGCAAGGACCTAACACATTTCCAATGGACTCTTCCCTTCTACTTCCAGAGAAAGAGCTATGGATTTGGATCACGGAATGAAGCAGAATATTTTCTCTTGTGTTCTGTTTTGTTTTGATTTTTTTCATGGTTTCTCCCAATTATTTTAATCCTTCTAATCTTTAATTCTTCTGTGAAGTAGGTGAAAATGTATTTAATAAGAATGTATGTGTAGAACCCATATAAGATTACACACCATCTTGGGCAGGGATGGGAGGAGGGAAGAGGAGAAAATCTAAGACATGGAAGTGATTGTAGAAAACTGAAAACAAATAAATTAACTTGAAAACATTAATATTTGGATGTCTAGATTTGTTTGTTTTTTGGCATTGTGAAGGCACTGTATATTTTAAAGATAAGTCTCTCATTTTTAACAATGACAAGTTTTCTCATTTCATTTCCCAGCATGTCAACAGTATTTTGAACAACTTGAAGCCCTTTTGTATAAAAGTATGTGTTTTCAAGTTTGAATATGCTTCAGGGACACTGAGAATATTTAGTCTTCCTCTATACACCTCATGCTGTGATAACTCAAGCTTTAAAGCTAGAAAGCTGAAGATACAAAGAAGACTTTTCACAATTTTATTACAAGTCAAAACCCACTACATTCCATTACAGTTATATTCCCATTACAATAAGTACATTTACAAAAAATGAATTCTATGCAATGAAATCCTTTTCCACGTCCAAATGGATATTCTTAAAAAAACAAACAAACAAAAACATAACAGCGATCTTTCTCTGGAGCATGCTAATACCAAAATAATTATGAAGAACTTGATCAGGTACTATTACACCACAGTATACATCAGATAGCTGTGTTCTGTGAAGATTCAAATGTTCATGTATGTTTTAACCTAACGACGGTGATATAGCAATCTATCATCAGTACCACTCCCATTTTCCATCTCAATATTTATACTAATGTATACATTTCTTCAGTGTACCTACAACTTCAAGTGCATTGACTGTACCCCTTTCCCCACTTGTTCCCTTTAAATGTAATCTCAAGAGTGTTTCCTCAGCAAATACCAGTAAGGAGAAAAAAAAAAAAGATTTTGTTTTGGTCCTTACCAATATATCCTTCCACAACATGTAATGACATTAATTGACTCTATATTTCACAGGCTATTTCATTGAAAGCATTAATATAGAGTAAGGTGCCTCTGGAAGGTATACACATTTTGTTCAACATTTAATTTTGACATCAGGTAACCTGCACTCTCCAAAATAAAAAAAAAAAAAAACAGAACTGTCATTTAAAGAGGAAAAAAAGGAATTGCAATTGTGTTTCTATGTTAAAATTTTGTAGTACATTTTTATTTTTGCTAAGAGAATGATAGTATTTATTTCACCTTAATAAAAGAGGTTAGAGTGAGAGATGTGTATTGCTATAGCATATAGAAGACTGGCCTTGGAGTCAGGAAGACATGAGTTCGATTCATGCCTCTGACATATATTGACTCTGTTATCCAGGGCAAACCATTTAACCTGTGTGTCCCATATAACACTATAAAATTATGAATCAAAAATGAATTCCTCCTCTTCATCTCTGGAAAGACTCAAATCACACTTTTGGTCCCAAAACAAACAAACAAACAAGCAAAACAATCTATAGTGTAATGTTAAGAAAAACCTTCAAATAGGGAACTATCCACCAAACAAAGAATTAACTACTAACAAATAACATCAGAGGAGTTTGATGACTTTCCCAAGATCTCATAATTAGTCAGTATCAGGAACATTATTGAAAAACATAAAATTTCTTATTTCATGCCAACTCATTTTTTGACTGTATCATCCTCAATGAAAATTAAAGATACAGCACTTGTAATTTTGTTTTTCCTACAAAGGGAGTGTGTGTGAAGAGGAATGTATATCAATAAGTTTACATTGAAACAATATACTAAAATACATGGAAAGCAGGGGGAGCAATACTTAGAAGAAAAATAATCTCTAAATGCTTACATAAGTAAGGCCAATCAAAAGAGCATGCAACTAAAAAACAATCTTCAATTAAACACCAAATTGAAAATCTGAAGAGTAAAGATTTCGTAATGATAGTAAGAAAAGCATTGAATTAATAAATAAATCTAGGAACTGGTTTTTATTTTTTTAAATGACAAAATAGATAGCTACTTGGTTACTTTGATTGTTTTTAAAGTTCAAAGCAAATGACCAGTATTAAAAATGAAAAGGGCAAAATGACAATCAATTAGTATGAAAAATACAGCAATTATTAGGAGCAATTTGCCCAATTATATGCCAATGAATCTAATAATTAGAGTGAAATGGATGAATATTTATTAAAAACATTTTTTCAGATTAACCAAAGAGTAAATAAGATACTTAAATAGCATTATCTAGAAAAATAAAGTAAACAAGACATCAATGAGTTTCCTAACAAAAAAATTTTCGCGAATATACAAGATTCAAAAATAAATTCTATCAACTATTAAATAAAAAATCCTATTATTTCAAATGCTATATAAATTATTGGGGAAAATAGACAAACAAGGAGTTTTATAAAAATCATTTTTACAATGTAAATATGCTTTATCTAATCCAAGAAGAGTAAAAAGAGAATGAAAAATATAGACTAATTTCCCTAATAAATACTGATGCAAAAAATTTAAATAAAGTAATAAAAAGGATAATACAAAGATCATAAACTATGACCAGGAGGGATTTATACCAGGAAGGCAAGGTTGGTTGAATATTAGGAAAACTATCAATATAATTGAGGATATCAATTTTTTGAATAGCAGAAATCATATGAATATTTCAATAGATGTAAAAAAAAACCTTTTGACCAAAATTCAACACTCATTCCTATTAAGAAAAACACTAGAAATCATAAGAATACTTGGGATGGTTTTGAAAATGATAAGTAGTATTTATCTAAAACATCAGCAAGTTTTATTTCCAATGGTGATAAGCTAAAAGACATTCCAATAAGATCAGGGGTAAAGGATGGATGAGCATTGTCACCAGTGTTATTCAATATTGTACTGGAAATGCTAGCTATAGAAGTAAAGAAAAAGAAATTGAAGAAACAGGAATAGTCAATGAGGAATTAAAATGATCACTCTGCAGAAGATATGATGGTATATTTAGAGGATTCTAGGGAATGAATTAAAAAAAAAAACATAGCTGAAATAATGAACAACTTCAGCAAAGTTGCAGAACATAAAATAAATCCACATAAATCTGCAACACTTCTAGGCATTACCAGCAAAGTCCAACAGGAAGAGATAGAAAGAGAAATTGCATTTTAAATAACTTCAGAAAATATAAAATAGTATGAAATCTATCACCTCCCAAGACAAACCTGGGGACTATTTGTGCATAGGTGCAAAATACATTTCACCCAAATAGTCAGATCTAAACAATTGGAGAAATATTCATTGTTCGTGGTTTCAAAGCCATATAACAAAAATAGCAGTACTACCTAAATTAATTTATTTGTCCAGTACCACAATACTCAAATAAGGAAAAAAGTTACAGAGCTAGAAAGAAACACAATTCATCTGGAGGGGGAAAAAAGGTAAAGAATTTCAAAGGAATTAATGGAACAAAAGTGAAGGGAAAATATGACTTAATAGTACCAGATCATCAACTGCATTAAAAAGCATCAATCATCAAAATAATGTAGCATTCGCTATGAAATAGAATGTTGTGTTAATGGAACAGATTAAAGACACAATACACAGTAGTAAATGACTGCAGTAATCTAGCATTTGACAACCCTCCAAATTCAAGATTTGGGGGCAAGAAATCACTATTTGTTAAAAATTGTCACATCAACTGGATAGTATTTTGTAAGAAACTATATATAAATCAACATCTCACATCATACACAGAAATATGGTCAAAATGGGTTTATAATTTAGATACAAAAAGTGATAGTATAAGCACATTACAGGGACATGGAATATTTTACCTGTCAGATATATAGATAAGGGTGCACGATCAAATTAGAAGAAGAACATTAAGGCAAGTCAAATAGATGATTTTGATTACATCGGTTTGCAAAAATTTTCCACAAATGAAACTACTGAAGTTAAAAACTGAAAGAAAGAAACTAACAAAAGTATTAAATTGTCTCTGATATATCTCATAAAGATCTAATTTCTTAAATATATATAGTACTCAATCAAATTCATAAGAATATGAGTCATTCTCCAACTGATCAATAGCCAATGGATATGGAAAAGTAATTTTCAGAGAAGAAATCAAATTTATCTATATAGCAAAAAAAATTCTCTTAATCAATACTGATTAGAGAAATGCACACCCAAACAGCTCTGCTGTATCACCTCACACATAGCCAGTTAGCTAAAGTGACAGAAAAGGAAAAAGAAAAATATTGAAGTGGATGTGGGAAAAGTAAGATAGTAATATAATGTTGATTTAGTTGTTAATTTGTCCAACCATTCTCGAGGGCAATTTGGAACTATATCCAAAGATCTCGAAAACCGAGAAAAATGAAAAGGACCTATACGTACAAAAATATGCATAGCAGATATTTATTTGGAGGCAAAGAATTGGAAATTGAGGAGATGTCTATCAATTAGGAAATAGCCATACAAGATGTGGTATATGAATTCAATGAAATACTGTTATACTGTAAGAAAAGATGTGCAGGTAGATTTCAGGAAAAAAATATATATATATATGTGTGTGTGTGTGTGTGTGTGTGTGTGTGTGTGTGTGTGTGTGTGTGTGTAGTAAAGACTGTAGACCATATATAGATAAGCCTTACATAAATGGATGCAGTGAAATAAGCAGAATCAAAACATTGTATACAGTAACAGCAATATTTTATGATGACCATTGATAATTGGCTTAGCTATTTTTAACAAAAAGCAACCCAACCTACATGGGGGAACTGCCGCCACAGGTCCTTAGATTTGCATTTGTAAAAGGAAAGGTAACTTTTGAGTGGTTAACAATCACTTTAATCAAGCACACGAATCATTCCTTTAACCAAGTACATATATGATTCACCTAGTTTGGGGCAGTCAGCACCCTGAGCTTCAAAGAAAATACAGAAAAATCAAAGATCAACAGACATGGTTTCCTCTGCCTGACCAAAAACAGACAGGTCCAGCTGTCTGACCAGGGTTATCAGAGAGGTAAGCACTGCCATCTGGGTTTTTCCAAGCTGGGAAGGGGGGAGGGCTCCTTACCAGCTTTCCAGAGTCCTTGTTTGTCTAAACAACACTTCCAGTAAGTCCTAAAGTAAAACCTCAACTCAGAGTATTTATACCTTTTTTAGAACTAGAGGGCATCACATCCCTTGAGAACCAGTGCCTCATTAACAAAAGTATTGCACCTTCTCACAAATCTTCCCTAATCAAACTCACCTTTATGGGTAGGCCTGTAAATAGGTGGGGAAGATCTTAATCACATAAAAATAATTTAAATATATATATATATATGTATATATGTATATATACATATATATATATATATACACTCACATGCACCCACATATATAAACACATGATGTATATATACAGACATATACACACATGTATGTATATTACACACACATACACAGATGTATGTGTGTGTATATACATATATATGTGTATATATATGCATATATATATACACACACACACACATATATATATATATATATATATATATATATATATATATATATATATATATATATATACGGTTTCTAGTTAAAGAAACTCTTGTTTCTGTACATTACTCCTAGTAAAGACTCTTGATTGATAAAGGCAAGATTCAGTTAAAGACACTTGATTGATTATATTAAAACAAAAGAAGCAAAAGATCCTATTTTTGCTTGGCATCATACTATTATAGAATCCAAGACAATTCCACCAAAGGATTTATGATGAAAAATGCTGTCTACTTCCAGAGAAAAATCTAATGGAGACTGAATGCAGATTCAAACATACTTTGTTTTTATACTTTCTTTCTGTTTCTTGGGTTGTGTTTTTATTTTATTTTTTTTTGGTCTTTTGTTCTGCATTTTCTTTTTCACATTGCCTAAAATGGAAATGTCTTGTGTAGCTTCACCTGTGTGATATACATCAGATTACTAACCTTTTTAAAGAAAGAGGGGAAGAAGGAGAGAATGTAAAGTTCATTTCTTAAAAAAGGGTTAAAATTGTTTGGTTTATATGTAACTGTAAAAAATAAATAAAAATAAAATACATAATTATATAAGAAAAATTGGCAGAGCAACAGGTCAAACAGCTTTCACACTCAATAGTAATGTGTCTCTGCTCTGTATAACAGTATCTTACATTAAAGGAAATTCCAGTTGTATATGTGGTAAAAAAAAAAAATCAGTCATTTCCATGTTGAATTTCTTCAAAGCCTTGCCACTTAACATTGTTCTTCTTTGATAATTAATAGATTGTTCTAGTGATTCTGGATGAAGATGATATTTTTAAGTTTTATTACATATACATTTATCCATAGTATGATTACTTCATGACCTGTAGTAATAATAAGTGCTCAACAGCATGGATGGATTCATACTTCACATTATCTTCGAAGATATGCAAAACTTTTGGGGGATTTTTAAACAAATATTCCCAAAGAGGACGTGAATCCTTGAAGAAAATACCCACTGCTGATAGTTTAGTGTGTATATGGCCATTTTAGCTAAAATTCCTAAACTACTTTAAGCCTAAATGCTACTGTACATTTGTAGTCAGAGAAACTGAAGTGTTGTGATTTTCTCAAGGTTAAATATTTTATCAAATACATAGTCAGAAAAAGAACCTGGAGTATTTAACTGTCATGTAATTTTCTTTAACCTTAAAAAACACACACGTATCATGCATTGTTCTCTTTTGAGGAAAACAATACCTCTTCTATTTCTTCTATTATATTAAGATTTGCTTTAAAATATATACTGTAATGTTTAATGGAAAAATTGATGTTTGTCAAAATCTTGGACTGAAATATATTTTATTACAATACTACCTTTCATATATGTTCTGCTTTAAAAAGCTTCAAAGCCAAGTATTATATGGAGATGTATTTGTATATATACATGGATACATACATACATACTCACACATATATATATATGTATGTATTGTGTATATATACATATATATGTAGGTATGTATATATGCAACATTTGTATTTCATTGAATGGAAAACTCTGGTTAAGTCTAACACAGAAATAATTCTTCAAAATTTTTTTAATCATAGAAAAAATATCATATGACAACTTTCTGTCACCAGTTAAACTCAGTATTTATCCTCTGAACTCTATGTATAAAGAAAATCACTGCCTTGTTACTAAGAGAACACGTAAGCAGAAGTATTTGAAATAAATCTTCACTCCATTTCCCCATACAAAGCAACTTTGTCCTTCAGTGAATTCTTGCCTCATTTCAGATAACATGTATCATTAAAATTCATACCAAATTTGAAATATTTGAAAAGAAAAATAATACCAACAGTTGTATGGACCTTCTATCTAAACAGTATATAGGTCTCTCTGGCCACATGAAACAAATGATCTTGGAAGTCAGGTTCAGACCATGTTACCTGAAATCTACTTAAAATGTATTTGACCTGTACTTTCCCCCTAACATTTTATGGGTCAGTTGAAATGTCCTACTACGCTCAGGGGAACACCTCTCTATTATTTCTAAATTTGTTAAACATTGGATTAAAAAAAATGAAGGTAAAAATCCCTGACCTACTATTTTTCTGTAAAAGGTGAAATATAGGATACATAAACATTATTGCGACTAGTCAGGTTTTCTTTGCTACCATGGTAAAAAATTTTACTAGCAATTTTTTATCTTAAAGTAGAAAGTCATTATAATATATGCTTGCATACCAGTTAGGTTTCTGCACTCATATAAGTATAGCAATAAATCTTGCGGAAGAAAGGATCAAAACTAGTTTGATTTATTTCTCTTCAGGCACTTGGGATTTAAATCAAAACAGATTTATGTTCTTTTTAATCCAATAAGGGCATAATATCGTGATATTTAAATCTAAAAGGAATGGGTAAAGCAACATTCTCCCTGTCTGAGGGCACCTTTCCCCCATCTGTGAGCATTCTGAAAGAAGTACTCAAATATTATTTTACAAGGAGTCATAGAGTATTATAAATTTTGAAGAAAAAAAAAAGTAAAAGGCCACAAGGGTCAAGTCCAACATGATTCACATTCCCCCTAATTTCATAATTCCTTGAGGACTGATTTGGTTAAACTGAAGGACTCCCAAGGCTGACAATGTTTTCATAGCTCATGGCATAAAAATATTCTACCTAAATCTCTAGCATTTTTTTCTGCTGGCTATATTCCCATTAGTTGAGTAATTTCCTGAAACACTTTCTACCAAAGCCTCTGTGTGGGGAGGTAACTGAGGTAAGGGGAGATGAAACATAATAGAACTATAGAAGGAAACATAAGATGTGGTACCTGTTCTCAACAAACTAAGGGAGTTTTAAAAATGTCACTGTGTGGAAATAAGGGAAGAGACAAATGAATGTTAGAGATAGAAGATTTTAGGGGGAAAAGAGGAATTTTTGTATTGAAGATCTTCATAGAAGAGATGGAACTAGAACTGAAACATGGATAGAATTTTGAAAGAAGGAGAAATCAGAAATAAATGACAATTAAGAAGAAGGAATGAGCAAAGGAAAGCCTTGAGCTGGATCAAGGAAAAGAGGAATGATTATTTAATTTACAATTGACCCAAATGTAGACAAGATAATACTTTGGATTATCAAAGTGGGATCTAGAATTATCTTGAGAAACTAGACTAGAATTTTGATTTGAATTTAATTTGATGGAATTGGAAAAACATAAAATCATGTCTTAAATTAGCACTAAAACAAACTGCCTGCATATAAGATGAGAGAGAAACAGTTACACCATAAGTATGTTTGAAAAGGAGGTAACGGCTTTAGTACATTCAAAGTTCAATATAAGTTCGCATTATGAAATGACACCCAGTCAAGCTAATGTGATCTTGAACTACATTAACAAAAACATAGCATCTAGAGGGAAAGAATGTATAGTCCCAATGTTATCTTCACTTTGTCCTCACTTGAACACCCACTTGCAGTATTGTTCTAGTGCTTTAAAAAACATAGGTAGGTAGATAGATACACACGCATATTTGTATATACATGCATATGTACATGTGTGTTTGCATATGAGTAGATTTATATGTGTTTATATAGGCATATACACATACAGGTGTATATATATATATGTATTACATATGTGTATAATCATAAACATAATTTGTTCTATTATGAATTAGATAATCACCAATGAATGTACTTTTGAATGTGCAAAAAAAGTAAAATGCATAAGAAATTGAATTTCTGGTGTGTGTATTTTGTTTTAAAGATATATTACACTTATCATCATAATAACCAAATTGTCCTCTTTGTATCCTCTTTTGCACGTGTTTGGGACAATATATTTTACAATGAATATGTTAAAAATATGTCATGTCCAATAGAGAATGATAAAGATAATTAGGAGAACCAGACCTTTACAAAGAAGAATTGGTTCAAAAAATTTAAAATATGTATCACACAGGAGAATAAGGATATCATGGTTGTCTCAAAATATTTAAAGGGATATCATGAATAAGAGCAATTTCATTTTTTCTGTGTCTATAGGGGGAACAATTGACAGATATTGATGAAGTAGGAATTAATATTTTATCTAATAAAGATGACTGAAATGAATTGAATTGAGAATTAGTTTTTCCATTAATGAAGTCTTCAACAGAAAACGATTAGGGGGTTATTGTAAAGAAAGAACCCTTTTTTTGGCATGGGTTGATTTCTTTGACCTCTGAGTGTTGTATCTCTGAGAATCTATGAGCCTATGTTTTTAAATATTAGTGATTGAATAGTGTTGGATGGATTGGAGATTTTACTTGTGAAAATAATAGATGATGTATAAAAATATGGAAAGGAAAACTGGGGCTAGATTTTGAAGAATTTCAAGTGTAAGACAGGGTGGTTAGAGTCTCCCTTCTAAGTAATGGAGAGTTAAAGTTTTTTATTTTTATTTTCAGGGAAGAAAAAAAAAAAGATGGAAGCAGAATTTCAGATTGATAGTTCCATTACCAATGCCCCATTTCATATCATAATTACATGTGAAGATGACCTTCACTTCTCAAGGGAGATGTTGTTATATAAGAATGTCTGTCATGACTTAACAACCTGGAAAGCCTTTTCTCATATCAGACTGTGTCTAGGATTTATCTTTCAAAGTTTACAGAAATCTATCTACATAATATGAGCCACCAAGGCATTCATGTTTTGGCCGTAAAAACTCATGAGGATCATTTATTAAACTATGGGAGAAAAACAAGGTGTATGAGTAAATAGAATACAAACACCTATGAAATGAAAGCTATCTTCAAGTTAAAGTGCCTTTCAAACAAGTGCAAAATTATATATATATATATATATATATTCTATTTTGACAGTTTAGCCACCCCCAAATGCATCAACAAAACATAGAGAACTGATGAATTATCCAGCACTAGAAACCTTAGTGGGGTTTTTTCTACCTTTCTACAATTAGAACTTGAAAGAAAGTTAAAAGTCCAAAGTAATCACTGTCATCTGGAAGCTGGAAAGTAATTTAATTTCTTTCTTCCCATTGTTCTTAGTGGGTATATATGAAAATTATAAATTGCTACTAATGAGGCTTTGAATAGGACTGGCTCTTCCTATATCTATTCTAACCAAGTGACAATTTCACAGGGATATTTCCAGTTGCTTATGTCGTGAGATCCCAGTATCCACGCTTTTTTCAGTGAAATTCTAATTTGGAAATTATTTCAAAAACATTATTCATTAAATAGGATTACTAAAATTAAAAAGAAAGACAGAAAAAAATTATAGTGAAATTCTATCATATAGATGGAAAAAAGAATATAAAGAAATATTTTTAACTAAGATATTTAATATTACAATGATTAATTTTCAAAGTCATCTAAGGCATTTAAACACAATGTACACATGAGAGGTTAGTCACACACTCTTCTATGAAGTGTTCAGAGCATATGAAATATAATTAAATAAATAGATGATAAAGCACTATTAGGGAGTTGCCATTTTGGTTTTATGGTACAAATAATTTTCTCAATTTTGAAATATTTGGGCGAACTACGGACTAAGATTTTCTAAGATGTAAGGAACATTTCTGCTAAAATGTATATCATAACAATTTATTTTAGGTGAGAAGCATTCCAGGAAAATATTTACTCTGGAATCTCTTTCCCAAAGCCTCTCTCTCTCTCTCTGTCTCTCTCTGTCTCTCTCTGTCTCTCTCTCTCTCTCTCACAGACTCATTTGACAGTCTGATGAAGTCTATGGAACACTCCTCAAAACAAATTTTTAAAATGCATAACATACACATAAAGGATTACAAATACAGAGTGGAGAAATTGTAAGGATAGATAAATCCATACATACATGTAATCATAAATACATATGTGGATGCATAGAGACAAGGACAGATATGTATATACAAAATATACAAAGATAGGCAAATAATTCGTTGACTTTTATGTGCCAGAAATATGAGTAAGGAAACCACTGTTGTTGAAATACATTTGATAGACAGGTAAACTGAGAACATGTGTGATGGTACAGCAATATAGTAACTATAGTGATTTGGAAACAGTAATGAGCATAAACAATATTATGAGACATTAAAATGTCTGGGATTTCTATTTTGGAAAAAGTCACAGGTACTATGAATAATTTTATGGTTTATTGCCTACATTCATAGTTGAATGAAATGATAAATTTCAGTAAGGTGTTAGTGAAAATAAAGATATATTTTTATTCTTCATGCCAAATAATAGATCTCATAGAATCTACATCTAGACAGTTTGAGGGTTAAAGGACCCCATATTAAACACCCCTTTTTCCTTATTTCTCTCAAAATTTTTCTCTCTTTAATAAATTTGTTTCTTAATTCACTATGTTAAGTGTTGCTTCTTATTGGCTGGCTGGCATTTAAATAAAATGACATTTAAAGGGTGGAAGATAGTACAAAATATTCATACATATGTATGTATTTGTGTATATATGTGTATGTTTATGTACATATGTGCATGCACAAAAATTAATTGCATATACATTTGTTTGTCCTTCATTCTCAAAGAGCACCATGACATCAAAATGATGACATGCCTTGCAGTTGACCTTGACTTGAATGAGGAAGGGCTGTGCTAACTTTCTCCTCCAGAGCCATCTGGGTTCAGTGGCCTGATATTCATCAGGACAACTGGAGATGGCCCAGGATGCAATGTGTGACCCTGGCTATATTAGGCTAAGGTCTTATCAGATTCGCATTTTGAGTGAGATACACTCATTCAATTAATAGTCTTCCTTAAGTAGTTACTCAAGGGGTAGCCCCTTTTTTTATCAAAAAAAAAAAAAAAAGCAAATTGACATAAATGGATTTGAAACATTTGAATATAAAGACTAAAAGAGTAGTGGTTAATGGTTTCTATTCTAAATTGACAAAAAGTCAAGTGCCGCAGGAATAAGTAGTTGTCCCTTTGTTTTTAACAAGTTAATCAATTCTTCAGATGAAGTCATAAATGGCAAGCTTGTGAAATCTGAAGATGACAACAAAGCAGTCTGAGAAAGCTAAGAAAGTAGATGTGAGTCAGGAATGACCAAAACTTGATAGGTTAGAGATCTGGATTGACAAAAATACAAAGAAATTAAATAGCATGGGTGCAGCCAAGATGGCAGAGTGAGAGCAACTACTCACCTAAGTTCTTAGACAAATTCCTTCAGATACCTCTAAAAAGAGAATCTGATCAAATTTTGGAGGTGCAGAATTCAATAGGAGACACATTGTGGCAGATTCACAGCCCAGGATACACTGGAAGGCCAACAGGAAGGATCTGTTCTGTGGGGGTGGAGGAGCACACAGTGAACAACACAGAACATCCCTGCCAGGGCAGGGGCAAGCAGGAAGCCCTGGGGTGATCTGAGGCATCTACAACACTGTGGAATCTCAGGCATAACAGTCAAGGATGGGAGTCACAGAATGAAGCAGATCATTTTCTTTTGTATTAGGTTTTGGTATGTTTTATGATTTCTCTCATTCATTTTAATTCTATGCAACATGACTAAGACAAAAATGTATTTAATAGGAATGTATGTGTGGAACCTATATAAAACTATATGACTTCTCGGGGAGCGAGTGGGGAGGTAGGAGGGAAGAGGCTGACGAGGGCAAATATCTAATATATGTGGGAGTGATTGTAGAACACTGAAAACAAATAAAATAATAAAAAAGAAAAAAGAAATTAAATAATGATAAATGTAAACCCTTATACTTTGATTGAAAAGGAGGGAAAAGCCAACTTTATAAGTTCAAGATAAGAGAGTCATGAATAGATAGCAGTTTATGTGAAAAAATTATCTGGGGTGGGGAAGGTTCAGAGAAATGCAGACTAAAGTTAAATGAAATGTGTGATAAGATCTCTCCAAATTTTATATATATATATATATATATATATATATATATATATATATATATATACATATATATTCATACATATACACACACACACACAAATCAAAGACTATTATAACCTTGGGCATCATAAAGAGTCACAGCTTCCAAAAATAAGATAATAGTCCTTCTGTTGTTAGCCATGGCCAAACTACTTCTGGAGTATTGTGATCAGTTTTGAATGCCATATTTTGAGGAAAAAATTGGTAAGGTTGAAAGTATAGAGAGGAAGGCAAAGGGGGTAGTGAAGATCTTCAAGTCAATGTCATAAGAAGACTTAAGAACAGAATCATTATTCTTACCCTAGAGCAGACTTAGTAAGCGATGTGATTGTTATCTTCTGGTATTTGCAAGATCATACTATGAAAGAAAACAAACTGCATTAATATTAAGGAAGTTAGGTCACTGTGAACATTGAAAGGGGAAGTGTTGTTAATTATGAACTACTGTAATTCCTGTATGTTTTACGTACCATTTATGTGCACCTGAAAGTGCTTTGCATTTTGTTGTTGTGGTGGTTGGTCTGAAGTTGGAACAAAAATTGTCCTGTTTCCAATATATGCATACCTGCCCTGAATATTTATCTGTGATGTGATGGACTCTTTTATCCCATTGACACATATGCAGGACTTATATTTGGAAATTTTCCCAGAGTAAACACTAGTTGAGTGTATAATGAGCCAAATAATTTATATCTAGGGTTGTCCTAAGGATTGACTCCAGTTCGTGTAAATCCAAAATTAGAAGGTACTGAGCCATATTTAAGGTTGATTCAAAACCATTCCAATGAAAAGGAAAGAATAAGAATCTCTCTCCTGGATCCATTTGGCCAGATCTTGGCTTCAGATCCATTCAAAAAATGAGGTCTTTTTTTTTTTAAAGAAATAAAACAAAGGAAAAAATATACCAGCAAGAGATAATGCAAGGAAGGAGATAGACAGGTAGGGAGACAGATGGACAGACAATACAGAAGCAACCGAGTTGCTTCAATGACAGCTGCTGTTTCACCATCTAGAAATTACATAAAAAGAAAGATCAGTGCTGCTGCCAGCTACTCTATCTGGCAGTGAGGATGCAAAGAGAGATTGAAATGACAACCCTCAGGAGATCTATGCATTTTAAAGCCCTGCCAAGCACTTCCAGCCCAGGCAAGTCATGTGTAATTATTTTCCAACTTGACTGTTCTGTGGCAACCCAGAGCATGGGAGATAACAATCAAGCTTCTGTATTCTAATTTCAGTGCTAATTCTGGGGAACAATGATAATAATGTCTTCCTTTGAAAGGGACAAATTCATTTTGAAATCAGGAAGCTCAAGTCTCTCCATAAGAGAAAGTCTCATCCTCAATCAAGTGACATAACTCATTGTCTCATATTCTAACACCTACATTATATTCTGGCTAGAGCTGAGTAGAGGATACGAGGGGTGATTACATTTTACTTACCAGCACAGTGAATACTTAGAAGGTAGCAAGGTGGAAGTTCCTATCTGAGATATTGCCAGTGATAGCCTTCTATTACTATTCAACCAAATAGTTTTATTTCTTTCATGATAGCATAGACTGCTTCCTATTTGGGCTGGAGAAATTGACTATGTGTATCTTTCAGGGTTTTCGGTACTAAACTTTCTTATACTTACAGAATCATTTAAATTGTCTGGATTCAATTACAGCTGTGTTTCTGTACTCCCATGGTGCAAGAGAGTTGGGGAGGAGAAGGGGGCAGGGACCTGTTCAGGAAAAGCATGATGTAGAAATATTCTCATTAAATGAAGATCAGCAAAATTCAAGTCCTAGAGTTTTCTGGGGGTACTGAGAGATAAAATGATTTGACCATAGTTACAGCATTAGTGTATGTCAAAAGCAGCACTTGAACTCAGGTCTTCTTGACTCCAAATCCAGCCTTCTCTCTACTATACCATGACATCCCTTTGAAGAAATGAAACTTATATGATGTAAATTTTTCTTCCAAGTTTTTTTTTTTAATATGTATGCATGCATGTATATTTGCATATACACAGTACATGTATATATGCATGCTGCATCTTCTTTCATGTAAGGATTAATATCTGGAACTTGCATGATTCATACTCATAAAGGTCTGGTCATTTCCTAATGGAAATATTTGATATAGCATGATACAAGGTGGCCTTCTCTCAGGTACTTAGGGAGTCAGTATGAAATACACATAGAATTAATATAATTGTCTTGCTTTTGCAGGATGTTCTACTTGGCTCATATATCGTATATTCTGTAATTTGGGACATTAGCCCTTTTCAGTGTCAACAGTATAAATATGGAAAAAGTATGCAATTATTAAGCCCCAACAAACTGCTAGATATAATTTTTTCTGGATGCCAAACAAAAATTATATTCTTTACTCTCAAGAAGATAACATTCTACCAAGAGGAAATAGCACACATAGACTATCATTATCTCTCTATTTTAGCTATGATCACCTTGACAGCTTTTCTCAGCATTTATTGGGCTCTGAGGCATTTATTTTGACTGGTCTCTGAAAGGTTAAGGCAGCTTGTAGAGTTTAACAAATGAACTATTTTATTTATTTATTATTAACAAAACTACTTCTAAAAATAGTCACTTTGAAAAGGACGCAAATAAGACTGACAAATCACAAACGTTTCCTGTTTCCTTACCAGTTACAATAGGCATTTTTACAACTCGTTATTCCTTTACCCACTATAGTAGAGGTGGAAGAACATAAGTAGTAGCATTATTTTAAATTCCATGCTCGCTTAACCTGACCTCATCATTTGCTATTCATTATAATGGATTCTCAAATGCTTTATATTATAAGTATCCAATCTCAATTACCTGTTGATATATGATTCTATGGGTAATGGAACCTGGGGAAATCTGAATACTCTCAGGCAATGAGCCATTCAATCATCACTATGATTCCAGCTTTCAATATGTGACCAAGGGGTTGTGATTATTCTCTTTCCAAGCTCACTGTCCCTGATGAAAGAATTAATGTAGGTTTCTTTTCCTTGATTCCTATTCATTTCTAGAGCTTGCTTCAGGATTGAAGGTGAGAAAAATATGATAATAATTGTAGGTAGAGAGATAGATAATTTTGTGCATATTATACAAATATATCTTCTATCAAAGGAGATAGAATTTAGCTGATAATATAAACTGAGATCACCTTAATAGAATATTTTTGGAACACCCTGAAGGAATGGAACTATGACAGTCAAAGATATAATTTCATCATAAATTTAGTACAATCTCTTCATTTTACAGAAGGGGAAACAAAGGTCCATAGTAATATAGGTACAATAGAAAGTGACAGGGTCAGGATTAGAACCTAGGTCTTCTGTCTCCACATCGAATTCTTCTTCCGCTGAACCAGACTATGTGTTAAACCTTAAGTAGTAAGGCAGTTACTAAACTCTATCAACATCTTACTCTGATGAGCCTTTGTGGTTTATCAGTGGCCTTGGATTGTCAAAGGCCTTTCCAAAGAAGTTTAAGGACTGACCAAGCTGGAGAACATTCTCATTCCATCACAATAAATTCCTCTATATGTTGTAAGGAGGGCAGGTAGGTGGTTCAGTGAATACAGTACTGGGCTTGGAGTCAGAAAGATTCATCTTCCTGAGTTCACATGTAACCTCTGACATTTACTTAGTAGCTGTGAGAACCTAGGCAAGTCACTTAACCTTGTTTGCCTTAGCTCCCTCCTCGGTAAAATGAATTGGAGAGGAAATGGCCAACCACTCCATTGTCTGCCAAGTAAACCTTAAATGGAGTCAAAAAAGAGTGGTACCCAACTGAACAACGATAATGTCTTTTGAAAGTACTATTCTGGATAATCAGAGTTCATCACCAAAAAAGTGCCCCAAGGAGATGTTATATTTTAAAATGTAATTAATTTACTTTTAGTTTTAAACATTCATTTATACAAATTTTGAGTCCCAGATTTTTCTCCCCATCTCTCCCCTCCCTCCCATGATATAATACACATCTGACTTCCCCTTACCCCAGTCTGCCCTCCATTTTACCCTCCCGATCCCTTTCCCCCTTACTTTCTTGTAGGACAGGATAGATTTCTTTATCCCATATTTATTATTTCCCAGTTGCATGTAAAAACAATTCTTAATATTTGTTTTTTAAAACTTTGAGTTCCAAATTCTCTTATTTTCCCTCACCACCCATCCTCACTGAGAAGGCAAGCTATTCAATATAGGTTACACATGTGTAGTTATGTAAAACACTTCCATAATAGTCATGTTGTGAAAGACAAATTATATCTCTTTCACTAATTCTATTTTCAACTTTGACCCTGTCCCTTTCCAAAAGTGTTTGCTTCTGACTATCCCCTTCTCCAATCTGCCTTCCCTTCTATCATCTCCCCACCTTTATCTCCTTCCATATTGCTTTCCAGTAGGGTAAGATACCCGATTGAAGGTGTATGTTTTTCCCTCCTTAAGAGAAATCCAAAGAAAATAAGTTTCACTCATTCCTTCCAACCTTCCCCATCATCCCCTCCTCTGTGAAACTTTTTCTTTCCCTTTATGTGAGATAATTTGCTCCATTCTATCTCTCTCTTTCTCCTCATTTTTTAGATACCATCTGTTCATACTCAACTCACCCTGTGCCATCTATCTGCCTATCTATCCATCTATCCATCTATCTATCTATTTATCTATCTATCTATCTATCTATCTATCTATCTATCTATCTATCTATCTATCACTGTCTGTCTGTCTCATCTGTCTGTCTGTCTGTCAATATTTCCTCCAGCTACCCTAATACTAAGCAAGGTCTCATGGGTTATAAATATCATCTGTAATGCAAACAGTTGGACTTTATCCCTTATGATTTCGCTTTCCTATTTACTTTTTCATGCTTCTCTTGATTCTTGTATATAAAAGTCAATGTTTTATTCTGCTCTGGTCTTTTCAACAAGAGTACTTGAAATTCCACTATTTCATTGAAATTCCATCTTTTCCCCTGGCATATGATATTCACTTTTGCTGGGTAAGTGATTTTTGGTTTTAATCCTAGATCCTCTGACCTTCAACAGTTCATATCCTAAGGTACTAGTTAATTGTGTTATCTTGATTGTATTTCCACAATAGTTGAATCACTTCTTTATGGCTGCTTGTAATATTTTCTCCTTGACCTAGAAACTCTGGAATTTGGCTACAATATGCCTAAAAGTTTTCTTTTTCAGATCTCTTTCAGGAGGTGATTAGTGGATTCTTTCCATTTCTATTTTATCCTCTGGTTCTAGAATATCAAGGCAGATTTCCTTGATAATTTCTTGAAAGGTGATGTCTAAGCTCTTTCTTTGATTATAGCTTTCAGGCTTATTTGTCCTGGATCTATTCTCCAGGTCAATGGGTTTTCCAATGAGATACTTCACATTGTCTTTTATTTTTTCATTCTTTTGTTTATATTTTATAACTGATTTCTCGTAAAATAATTCGCTTCCATTTCCTCCTTCTTATTTTGAGGGAATTATTTTATTCAGCGAGCTTTTGGACCTTCTTTTCCATTTGACCAATCTTGTTTTTAAGGCATTCTTTTCCTCATTGGCTTTTTAGAAATCTTTGGCCATTTGGGTCAGTCTATTTTTTTTTTATTTTTTTAAATTTAATTTAATTTATTTTTTTTAATGTTGTACAATCATTACCATGAAATTTAGTTTTAACTGCCCCTACACCTACCCCCACTACCTCCCTCCCAAAACAGCATAAAATTCTATATAGGATCTTCATATACTTTCCTATTGAATATGTTTTCACTATAGTCATGCTATGTAGATGAACTAAAAGGAAGAAATCATATAACAAATCAAAACATAATACACAAACAGACACACACAAACATGATCTGCTACATTCTGTGAATGAATTCCATAGTTATTTCTCTGAATGTGGAAGGCATTTTGCCTAAGAAAACCATTGGGAATGTTTTTTTTGTTTTGTTTTGTTTTTTTTAAGCTCTCGTGTTATTACGAAGTTCCAAGTCCACCAGAAAAAACTCGCACATTGTTGTTGATCATTGCTGTGCACAAAGTTCTTCTGGTTCTGCTCCTTTCGCTCAGCATCAGATCATATAAGTCCTTCCAGGCATCTCTGAAGTCTTCTTGTTCATCATTTCTTATGGCGCAATAGTACTCCATTACATTCATATACCATAATGTGTTCAGCCATTCCCCAATTGATGGACATCCCCTTGACTTCCAGTTTTTGGCAACTACATAGAGTGCTGCTATAAATATTTTTGTACATGTGGGACTCTTTCCTATTTTTATGATCTCTTGGGAATACAGTCCTAGTAGAGATATTGCTGGGTCAAAGGGTATGCACAGTTTTGCAGCCCTTTGGGCATGGTTCCAAACCACTCTCCAGAATGGTTGGATGAGCTCACAGCTCCACCAACAACGAATTAGTGTTCCAACTCTCCCACATCCTCTCGAACATTTATTATATTCTTGTTCTGTCATATTTGCCAATCTGAAAGGTGTGATGTGGTACCTCAGAGTTGTTTTGATTTGCATCTCTCTAATCAAAAGTGATTTAGAGCATTTTTTCATATGATTATAGATCTTTAATTTCTTCCTCTGAAAATTGCCTGTTCATATCCTTTGACCATTTATCAATTGGAGATCAGTATACTTTTTTAAAGTGTCATTTTCTTCAGTATTTCTTTTGGTTCTTTAGCAAGTTGTTGATTTCCTTTTCATGACTTTCTTGTAGCACTGTCATTTCTCTTCCCGATTTTTCTCTACTTCTCTTGATTTTCAAAATCCTTTCTGAGTTCTTTCATGACCTGAGACAAAGTCATATTTTTCTTGGAGGGTTTTGATGTCAGAGCTTTGATTTTGTTGTCTTCTGATTATATGTTTTGATCTTCTTTGTTACCAAAGTAAGATTCTATAGTAAGACTTTCTTTCCTCTGTTTGCTCGTCTTCCCAGCCAAATGCTTGACTTAGTAACTTTTTTTTCAATGTAGGACTCTGCTTCCAGTAGGGGTGTGGGTGGGACTAGAGTTGGTATACTGTTCCAGACTTCAGGGGTTTTGCATCAGCTTCTCAATCTCCTACAGTCTATGGGCCTTGGGCTCCCTGAAGCTGCCGCTGCTTCTGCCTGTGCTGCCTTATCTGTCCCAGGGCTGGGGTCAGACACCAACTGGATCATGCCCCTGCCCCACTCAGGACCTTCAGAGTTTTCCCACTGACCTTCTATGTTGTCTTTGGCATTTGTGGGTTGAGACATCTATAAACTGCCAGAGCTGCCAGCAATTGAAGCCTGTTCTGGCCCTGTCTGTGCTGCCATAGCCCATGCCAGATTGTGCTCAAATCTGCTTCCAGTACAGTGAAACAAACTTCCTATCAATCTTCCAGGATGTCCTGGGCTGGAAATTTGCCTCACTTCATCACTTTTGGGGTTCTATAGCTCTAGAATTTGGTTAGAGTTATTTTTTACAGGTATTTGCAGAGGTTTGGGGGAAGAGCTGCCGTCTTGGCTCTGCCCCTGGATATGTTATTTTTTTCAGCCATTTTAACACATGAAGCATAATTATTCATAATTTGAATGAAGAATGCATTTATCAAGTACAACAGCAAGTGACTTGAGAAGGACCAGAGGCCTGCTAAGTGTCAAAGGTGAAATTCAAATTCAGGTCATCTTGACTCCAAGTCTAACAATCTATCCTTTCAGCTACCATTGGCACCAAGCAGAAAAGTTCCCACCTTCCACATAATAGGACTTCACATAATTGAAGGCATTTCTGATGTCTCCATTATTTCTTTTCTTCAATTGTAATACTTCCAGTATGTTAAAGTTCAGGTTATGTACCCTTTGCCACCCTTTTCCATATCCTCTAGATACTGTCTACCTCATGACTATCCTTCCCACAATGTCTCAAAACAGCACTAAACACAGAACTTCAGAGAAGATCTGGACAGGGCTTAGTGCTATGTGATTATTACCAAGGTAAAGATGGACATGGATGTTAGAGATGAACTTGGCATACACAAAGGTATCAAGAAAAATTTATTAAAAATAGAGTTCCGAGAAAGGAAGGCCTTCTATGTTCGTCCCCCTGAAGGAATAGTTAACTTCCAGCATGGCCACCAAAACGACTACACCTAGGTCAGGATGAATCAGGACCATTATACAATCCCAAACTTTGGATCCACTGCAATACTGTCCCCTGGCGAAGTGACTTCATGTTCTCCTCTGACAGAATTTTTCTCAAACAACTTATAGAGTATGTACAGTAGTTTTCTGACCTTCACCTCACTCTATTAGGTCACACACACCCCATCAAAGTGTGGAAATAAAACTTACTTCTTATTTCCCGCAATGGACCTCTCAATGCACCTTAACACTATATTAACTTTTGGGGGAGATGTCATTTTGTACCTTTGGCACATAAAGATCTCAAAGTTCACTATACCATTTGCTTTGTCACATAAGAAATGTCTTCCAGCCACATAGCTCTATGCTGTACTTTTGAAGGTTTTACTGTTGTTGAACAGAAGTATGAGGATTTATATTTATCTTGATTAAATTTCAGCTCATTAGATTTGCCCCAGTGCTCATGCCTGTCAGTATCTCTTTGGATCCTGACTCTGGTATCTGATGTGTTAGTTATATCCACCAGCTTGGTGCCATCTGTGAATTTTAAAAGCATACTATTAACTAAGTCATTACTAAAAATGTCCACAGCACTACGCCAAGAAGAGATACCTAGAAATCTCCTCTGAAGAATTCTTTCCAAATTATGATTGCACTAACAATGACTGTTGTTTTAATGTTGCCATACAACCAAAAATGGACCTATGCCTTATCCCATTATATAAACTCATAACACCACCGTCTTGCTGAAAACAAAGCATAAGAAACTTGTCATACCGTTGCAGAAATCTAGGCAAATCCTATTCCCCTAAACTTCCAGTTTGTTGACTCAATTAAATAAGAAAACAAGGTTATTAACACGTGATTTAACCTTATTGAAGCCATGTTGGACCCCTCTTTTCTGTTTCTAAGATGTTCACTAATTGTCGCAAATAATTGGATGTTTCTAGGATTTAATGACCAATTCAGTGATCAATAGGTCCAAGATTATTTTCTGCCCTCAATTAACTTTTGTGATATTTGTCATTTCTCAGGCTTCAGAGGTTCCAGTTCAAAGGTTCAAGAGACATAGCTTCTGAGTAATTTAATTATTTTACTAATTTGGCTAGCAGGTTATTAATAAAAAGGATGGTCATTTGCCCATCTATCTTGCACAAAAGATATGGTGGTGACCTCAAAGTCTATATACCCTTTCAATAGGGGCTAATATCCCATTATCATGTCATGCCCTACTGAGAAAATATCTCTCTACCACACCATTCCCAGTCTTGGGCTATATAGACAAAAAGATCTGTCTCTACCTAAGCATGACTAAAACACAATGAGCTTCCCCACTTTAGATTACCAGGATGAGAAGAGTTGAGGGTATGTGGCAAATTAAGCCTAGACTTTCTCTCCTCTATCAACATCTTAAGATTAAGTAATTGCTGTTCATCAAGATTCCTGTGATTTACACCCCATTTACAAGTTTACCTTGCTATTCAAAATCAATTTCAAAGCATAATTTACCCATTCAACTTGACCAATCTTTAACATATCAAATTATTTTAAAAGAAAACCATTAGTTACTCTGAGTAGGGAGGGAGAGAGAGACAGAGAGGGAAAGGGAGAAAGAGACATGACATTTAATATCTAGAAAATTGCTAGTGTGTTAAAAAAATTTTGGGACACTATTTTAAGTCCATATTAACAAAAAAAATCAAATTGGAAAAAAGATTACATTTTAATTGTAGATAAGTAAATACACTTATACATTAATGGTGCAATTGTAAATTGATAGACTGTAGTCATAAGCAATAAGTCATAAATATAGTAAAGCTTTTTTCCCCAATGTTCCAAATATTGAAAATGTATGATTAGAAATTGATATCATGCAACATGCCTTAAAGGAGTTCCCTAATAAAAATGTGCCTGACAAGATGCACACACAAGTGAATTCCACCAAACATTTAAAGAACAATTAATTCTAGCACTATATAAAATACTTGGGAAAAGAGGCAAAAAAGAAGTCATCATTTTTTATGACACAAATATGATGCTCATATCTGGACCAGGAAGAGCAAAAACAGAGAAAGAAAACTAGAGACAGATACAATGAATATTGATGTAAAAAAAAATAAATAAAATACTAGGTAGGAGATAAGAGCAATATCACATATACCTCAAAAAAAAAAAAAATGACCATGAGGTATTTATACCAGAAATGCAAATCTTGTTTAATATTAGGAAAACTCTCGGATAATTAATCAACACAATAGCAAAAGCAAAAAAAAATCATAGGAGTATCTAAATGGATGCAGAAAAAGTTTTGACAAAATGCAACACTAATTTTTATTTTTATAAAGTCCTAGAAGGCATAGGAATAAATGGAGCTTTCTTATTTTTTAATTTTTTAATTTTTTTTCTTTCTTTTTTCATTTTTATTGTATTAATTTATTTATTTTAGGTTTTGACATTCATTTACACAAAATTTTGAGTTCCAGTTGTTCTCGCCATCTCTCCCTTCACTGCAGCTCATAATACCTTGCATTCTGATAACCCTTTCCGTCAATGTGCCCTCCCTTCTATCACACCCCATCCTTCCCTTATCTCCTTCTCTCTTTTCTTGTAGGGCAAGATAAATTTCTATACCCTATTTACCTGTGTTTCTTATTTCCCAGTGATATGCAATAATAATTCTCAACATTCGTTTCTAATTCCTTCAATATTTATTTTGCCCTCTGGTTCTAGAATATCAGTGCAGTTTTCCTTGACAATTTCATAGGAGATAATTGCTAGGCTCCTTATTTTGATCATAGTTTTCTGGTAGTCCCATAATTTTTAAGTTGTCTCTACTGGATCTGTTTTCCAGGTCAGCTGTTTTTCCAATGAGATGTTTCACGTTATCTTCTATTTTTAAACTTTTGGTTTTGTTTTCTAACTTCTTGGTTTATCTCATAGTCATTAGCTTCCCTGAACTCTATTCTCTCTTTTAAAGAATTATTTTTTTCAGTGAGCTTTTGAGCCTTCTTTTCCCTTTAGCTAATTCTGCTTTTTAAAGCCTCCTTCTCCTCATTGGCTTTTTGGACCTCTTTTTCCAGTTGAGTTAGCCTATTTTTAAAGGTGTTGTTTTCCTCAGCATTCTTTTGGTTCTCCTTTAGCAGGCTGCTGACATGCTTTGCAACCTCTTCTATGGCCTGAACCCATTTCATATTCATTTTGGAGGTACTGGAGGCAGAGGCCTTGACTTCCTCTGACAGTATGCCTTGTCCTTCTTCATCCAAAAGGATGAAAGGAGACACATGTTCATCAAGATGGTAACCTTCTATGTTCTTATTTTTTTTCACTTTTTTGGGCATTTTCCCAGTCAGTTACTTGACTTCTGAATCTTTTGTCAAGAGGAGGGTCCTAGTGCTCTTCCTTTCCCCAGTACCATGCTCAAGGCTGAGTTTATGATCAGCTGCTCAACTCCCCCAGGGACTTTGGGTGGGGGCAGGACCCCCAGTGAGGGCTGAGGTTCAGATCAGCTGCTCAGTTTTGCCAGAGGTTCCAAGCTGAACTGCCTGGACAAGAGACCCAGGGTGCTTCCACCTAGCTGCCTGCTGCCCACTGATGCCACTGCCAGCTGCTGCTACTGTCTTGGTTCAGTGCTGAAGAAACCCTATTCTACTCTCTCCCAGCTGGGAAAGCCCTCTCACACTGACCTTTGGAGCTTTCTTTGTCACTTGTGGGTTAAGGGATCAGGGACCCTTCTTGCTGGGAATTTTGTCCTGGAGGTCTGTTCAGGTCCTCTTCCTCCCAGTGCTGTGGGGCCAGGGCTGGGCTCCACTCTGCTCAGCGTCCCGTGAGATAGACCTTTCCTATTAGCCTTCCAGGTTGCCTTTGGCTGGAAACCTCCTTCGCTCTGTTTTTCTGTAGCTTCTGCTGCTCTAGAATTTGTTGAGGGTCATTTTTACAGGTATTTTGTGGGCTGTGGGGGAAGTGCTAGAGTATATTCATCTTTCTACTCCACTATCTTGGCTCCACCCCCCATAAATGGAGCTTTCTTGAAAATGATAAATATTATCTATCTAAAACCACCAGCAAGTTTTATGTGTAAATGGACATGACAGATGCTTTTCCAGTGATTCAGGGATAAAGGATGGATGTGTACTATCACAATTATTATTTAACATTTTAGCATCTTAATTCTGGCAAGATTCTTGCCAGAGTCCTCCTGAATAAGCTGATCCTTCACCTGGAAGGGGGTTATCTCTGTGAGAGCCAGTGTGGCTTCATAAAGGACCAAGGAAGAGTTGAGATAGTGTTTATCCTGAGGAACTCATGATGAAAAATGCAATTGACCCCTATAGCAAGGTCTGATGGAGTCTGAATGCAGATTGAGTAAGCATTTTTTGCTTTTCTGTTTTTTTGGTGGGGAGTATGTGTTTTATTTTGCAAGATAGCTGATATGAAAATGCTTTCCATTACTATACATGTGCAATCTATAGCCCTTTCAAGGAAAAAAAAAATGGTAGGGAGGAAAAGAATAAGAAAGTTGAGGGGTTTTTAATCATATTTTATTTTTTCAATTATGTGTAAATACAATTTTAAAGATTCATTTTTTATGAAATTTTGATCTCCAAATTTTCTCCCTCTCCTCCCCTCCCAAATCCCTGACAGCAAAAATTTGATATGTTATATATACATGCAATCATGTAAAACGTTTTTCCATATTTGCCAAGTTATGAAAGAAGAAACAGAACAAAAGGGAAAAAAATGGGAAAACATTAAAATGGTATGTTTTGATCTGTATTCAGACTGCATAGTTCTTGCCCTGGATGCATTCTAGATTGTCTTTTGGAATTCTTAGACCAGTGTATTGCTGAGAAGAGCTAAATGAATCATAAGTGATGATCACACAATATTGCTGGTACTGTGTGTAATCTCTTCTAGTTATTCTCAATTTACTTTGTATCAGTTCATGTAAGTCTTTTCAGGTTGTTGTTGTCTTTCTTTTTTTTTTTTTTTTTTCTGAAATTCGCCTGCTTGCTATTTCTTATAGCACAACAATATCCTATTGCATTCATATGCCACAAACTTCTTCAGTCATTCTTCAATTGATGAACATCTCAATTTTTCTTTTTTGCCACCACAAAAATAGATGTTATGCAAAGATAGAGATATGAATATCTATAAATATTCATATCTATCTATCCGTATACATTTGTAAATGTTGGTCTTTTCTTCTTTTTTATGATCTCTGGGATACAGATTTAGTAGTGATATTGCTGGATCAAAGGTTATGTACAGTTTGATTGCCCTTTGGGCACAGTTCCAAATTGATCTCAAAAATGGTTAGATCAGTTCAAACTCCACCAATAATGCATTAGTGTCCCCATTTTCCCACCTCCTCTCCAACATTTATCATTTTCCTTTTCTGTCATATTAGCCAATCTGATAAGTGTAAGATAGTACCTCAGTTATTTTAATTTGCATTTCTCTAATCAATAGTGATTTAAAGCATTTTTAAATATGACTATAGATAGCTCTGATTTCTTCATCTAAAAACTTCCTGGAATTTGATATATTTTTAAAACGGAATGTAATTTTTAAATATAACTTAAAAATTAAATTAAATGTAAAAAATAAAATTAATGAAAAGATGTGTTCTATTTATATTCATATATTTGAATTATGTGTTCAGAAATATTTTGGATAATGATTAACTGGAAGAAATGTAAATATTTCCAGTCAGCAAAGGATTGGATAATCTATGGTATGTTAATATAAAAGACTACTGTACTGGCATGAAAATACCATATATGAACAATATAAAGAAATGGAGAAAGACATATTTGAATTAAACAGGACAAAAGAAGGCATAACCAAATATATTGTAACTCTATTTTGCAAATACAACTTTGCCTCCTTTTAATATCAAGGAATAAGATATTCCTCCCAGGATAAACTCTTCACTTTTAATCTGATCAACCATGATCAACCGCAGACATAGATACAACATTACTCAGATTCCTCTCCCCTTAGATTGAAGAACTGGAGGGTAATAATTTCAATGGCATGAAAGAAGATTCTCCCTGCAGTGTTTCTCTCCAAAGTGTCAAAATACACTTTCCAACCTTCTTCTGTATTTTTTTCTTTTCCAGTTAGATTTTAAGCTCCTTGAGGGCAGGAAATGTCTTTCCTTTTCTTATTTTAATCTTCAGCAATTAGAACAGTGCTTGGCACATAGTAGATACATTACAAATAGTTATTCAGTTGAATTTAATGGAATACAGAATGTGAAGTAAAGTATTGCTCTAAGCATACTTTCGTACAAACTGTTCTGCGTTTGTCCCAGCAGTTTTTTATTGAATGGGGAATTTTTCTCTTAAAAAAATAATGTTTTACACTTTACCAAAAAACTGGGTTATTGCATCCTATTGTTTTTGAACCTCATGTCTAGTCTGTTTCAATAAGCTATATCTCTTTTCTTTAACCAATACAAGATGGTTCTTATATCTATTGCTCAATAATGTATTTTGAGGTCTGGAAGTACTATTTTTTCTTCCTCACTTATTTTCAACTGTTGCTTTTTATATTCTGTGGGTTATTTTTTTTGCTTGTTTGCTTCTTTTCATAAATAAATGTTATTGTTTTATCAAGCTTTGAAAAATCTTCTTCGTAATTTAGGCTAGCATTACAAGTATATATTCATTTTCGTCAGATTTTTAATATATTGTCATAATCAAATCCTATTAAGGTCATTATTTTTTTTTAATTGTGAAAAGTTTATTGAGAATCCACGAGCTCCAAATTGGTCTGGAAACATCAGGCAGCTTCTTCTCTTGTGATCTGGTCCTTTTTCAGTGGTCCAATGAAAGCTTTCTTCTCCTCCACAGTCTGGAACAGACCTTGGCCAAATTTGGATGTGGTGATTCAGGTGAATCTTCTTCAGGGCACGACGTTTGTTCTATACCAGCAGAGACTTTCGCAGGGTGAGGACACTCTTCTTGGTCCCAATGACACAACCTTTCAGCATGATAAAGTCATTGGTCACTTCACGGTAGTAGACAAAGCCTCCCAGAGGATTGATGCTCTTGTTGGACGAATCATAATGTGTGGATGAATTGTTTTTGATCAGTTTGCCACCCTTGATCTGGTAGCCCTGGCCAATCTTGTAGATCTTTTTGTCGATCTCAGTGAGACAGTGGTAGCCCTTCTGACCAGCTTGAGCCGCAGAGAAGGCTACCCTGGCGGGATGCCAAGCTCCAATACATGCCACCTTATGCAGTCCTCGGTGGGTTTTTCGGGGCAGTTTCTTGATGTGCCAGCAGTTAGTGACACCTTTGTAACCCTTGCCTTTTGTCACCCCAGTGACATCAATCATCTCAACACGGATGCCTGCTGCTCCAGCTTCTCACAGGCCAATCCAATTTCTCAGCCACACTGCCGCCATTCACCTGGATCTCCATCAGGTGAGACTTCTTCTGCCTCAGAGGGAGCAGGCTCATCTGGATGTGGGCAATGACGCCGACCACCTGGCAGTACTTCTTCATGCTGCTCAAGTCTTTCTCCAGCTGCTTTTTGCCATCCTCATCTTGCCACTTGTTGCGATACTTGGTGAAGGCCTTCTTGGACATATGCCAATTCTTATAGAACCGCCTCTTACACTCATCACTGATGTGCTGGGCAAAGATAATTTTAAAGATCTGCAGGCCTCGTGGGATTTGCACATAGCCCACGATGCCCACAATGACCATGGGGAGAGTCTCCATGATCGTCACAGCCTTGACCACTTCTTTCTTATTGATCTTTGAGCCGGGCCTGTCCACCTCTTGAACAATATTGGTCATGTGTGCCTTGTGGCCCAGAAAGGCAGTCAGATGGATGGGCTTGGAGGGGTCATCTTTGGGGAAGCTCTTCACCTTCCCCCGGTGCCTGCTGCTTCTCTTTAGAGGCAGGAAGCCCATAGAGCCATGCCTGGGAGCGGATAACTTCCAGTGGGACATGCTGCTGCTGATGGGAGTTTGGAGAGAGGTAGGTCATTATTTCTTTGAGAACATTTTGCAATTGAATCTATAGAAGCCTTCTGTGTGTTTTGTGATGTTGCTCCTCAGTTATTTTATGTATTTTGTAGATATTTTGAATGGAATTTGTTTTCTATTATTGCTTCTCACATTTTGTTATTATTATTTAGAAATGCTTTTGAATTTTAAGCATTTGTTTTTTAGCCTGCAATTTTGATAAAGTTATTGTCTCAATTAGTATCCTAGCTCATTCCCTGGGATTTTCCAAGTAGATCATCATACCATCAGTAAAAAGGGAATGTTTTATATCCTCTTACCTATCTCTATTGGTTTAATTCCTTTCAATCATTTGATTGCTTACCATATGTAGAATTAAATTAAATTGTAGGGAGAGGAGTGGACATAATTGCTTCATGCCTATATTTATTGGAAAAAAAGTTGCATGGTTCTTGCTTTTGCTTTTACAGCAATGGTTTTTATGTTATTTTTAAAAGGTCACTATACTTTGTAGGATTTGTAGAATAGAAAAATTAATGTACTTTGTCATTTTTTTGCATTTGTTAAGATAATCATGTAATTTCATTTTGTCTCATTTTTATCAAGATTTATTATATTGATTTTTTTCTTGATTTTAAACTATCTTTGCATTCCTGGTATAAATTTCACTTGATTATAATGAATGATTTCTCAGAAAAGTCTCTATAATTTGCTGGAGGATTTAATTTGCATTTTTGATTCAGTGTTGATTAATAATTTTGGAGCAAAGTTTTCTTTCTCTTTTTTTCAGATTAGGCGTTATAATATTTGTTTCATTACACAGTTCTGTAAATTTTTAAGAATAATGTTCTAAAAAAGTTGGGTACTAACTGTTCTTAAAAAGCTTATAGAATTCTCCTGGGAATTTTTCAGGTCCAGGAGCTTATTTATTTGCTTGTTTGTTTTTTCTGATGTTTGCTTTGTAGCTGTATTTATTTCCCTTTCAAAAACTGAAATATCTATCTAATCTTAGAATTTGGGATTTTTTTATATTTTTGAAGTTATTCACTTGCTACTTTTTCTATTATCAATTTTGTTTGCACCTAATTATGGATATTATGTTCAGATTATCCTTTTTATATGATTTCACAGCGATTTCACCTTTTGTTATTTTCATCATTTGCTATTTTATTGACTTAATTTTCTGAGATCCTCTTTATATTCAGATTGACCAAGATTGTTTGCAATTTATTTGTCTTTACAAAAAACCCATTATTTAAGTTTTATTCATCTTTCCTATAGTTTTTTGCTTGAAATTTATCTATTTCCCCTTTGATTTTAAATACTCTTTTGTGTTTTTCCCTTTCTGTTTAAAAAAATACATGTTCAATTCATTAATTTTCTATTCTCTTTTATTAATGTATGATTGCAAAAATATGATCTCTGCCTGCCAAAGGAGTGTTTGAGCAGTATCCTAGTAATTTTTGTATATTGTCTCATCATTACCATTTTCTTATTTCATTATTATATAGTGATTATTTTTGTCTTATGATTTGTTCTTTAACCTATTTCTTATTTTTAGATTTCATTTTT
Organism: Notamacropus eugenii; assembly: GCF_028372415.1. Taxonomy (NCBI): domain Eukaryota; kingdom Metazoa; phylum Chordata; class Mammalia; order Diprotodontia; family Macropodidae; genus Notamacropus; species Notamacropus eugenii. The sequence goes on from NC_092878.1 coordinate 108,552,000, forward strand.
AAGTCTTCATTTGGGTTTGTATCTTTTGTTTGTGGTCCTTAAAATAATCTAAAATATTACTCTATTTTGGTTTATAAATCATGTAGTGACTATTGCTGCATTTTATAATTATTTGAAATATCTCTGTACTCCAGTAAGTAAAAAGTTTTTGTAAAAATTTCATGTTGTTGAAAGAAATATGTGTATTCTTTTGTTGCACCATTTAGAAGATGTCATAGTTGTTTTAAATCAAGTTTCTCCAGAAATTTATTCAGTTCTCTATTTTTTCCTTTCATTTATCTTTCTGTTAGACTTATCTAGAACTGACAGAGGGATATTGAAATTGTCTATAACCACTATGCTATTCCTTCTGTTTTCTTGAAGCTCAGATAACATTTACTTTATGAATTTTGATCCCAAGTCACTTGAAATGAATGTTTATTACTGATATTTGCTTTGCATTCTATTCTATTCTTTAAGCATAATATAGTTTACTTGTTTATGCCTCCTTATTTTTTGAATGTTGTTGTTTTGTTTTTTTTTTTTTTTTTTTCTGATAGCATGATGGCAGCTCTTGTTTTTTGGATTCACTCTAGTCATAGCAGTTTTTTTTTCTATCTCCCTAGATTTATTTTGTGTATTTCTTTATTCTTTAATGTACCCCTTTTAAGCAACAGAATGAAGGGTTTTATGTTTTTATCCAATCTGTATTTCTTTTTTTTTTCATTTCATTGAATTGTTTAATGCATTTACATATAAAGCTAAAATTTAAGCTTTTATTTTATTTCATTTCTCTAAATTATATTAAAGCTATGATTGCTTTCTTTCTTCTTTTGCAAGTACAGTATTATGTTGTTTTAGTTACTTTACTTTATTCTTTTTTAAAGATGACCCAATTATTAATATCTCTCTTCCCTTCAAACCTGATCTGCTGTTCTCATTTGTTACCTCGTCCCCTTTATGGTTTTGTTTATTAGATTTTCTCTTCAGCTTTTATTTGTTTATGTATTTATTTCTCTTTTATTCTCTCAGTAAAGATTAAAATTTCCCTCTCTTTTTCATCAGCTAGTCCTATTTATTAGTTGCTTTATTTATATTTCATTTTTGCATCCCTTCCAAAAAGGATTTCATTCACACTTTTCATTATCCATCTATTCTATTTACTCTGGATCTTTATTCTTTGATTGGTGATGCCTATAATCATCTGGGCTCTCTCTTTTCTCTATATTCTTCATAAAATCAAGTTCCAGTGTGTCCATTCTGCCTGGTAACTGCTTTTTGCTGTCAGTTTAAAGGGCTTTACATCATGGATTCTCCTTTTCCTTTGTGTCTCCCTCTCACAATAACATCAATTACTGCATGTGTCAAAGAAGATACTGCCCCAACATGTAGTACATCCCCACACGCTCAGTGATCTATTCTTTCTCTTGACCTTTTCTTCCACATTTTTCCTGGAAATCTCTTACTGTTATCCAGGCTTTTCCACTACTCCAGGTGCCAGTTACCTACAGGAGTTTCAATTCCTCCCCACCCCCAAGACAATAGATTTTGAGGGCACCAAATTTCCCATCCCAGGTAAGAGCCTCTTATGTAAAGCATACCTTTATGTATGAAGACATTTATTGGTGGGACCACCTCACTTCTAAAGTAAGATCTCTTTCCTTTCCTCCTTTCCTCTATCTCTACCCCTTCTCCTCAATCATTTCCATATAGATTCTTCTTTTTTCACATTCCCCTTATTTCTAGCCCTCTATTTGGACCCAATGCATCACTTACTTCCCTCTGTTTTGCTCTTCATTGCCCCTCCTTTCATGTACCCTGAGTCGTGATAATCCAGTGTCACAAAAGAGGCATTCACTTGTAGATAGGGTACTGTCACATTCTGTCCATGGTGACGCCTGTCTGCCTCTTCATTTTTAACTCTACCAGATTCCTATGTTCACTGATATCCTTGTGTATATTTATAAAGAAAGCTGTTCTCTTTAATATCACTATTGCTGTTGGCATTTATTCATTCCTGCATTTCTGTTGTTTAGAGCATTTGTGAAGCAAGTCATCCCTTCAGTTCTAGTTTTATTTCTAAAATTGTTTCAAACTCTTCTTCCTTATTGAATGCCAATGTTTTGTCCAGTATGGTTAAGCTCAGATTGCAGGATAGGTCACCCTGAGTTGCATTCTAAGCCCCAATGCATTTTGGAAAACTTTATTCCTCTGTTTTGCCCTTGGGGCTCCTACTGAAACCTCATTGCCAGTGGCCTTCAAGTTGGGGAAGGGGTGCTCAGTCAGCTCAGGGTAAGTGTGTGTCATTTTACTTTTTTTAAATCTTCTTCTTTTGGATCCTGGATGTCCTGTACCTTGGAACTGACTGAAGTTACTTTGCCTTTGGTGCATAATTTCTTTTCTGGAAAAGTATGAGAGCTTTGGGGATTTTATCAAATACCAATAAAAAGAAATATTATAAACATTTTTGTACATTTATGGGACCTTTTTATTTTTTTGCTGTATTTGGGTCATAGGTCAAATAATGGTATTATTGAAACAAAGGGCAAGCACAGAGTAGTGACTTTTCAGGCATGTTCAAACACACACTCAAAATTATTACATACTATATGTAGCCCAGGTATATGTTCAATTCATGGAATATTTTTTTGAAATTCTATTTAAAACAATAATAACAATAGTAAAATACTCAAGCAGACTGCTGTGAGTCTCTGAGGAAGTTTTGAACACAAGCCTATATGACTTGCAATTAATTAATTAATGCATGCAATTAAAATGCATGCATATCTTTGGATTTACATAATTATGTGAATAAAAATTAAAACTATGATAAATAGCACCTTCACCAAAAAATAATATGAATCAGCGAAACAGATTATGTTGGCAGTTAGGCAATGCAGTGATAGAGAGCTATTCATGAAATCAGGATGCTCTGAGTTCAAATATACCTCAGACATTTAAAAGTCATGTGACTCAGGCCAAATCACATAACCTCTCAATCTTAATCCCCTCATTTGAAAATTTGGAATAATAATTAAAACTACCTTCCAGAGCTGTTGTGAGTATGAAAAAAAGATTACACATTCAAAGAATTTTGCATGCAGTAAAGTGGTTTATAACTTAGAGCTATGATTTTTACTAATATGCTTCTCTCTGATCAGCTATGGACCTTTTTAAACACAACTAGTTCAAAGTAAGAAAATGTTGATAGCAACTCTTAGAAAACTTGAAAAGCATATTTGAAGAACATAAATTTATACCCACCATCTTGTAGCAGAAGCTAAAAATAGATTCATTACCTAAATATAAAGGGTTGCAAAATTATTATTATACAGATAAACACAAAAATGCATTAGAAGAGTATGAGATTAGGTAATTTTCATAATCGTTCCTAGATAGATAATTACGAAATGACTAATAGATTAACAATTATATAAACATATATACATGTATATATGTATGTATACATATATGCACATATATACAGACATGTATGTATATGTGTGTACACACGCATATATGAGTGTATGTGAATATACAGACATATGTGTACATATAAAAGCAAATAAATATACAATGTAAATTAAAAGACCAAAAGAATGACACAAATGTCTGATTAACTGAAATCAGTGAAGAATGGTGTCATGAGTTTTTTTAATTTGGTTGTCTTTTTCATAAAGAAGGAATCTGTTAGAGATACTGAGGAAAATAAATTTGATGTAAAGAAAATAGAATCAATAACACTTATCGTAAAAAAGTTAGAAGCAAATATATGTAACCAGGAAATAATAGTATATGTAGATATGGAAAATTATATATCCACTCTAGGGATAAACCTATGAAGAAAAGTAAATGAGAAACCCTCCTCTACAAAGGGCGTCTATTCTGGCCTTATAGGAAACCATAGTAAAGTGCCCAATGCAGTCGTCCCACTGCTGCTTTGAGTCAGCACTCCTTCCCAGGTGTATCCCTTTCACAAGAAACATATGTGCTTTGGACATAGGCACTGACTTGTGATTTCCTCTGTAATTGTCAACTTTATTTTCAGCATGGGATTTTCTCTGTGTAATTTGCTTTAAAAAAGTTGCAAAGGTTAAGTACAGTATCAAAATTTTTAAAAAGCTAAGGGTTCTTTAAGCTGTCCCAAAGTACCTGTTCATCATAAGCATTTGATTTGACCCCCCAGGATCCAACTAAACATACTGCAAGTAAAAAGAATTCCTTTTCCTTCTTCCTTCTCCCCTCACCAAGTTTGCCTTCCCAGGACTAAACTAAAATGTGTGCTATAGTTCAAATAAGTGCACTTTTTCTTCTCAAATGTCATACAAACCTGAATCATCATCCTTACTTTACCTTTTAGCCCAGAAAAGGTTCTTTGTAAATGTGTGGCTTTTTAAAAACTTGTTCAAAAGTGTCTATGGCTTCTCTGATCTTGATATACAGGAGATCCTGGCCCTCCTGCTCCATGGGAATGTCAGCAACACCTCTATTCCTTACACTTATCATCATTAGATAAGTGATGTGTGAGAACGAGTCGTCACACCAGAGCCTTAAAGACAAGCAAGTAAGTATTAGTGCCACATTTTCCAGATTATGAACTGCTAGGGAGTAATCCAATGAAACTCCATGACATGGATATGCATTATCAAAATTATATGCACCATTACCTACACTATGTAAGTCCAATTAATTGGTGGTGTTGTAGTATCACATAATGAACATGTCACAAGCTTAGTTAGTTAGGTTATATTAAATACTAGCCAGGAGGTGCAGGGGCTGAGTGGTTATTGCAGCATAGTGAGAGGCCTGCTTGCCCAGAAAGCTTGACAGTTGATGTTTATATCTGCAAATAACTGCATCCCTAAAGTTGAGGGATGGTTGTACAGGTTGTAGGGTTGATAAGTTAAGTAGCACAAACTATTTAATGTGGGAGAGGTTGAGTTGAAGTGATTTTGAAATCAGCTCAGTGTCATTATACAAGACTATAATATGGATCAGAGGGTGTTGGATTTGGAAAAGATAGGAGAATAGGCTTTTAGCTGATGCCTGAAGGCTATTGAATCTTAAGGAGTTATTTCTGACTCTCTCTCTTTCTTTTTCTTTCTCTCTCTCTTTCTCTGTCTTTCTGGGAGCGTTCATAGTCTTGAATAGCTGAGAGGTATATTTATGTTACCCTTATAAGACTGGTATCTGGGAGCTTCATTGGTCTTATCTGCCCAGAGCTATAACGGCATAAAGAGATATTGCAAAGAAAAAAATGTAGCTGCAGTCTGGCTATGGCCATTGTCGACACATCCTGATTGATACATTCCTCTTTTCCAAGAATGGCAGTAATATCAAAAGTCCCTAATTCTTGACATATTGACACATTCCCATACTTTTTATTTTTACTTCCCAAGCTTTGTCTTCCCTGTTATGTTGCCTTTCGTTTCCAAAAATGAAATAAAGTACTAAAAATATTGTAGCAAATCACAAACATAAGGATTTTAGAAACTCTTCCAAGTACTTTTGTGTTTCAATAAAATATGGATGTCATTTGAGATGTGGCCATTATACACTAGTGGTCATAAAATGTATTCTTGCTTTTGATGGAGTTTATCAGTGATTTTTATGGGATCTGAAAATGATGTCACATCTATGACTCACTGAGATCACCACATAACAGGAGGAAAGTAATGATCAGCTCAGCCAAAGTCAGTGAATCTAAACAGTATTCAGTTTCATGCATTATCAACATTGGGCTATGTGAACAGCTGATTCTGAGATTTTCTTAGGATTGCTTCTTTCAACAGCAACATTTACTGGGAATTCTGAGAGGAGACATAGCATTTTCCATTGCTCCCAATGTCCTACAGCCTGGGAAAAATTCTGCAATACTGTAACTGAAACAGGCAAATGAAAAGAAATCATTAAACCTTTAAGGAAGGAGGAGGAGGAGGAGGAGGAGGAGGAGAAGAAGAAGAAGAAGAAGAAGAAGAAGAAGAAGAAGAAGAAGAAGAAGAAGAAGAAGAAGAGTAGGAAGAAGTAGAGGAAGAAGAGTAGGAAGAAGTAGAGGAAGAGGAAGAAGAAGGAGGAGGAGGAGGAGGAGGAGGAGAAGGAGGAGGAGGAGGAGGAGAAGAAGAAGAAGAAGAAGAAGAAGAAGAAGAAGAAGAAGAAGAAGAAGAGTAGGAAGAAGTAGAGGAAGAAGAGTAGGAAGAAGTAGAGGAAGAGGAAGAAGAAGGAGGAGGAGGAGGAGGAGAAGGAGGAGGAGGAGGAGGAGGAGGAGGAGGAGAAGAAGAAGAAGAAGAAGAAGAAGAAGAAGAAGAAGAAGAAGAAGAAGAAGAAGGGAAGAAAGAGGAGGAGGAAGAGGACAAGGAGGAGGAGGAAGAGGACAAGGAGGAGGAGAAAGACTTTCAAAATCCAAAATTCTAATAGTCAACTGTGCTGTTGTTCAATCATTTTAGTTGTGTCCAATTTTTCATGACCTCATTTCAAGTTTTCATGGCAAAGACGCTGGAAGGGTTTGACATTCCTTCTTCAGATCATTTTACACATGAGGAACTGAGAGAAACAGGGTTATGTGACTTACCCAAGATCATACAGCTAGTTAATAAGTATCTGAAGCTTGATTTGAATTCAGAGAGATGTATGTTACCAAATTATTCAAGATAAAATTCACTTTCTTGATGTATAATCTTTATGCTTTACACTTCATCCTTATCTTTCACTGTTTTCTACATGTGCTACCAAATTAGTTCACATACATTCATCAGATGAGAACAAATCTAAATTCTTGAGTAGGCATGATCAAGATTTTAATATCTCCTTATGTGCACTAAGAAGCCCATTTGGTTTGGTTAAGCAATTTAGTGCCCCTTTGGCCCAGCATGCAGCTCATCTGAACAAGGGATTTAAATTAGTGGTGAGGGTGGAGAGAGTATCATAGCTAAATTTCTGATCAAGAACTACTATTTGGCATAGTTGGATGAGGGATACCTTGACCACAGTTTCTTGTCAACCCTGTAGTCAGAGGATGACCTTGAAAGCTTTCAAGCACTATTTAAAATTTCCATTGCCTCTTCCCCCAAATAAAAAGTACTTTTCCCATTATGAACATTTATAGATCACCTACTTTTTGAGGCATATTTTCTAACAATATAAAGCAATCATCCCCCTAGCAGCATCTTTCAAGAGTTGACTGACAATACTGTCTGTATCCAGGGCTAAGAATAGACTGGATACAGATTAAAGTTCTATAAAGAACTTTGCAGAAAGGTATACTATGCCTAAGGGAACATCCTGATGATTTCAGAAAAAAGGATTGATAGAGTCTCTGAGTTATACATTTACCAGCTATGTTTGCTAAACTGAGTCCAGTTTCCCTGGATTCCATGTGTACTCCTAGGAAAGAGTGTCACAGACTTTTGGGAGGACCTCTTTTTTTGCTTTTCTACCTGTTTATTTATTAAGCACTTATGATGTGCCAGGCACTTTACAAATTTGATGATGATTATCATTAATACTACAATATGAACAATAATATTATTGCATCATATATTAATAATGATATAGTAATGATAGCAACTGTATGATAAAGTAGGTCATAAGGCCATAAATTCAATAAGCTATTAGAAAGTTTATCAAAGAGATGCAAAACAAAGTAAAAGTAAACGCTTTTAACGGAACATCAGGTGATATGCAGTGAATTCGGAGTTCTGGAATCCAGCTATACAAATTATTAGAAGGTGGAGCTGGAACTGAACTTTGAAGGAAACCAGGGGTTCTTACAGGAAAAGAAGAAAAGGAGATGTGTTCATTGCATCAGAATCAGCTTACAACAATGCGTTAAATTAAAGTTGGAATGTGGTTTTAGGGAAAAGCATATTAGGCTGGACAAGAGGTTAAGTGGGAAAAAACAAGTTAGCAAGGTAGATTGTGCTCATATTGAAAAGGGCTTTAAATGTCAAACAGGAGCTTTTATTTGATTCTAGAGGCAATAGGGAACCATTGGAGTTTACTGAAAGCAAGAATGACAGTCATACCTGCCCTTTATGGAAAAAAAAAAAAAGAACAACATGGTAACTTGTGGAGAATAGTGGAAGACAAGAGAGAATTAAGTTGGTGAAACCAGTCAGAAGACTAAGGCATTAGTCTGGACAAGAGGTTATGAAGGCATGAATGAGGTAACTGGGAGTAGAAAGAAATAAATGAAAAAGAAGAAAAAAATGTGAAGATAGAGTACATAAGATTTAGGGATTGATTGGTGTGCAAAGTAAGGGAGCACTAGAGGCATCAAAGGTGGCACTAAGGTTGCAATCTTGGTGATTAGAATTATAGTACTATAATAAAAACAAAAAAACAGAAAACTACCAAAAAGTGGGCAGCTAGGTGGCTCAAGAATAGAATATTAACCCTGAAATCAGGAAGACTTATTTCCCTCAGTTCAAATCTGACCTCAGACATGAGATCTGTGACCCTTTGTAAGTCAATTAATTCTGTTTGTCTCAGTTTCCTCATCAGTGATATGATCTGGAGAAGGAAATGGCAAATCACTCAGTATCTTTGCTAAGAAAATCCCAAATGGAGTCACAAAGAGTTGGACAAAACTCAAATGAGTAAATAACAATGATAAAAAAAAAAGTGCTTTGCAAGTAGCCAGTAGGTTATTCAGTGATGAAACTTGTTCACAAGACTAGAACTTGAATACATAGACAAATACTAACACATATATAGACAAACACTAATAGAACCACCAAGGAAGACATAGCCTAGATGATACCAATCTGAACCAAATGTATCTGATCAGCACTAGATCAGCCTCAGAAAAATAGAGTTTAATTGGCCTTTCATATGAGTAATATATTTAACAGAAGAAAGCATGCTAACTGCTTCAAAAGAAAGAAAATGACTCTTTAAAACTTAGAATTGAATGAGGAAAAATCAGCAAAGTTATGAGACCAAGAAATAATAAAATAAAATATAAAGAATGAAAAAATTAGAGAATGTGAAATATCTCGCAACTGATCTAGAGAACATATCAAGCAGAGAAAACATAAGAATAAATGAACTTCCTGAGATGTTATTAGCAATTATGTCGTTCATAAGAAAGATGGGGATAGACGTATTATATGATTTGAAAAAGTAAAATCATTTAAGAATATATAAAAAGATTATTTTATACATATGAGGTACAAGAGGAAAAACTGACATAGAAGAATTAAATGGAGGAGGAGTGTGGTAGCTCTGGAGTACTACTTTCATTGGGAATGGGTTTGAGGAAACAATACATAAATATCTAGAAGGCTGTAAAAGTCTTCTAAAATCAGAAATAAAATGCTAAGGGAATAGGGAGGGGGAGAGGATAAGGGAGGGGATTTTGGGAAGGGAGGGTGTGGGAATAGGATAAGGAGGGGTTATAGAAAGGTGTTTAGATTAAAGGAATCAGAGAGTAATGGACGGATCCTGGGGGAAAAGGGGGTAACAGAGGCATAGGTTAAGTGAAAGGAGGGTAGGTAGAAGTATAGTAGAGGAATGAGGAGGGATAGGAAATAAGAGATACATACAAACAAAATAAATATCAGAAGTATAATTGATTAGAAAATAAACAGGGGTAGTAATAATAATCTCAGAAAAAAGTTAAAACTAAAATAAATTTAATTAAAAGAAAAATTTAGGGAAGCTATAGTATATGTCAGCCATATTAATCAATATTGTGTTAAACTATTTAAAATAAGTAGACAGTATAAAGTTGGAATATTCCTGTGGTGTAGGAAATGATGAGTTGGTGGACTTAGAAAAATATGGAAAGACTCAGACTTATGAAGGAGAAACCCACAGAGAAATAGAAGACAAATAAGTATGTATAGTATTGTCTTACAAAGATGCATATGAATGTATGTGTCTATATATGAGTATGATTTTAGATATCTAAGTATATGTTTCCATATGAAAGAGTATGCATGCATTTATATATGCATGCTTCTGCATATATGTGTGTATGTGTGTATATACATGTATGTATCTGTATATCTATATGTATCTTTGTGTGTATATGAGTCTGCATGTGTATTATGGCTGCATGTGCATCCTAAAGGGATAAAAAGAAAGAAAAAAGGACCTATTAAAAAAAAACCCATAGCAACTCTCTTTTGTGGTGGCAAAGAATAAGAAATTGAAAGAATTCCCATCAAATTGGAAATGGCTAAACAAGTTATGTGATATGACTGTGATCAAATGTTGTTGTTCTACAAGAAATGACCAGTGGGACTGTTTCAGGAAAACATGGGAAGATACAGATGAATTCATGCAAAATAAAGGGAGGAGAACTACGAGAACACTATGCACAGCAACAGCAACATTGTGAAGGTGATCAACTGTGAAGAACTTAGCTACTCTAATCAAGATTTTAATCATTTCAAGAGATTTTCAAAGTATTCATGTTGAACAATGATGTCTAACTCCACAGAGAGAAATTATGAACTTTGAGTGCATCTTGAAGCATAATTTTTCCCTTTTTTGTTTTTTTTTTCTTGTGGTTTATTTTGCAACATGGCTAATAATAATGTTTTCCGTGATTCCATACAAATATTTGAGATTATAATGTTGCTTCTTACAGGGTGGAAAAAAGTCAGGAAGCAAGGAGAAAATTTGAAACTCAAAATTTTTTAAAATATTAAAAACTTTACATGTAATTGGGAAATATTTAAAAATAAATAAAATATATTAAAATAGAAAACTATGAAATCAGGGCAATATGTGGACGTGCTATATGCTGGTATAAGTGGAGAGACTATGGCCATGAGGTCCTAAATTCAAGAAGCCTTTGGGAAACCTATATCAAAGAAAAGCACAACAAAGTTAACAACACTTTTACCTATTCATTGGGAGATAGGATATACCAGTGACTTTATAATACACTTCACAAATATCACTTTATATGATGATGATTATTATTATGAATGTAATATTATTAATAACATCATCATGTGATATATTAATAACTATATCGTAACTACAGGTAGTAATTAGTAAGTCAGGGCAGAGCCAAGATGGTGGAGAAGAAAGACACATATACACTAGCTCTTCCCCCACAGTCCATAAAATATCTGTAAAGAAGGACTCTCAACAAATTCTAGAGCAGCAGAAGCCACAGAACAGTGGAGTGGAGGAGATTTTTAGCCCAAAGTGACCTGAAAGACCAACAGAAAAGTCCAGCCTTGGCCAAAAGGCACTGGGAGAAGCAGGACCAAGCAGGCTTCTGGGACAGAATCTCCAGCTGCAGTGCTAATCCCTCAACACACAGGCAATAAAGGTCAGTGACAGGGATTTTTCTGTTGGCTGAGAAGGGAGCAGGGTGTCCCCATAACTCAGGCCACCTTAGGTGGCAGCAGTGGAGGCAGCAATGGAATGGGACACCCAAGGCAGGCAGCAGCCTGCATCCATTGTTGAAGGCCTTATGGTAAAACCCCTGAGGGAACTGAGCCCTCTGTGGCAGCCGTACCTCCACCTGAGCAGCTGATCTTAATCTCACACTGAATAGCTTCCCTTCCCCACCTAAAGCCACTGGGGGATTGGAGCAGCTTATCTGAATCTCAGCCAGCAGTGATGGCTTGGCAGAACTGGAGGTGAGGTAGTTGTGGAGAGGAAACTCAGAAGTCAAATAACTGGCTGGGAAAATGCACAAAAAAGAGAAAAAATATAAGACCATAGAAGGTTGCTTTCTTAGTGAACAGGTCTCTACTCCCAACCTTTCAAATGAGGAAGAACAAAGCATACTGTTAGTGGAAGTCAAGACTCCTGCCTCCAGGGCCTCCAAAGGGATCTTAAATAGGGCTCAGGCAATAGAAGAGCTTGAAAAGAGAGTTAGCAGCTTGCTAAAGAAGAAACAAAAAAAAAAATTTTGACAAAAATAACACCTACAAAAAGAGGCTAATTCAACTGGAAAAAGAGGACCAAAAAACCAATGAGGAGAAGGAGGCTTTAAAAAGCAGAATTAGCCAAATAGAGGAGAAGGTTCAAAAGCTCACTGAACAAAATAATTCGTTGAAAGAGAGAATTGAGTTAGGGGAAATGAATGACTATGAGATAAACCAAAAGTTAAAAACAAAACTAAAAGTTTGAAAAAATAGAAGACAATGTGAAACATCTCATTGGAAAAACAACTGACCTGAAAAATAGATCCAGGAGAAACAATTTAAAAGTTATTGGACTACCTGAAAGCCATAACCAAAAAAAGAGCCTAGAAATTATCTTCCAAGAAATTATCAAAGAAAACTGCCCTGTTATTCTAGAATCAGAGGGCAAAATAAATATTGAAAGACCTCCTGAAAGAGACCCAAAGAGAGAAACTCCTAGGAATATTATGGCCAAATAGCAGACAAAATATTGCAAGCAGCTAGAAAGAAACAATTTGAGTATTGTGGAAATAAAATCAGGATAACACAGGACCTGGCAGCTTCAACATTAAGGGATCAAAGGGCTTGGAATAGGATATTCCAGAAGTCAAAGGAACTGGGATTAAAACCAAGAATCACCTACCCAGAAAAACTGAGTATAATACTTCAAGGGAATAAATGGTCATTCAATAATATAGAGGACATTGAAGCATTCATATTGAGGAAAAGACCAGAACTGTATAGAAAATTTGACTTCCCAACACAAAATCAAGAGATGCATTAAAAGGTAAACAGGAAAGAGAAATCATAAAAAAAAAAACTTTCTGAAGCTGAACTGTTCACACATACATGTATATAGACAGAGAGTACAGGTTGTGTTGAATCAAAAGAGATGATATTCACACAAAAAAATTAAATAAAATGAAAATTAAAGGGTGGGGGAGGAAAATACTGGAAGGAGAAAGGGAGAAATGGAATGAGGCAGGCTATAATTCATTAAAGAGATAAGAAAAAATCTTGTTCAATGGAGGAGAAGAGGGAGCATGCTCACTAAATTTGACATGAAAATCTGTCTTCCATCACAGGAAAGTAACGGAGGTGGCAACAAGTGGGGTGAGGGGAATGATAGAAGGAAGGGTGAATGGGAGAAGGGAGTAACTAGAAATAAACACCTTTGGGAAGGGACAAGTTCAAATTAGGGAATAAAAAAATAAAAAAAAAATAAGGGGGGATAGAGTAGGATAGAGGGCAATATAGTTAGTATTACAAAACATGATTATTAAGGAAGTCTTTAACAAAACGACACATATTTAGTCTGTACTGAATTGCTTGCCTTCTCAGTGAGGATAAGTAAGGAGGGAGAGAGGGAGAGAAGTTGGAAATCAAAGTATTAGTAACGAATGTTGAGAATTTTTATTGCATATAACTGGGAAATAAGTAATACAGGGAATGGAGTATAGAAATTTATCTTGCCCTGCAAGAAAAGAGAGAAGATGGGGATAAGGGAAAGGTGGGGTGTGAGAGAAGGGAGAGTACGTTGAAGGAAGGAGTAATCAGAATGCAAGGTATTAGGAAGGAGGGGGAGGCAAGCGATGGGGAGAAAAATTGGACATGTTACAAAGTGATGTAAAAGCAGTTAGTTTTAAAACAATTAACTGAATTATTTACTGAGAATAAATCAAAGACATCTCTAGTTTGTGGAAAAGAACTTTAGTCTAAATTTCCTAGAGGTAGGTAACCTCAGGTAAAATTTGGCATTGATGGAAAAGTTAAGGTTTTAATGACAAATTTGATTATATCATTGCTATTTAATCTTTTGTGGGATGGAGCCAAGATGGCGGACTAGAAAGGCACACTTACGCAGGGTCCTCCCCACAGCGCATAAAATACCTGTAGAGAGGGTCTCTCAACAAATTTTGGAGCAGCAGAAGTGGAGAACAACAGAGTGGAGGAGATTTCCAGCCCATAGTGACCCAAAAGTCCCACAGAAACGTCGGTTGCACCAGACGCGGAACCAAGCACAGAGCCCAGCCAAGTCTTGGCCTAGCAACATGGCACATCGAGACTCTGGGAGAGGATACCTCAGGGGCAGAATTTCCAGTTGCAGTGGCAGGTCCTCAAATCCCTTGGCCCACAGGCACCAAAGTTCAGTGACTGGGTTTTATCAGCAGGCCAGGAAGGGAGAAGGGCCTTCCCATAGCTCCAGCTCAGGAAGTGGCCACAGAGCCTGCACAGCAGCCTGTACAGAAGCTCCATTCTTGAAGCATAAAAACCCCGGAGGGCATTGAAGAGCTGAGTCTTTCCTCTGCCCTGTGTGGAGGCCCTGGGGGAGTTGGTCTTTGTCTCACACTGAATGGCGGTCCTGCCCATGCAGCTTAATCTGAAAATCAGCCCCCAGTGATGACTTGGGAACTGGAGGCCAGGTGGTTGTGGAGAGGTAACTGCTAAAATTCTGGGCATAAAAATCCCTCTCTGTGTCCACACCCTTGATTGTGCCACCTTGGAGGAACTGAGATCTCACAGATTCCTAGAGTATACCCTTCTCTTGAGAAAGGACCCAAAGGTCAAGTAACTAGTTGGGAAAATGCCCGAAAAAGGGAAAAAAAATAAGACCATAGAAGGTTACTTTCTTGGTGAACAGATATCTCCTCCCATCCTTTCAGATGAGGAAGAACAATGCTTACCATCAGGGAAAGACATACAAGTCAAGGCTTCTGTACCTCAAACATCCAAAATAAATATTCAGTGGGCCCAGGCCATGGAAAAGCTCAAAAAGCATTTTGAAAATCAAGTTAGAGAGGTGGAGGGAAAACTGGGAAGAGAAATGAGAGTTGATGAAAGAAGAGCATGAAAAACAGGTTAACACCTTGCTAAAGGACACCCCAAAAAAATACTGAAGGAAATAACACCTTGAAAAATAGGATAACTCAATTGGCAAAAGAGGTTCAAAAAGCCAATGAGGAGAAGAATGCTTTCAAAAGCAGAATTAGGCAAATGGAAAAGGAGATACAAAAGCTCACTGAAGAAAATAATTCTTTCAAAATTAGAATGGAACAGATGGAGGCTAATGGCTTTATGAGAAACCAAGAAATCACAAAACAAAACCAAAAGAATGAAAAAATGGAAGATAATGTGAAATATCTCACTGGAAAAACAACTGACCTGGAAAGTAGACACAGGAGAGACAATTTAAAAATTATGGGACTACCTCAAAGGCATGATCAAAAAAGGAGCCTAGATATTATCTTTCATGAAATTATCAAGGAAAACTGCCCTGATATTCTAGAACCAGAGGGCAAAATAAATATTGAACGAATCCACCAATCACCTCCTGAAAGAGATTCAAAAAGAGAAAGTCCTAGGAATATTGTGGCCAAATTCCAGGGTTTCCTGGTCAAGGAGAAAATATTGCAAGCAGCTAGAAAGAAACAATTCAAGTACTTTGGAAATACAATCAGGATAACCCAAGATCTAGCAGCATCTACATTAAGGGATCAAAGGTCATGGAATACGATATTCCAGAAGTCAAAGGAACTAGGACTAAAACCAAGAATCACCTACCCAGCAAAAATGAGTATAATACTTCAGGGGAAAAAATGGTCTTTCAATGAAATAGAGGACTTTCAAGCATTCTTGATGAAAAGACCAGAGCTGAAAAGAAAATTTGACCTTCAAGAACAAGAATGAAGAGAAGCATGAAAAGGTAAACAGCAAAGAGAAGTCATAAGGGACTTACTGAAGTTAAACTGTTTACATTCCTACATGGAATTTGTTACTCTTGAAACTTTTCAGTATCTGGGTAGTTGGCGGGATTACACACACACACACACACACACACACACACAGAGAGAGAGAGAGAGAGACAGAGAGACAGAGAGACAGACAGAGAGCACAGAGGGAATTGAATAGGATGGGATCATATCTTTAAAAAATGAAATTAAGTGGTGAGAGAGAAATATATTGGGAGGAGAAAGGGTGAAATGAAATGGGGCAAATTATCTTTCATAAAAAAGGCAAGCAAAAGACTTTTCAGTGGAGGGGAAAAGAGGAGAGGTGAGAGAAAAACATGAAGCTTACTCTCAGCACGTTCGACTAAAGGAAGGAATAAAATGCACACTCATTTTGGTATGAAAACCTATCTTACGATACAGGAAAGTGAGGGAGAAGCGGATAAGCAGGGTGGGAGGATGATGGAAGGGAGGGCAGAGGGAGGAGGGAGCAATTTGAAGTCAACACTCTTGGGGAGGGACAGGATCCAAAGACAGAACACAAGCAATGGGGGACAAGATAGAATGGAGGGAAATATAGTTAGTCTTACACAACATGACTGTTATGGAAGTCATTTGAAAAACTACACAGATATGGCCTATATTGAATTGCTTGCTTTCGAAAGGGAATGAGTGGGGAGGGAGGGATGAAGAGAAGTTGGAAGTCAAAGTTTTAGGAAAAACTGTTGAGTATTGTTCTTGCATACAACTTGGAAATAAGAAGTACAGGTAACGGGGTATAGAAAGTTGTCTGGCCCTACAGGACAAAAGAGAATATGGTGACAAGGCAAGGGAGGGATGTTAGAAGAGAGTGAAGACTGGTGATAGGGGCAATTAGAATGCTCAGCGTTTTGCGGTGGGGGGAGGGTAGAAATGGGGAGAAAATTTGGAACCCAAAATTTTGTAAAAATGAATGTCAAAAGATAAATAAATAAATTTTAAAAAGAAAAAAAATCTTTTGTGATCCATATTGTAAATGTTTTCAAAAGAAGTATCACCTGACCAAAAGTTGGAATCGTTTTATGTGATATGAACTGTGTAAAAATGAAAAATAAAATAAAATTAAAATTAGATAGGAGAAAGAAGTTAAGCTGGGGGAAAAAGAAGTAATTAGTAAGTCATGAGGCCATAAACTCAATAAGCCGTTAGAGAAAATTCATATATCAAAGAGATACAAAACAAAGTACAAAATATTTTTTCCAAACCTGGCCTGCTGATATCCAGTGACTTTTGGAAGAGTCTTAGAATTATGAATTAGATGACTGTAAGCCTAAGAAAAGTCAAATTTTATACTACTTTGTTTCTGGAATTCACTTTCCCAGGCTCACTGGAAACATCTGATGGACTAATCTCCTTTGAAACTTGATAATTCACAGCTGTGCTCAGTCATGTAGGTTTCATGCCTACTGACTCTGAGACAATCAGGAGATCAGCCTTTGTTATATATATATATATATATATATATATATACTGGGAGGCTGGTATTTTGCTTTGGAGGTTTCACATATGAGAAGGACCTTTTCATTCCTTGGATGGGACTCTGAGTAGTCATTTCTTAAGATCCCCCAGACTGCTCAGATTTTGTTGGTGCTTTCCCAACTAGTGGTATATGTAGGTGTTCATATACACTGTCTGTTGATCTTTGTACTAATTTCTCTGCTTGATTTTCTGTTTGTATTTTGTACTTCTCTATTTGTATTTTCTTCCACATTCAAAGGTACTGACCTTTCCCTTGAACTAGTGAATGATTTATGTATGTTATTTAAAGAAGGAGTGCTAGATCCTTTGAAGCTGTCTTTCCTATAAAGTGCTAACAGGCCATCCTGGGTGTGCTAGAGTGCTTGCTGTTACAATGACCTCTGTGATCATTTCCAGTTCTATATTCAGGACTGCATGATCTTGGAAACTTTTAAGAAAGAAAAGAAAACACTATTACTGTGCATTACTACATGTTTTTTTTTTTCATCTATTATTTAGTGACATGACTGTGAAGGATGCAATGATGACAGTTTTAGATGGATCCATAAAATACAACACAGTTTTGCTGCTGTGGCTACAGGAAAGACATCTCATTAAAAATGAGATTTTTTTTACTTTTGCTTTTATTTATTTGTTTTCAGTGTTCAACAATCACTTCCACATATCTTAGATTTTTTCCCCTACTTCCCCCTCCTTCCCTCCTACCTCCACACTCCCTCCGTGAGATAGCATACAATTTTATATAGGTTTTTATATATGTGAAATTTCTAATTGATGATATCAAAATAGGTTGAAACAATAAGTTATGCTCATGTAACCTTTACTATCTTAGCGTCAACGCACATACTTTGGCCATAAACAATTTAAGAATAAATTCTTAGTTCTATCCAACAAATATTATGCATGTACCCTGAAGGTAATGCATTCTTATTTCTAAAATGTTTGTTTATTCTCATGACTTTAATGAAGAGTATTCTTGAATAATGTTGGTCCTGAATGTCACCCTTCTAGCAGATGGGGAAAAGGAGGAGGAGTGTCCTATTCAAGATATTCCCATATATGCTTCCAATAGAGTAGAATTTCTTGAATAATGGTAACCTCAAGGCTGACTTAATAAGTAAGAAACTTATAAAGATTCATTAGAATTTAGTAAGGTTTTTTTCTTCTGTTGATATTCCTAAATTCAAATGAATTTACGGTAGAACTGAATGTGGAAGATTTTTCTAGAATGTGGGGGTGGGAAATCGAAGCTCCAATAGAAAGAAGAATATATTATTAGTTATTTACTGACAACTGCGGGACTCATGATTTTTCTCAATTATAGGATTCTGAATGTCCTTGGAGTTTTTTAAAAGTTAAATATAGGTAGTTCTGAATTCTATATTTGCCTTATTACATAAAGGGCTCCTTTAGGATCTGTGTGAACCTTTTCCTACACCTCTGGACATGAAGAAATGAAATATATTTAAAGATTTCCCAGATTAGATGATGAATGAAGCACATAATAAGTCAAAGACATAGTGATACATGTGTGGTAGTGTCTACGTTGGGAACATTTCATATGACCCATGAGAATGGAACCCTGGGTTACGTGTAATAAAAGCATAATAAAGCAGAAAAATTGTATATTAAAGAGAAAAAAGATTATCATTGACAGAAGGGCTAAGGAAAGACATCTCATTAAAAATGAGATATTTTTTATTTTTACTTTTATTTATTTGTTTTCAGTGTTCAACAATCACTTCCATATATCTTAGATTTTTTTCCCTACTTCCCCCTCCTTCCCTCGTACTTCCCCACTCTCTCCCTGAGACAACATACAATTTTATATAGGTTCAACACATACATTCCTATGAAATACATTTTTACCTTAGTCATGTTGCATAGAAGAGTTAAAATGAATGGGAGAAATCATAAAACAAACCAAAGTGTATTACAAAAGAAAATGATCTGCTACATTCTGTGATTGAATTACATAGTTCATTCTCTGGATGTGGAAGGCATTTTGCCTTAAGAGACTATTGGGAATTTTTAAGTCCTTGCATTGCAATGAAGTTCTAAGTCTATCAGAAAAAATGCTCACACACTGTGGCTGTTGCTGTGTATAAAGTTCTCCTGTTCTACTCCTTTCACCCAGTATCAGTTCATGTAAGTTTTTCCAGGCCTCTCTGAAGTCTTCCTGTTCATCATTTCTTACAGCACAATAGTATTCCACTGCATTCTTATACCACAATTTATTCAGCCATTTTATGGGCATCCTCTTGATTTCCAGTTTTTGGCCACCACAAAGAATACTGCTATAAATACTTCTGAAAATGTGGGACCCTTTCTTATTTCTATGATCTCTTGCGTATACAATCCCAGAAGCAGTATTGCAGGGACAAAGGGTATACACATTTTTGTAGCCCTTTGGGCATAGTTCCAAATTGCTCTCCAGAGTGGCTGGATCAGCTCACAACTCCACCAACAATGAATTAGTGTTCCAACTTTCCCAAATCTTCTCCAACATTTATCATCATCCTATTTTGTCATTTTAGCAATCTGATAAGTGTTATGTGGTATCTCAGAGTTGTTTTTATTTGTACCTCTATAATCAATAGTAATTTAGAGCAATCTTTCATATGACTATAGATAGTTTTGATTTCTTCCTCTGAAAACTGCCTGTTCATGCCTTTTGATGATTTATCAATTGGGGAATGACTTGTATTCTTGTACATTTGACTCAGTACTCTATATGTTTTAGAAATGAGGCCTTTATTGCAGACACTAGCTTTAAAAATTATTTCCCAGTTTTCTGCTCCCCTCCTAATCTTGGCTGCACTGGGTTTGTTTGTGCAAAAACTTTTCAATTTAATGTAATCAAAATTATCCATTTTGCACTTCATAATGTTTTCTATCTCTTGTTTAGTCAAAATTTTTTCCCTTCTCCATAAATCTGATAAATACACTATTCCTTGTAGAGTGCCAGTACTGATAGAGTGCGGAATGTGAGGTACTGTCCAGGTTTTACTTGAGACTTGTACTAGTGTAAAGACTGAAGTTCTCAGGATTGGTGCACCATCCTACTCCTGATAGGCAAAGATGAGATTGTCCTGACTCTGACTGTGTACCCCAAGGTTGTTATGCAGAAGGAACTTAGATAAGGAAGTAAAAGATGTAACTAAAAATGTTCTCATGGGAATAACCCTGCTTGCTTACTTAAGAGAGTATATAAATCTTTACACTCAGATCAATGAACCAGTCATGTACAGATGGTATAGGCTTGCCCAGCCCCTGCTGCTATCTCTTTCTTTTCTATAACACCTCAGATTCTCTAGTTGCTGGCAATTCCTTGCCCCACTAATTTATTTATAGTATCAATCTTAATACCTATATCATGTACCTATTTGGACTTTATTCATGTGTATGGTGTCAGGCATTGATCTATGCCCAGTTTTTGCCATGCTGTTATCCAGTTTTCCTAGCAATTTTGGTTAAAAAGTGAGCTCCTATACCATGGGTTTATGAAACAGTACATTGCTATATTGAATGACTACTGTGTCTTAGGTACCTAGCATATTCCACTGTTCTCTCCTTCTGTTTCTTAGCCAGTACCAAGTGGTTTTGATAATTGCTGCTTTATAGTACAATTTAGATCTGGTAGAACTAGGCCACGTTCTCTAGTATTTCTTTTCATTAGTTCCCTTGATATTCGGGACTTTTTGCTTTTCCAGATGAATTTTGATATTATTTTATCTAGCTCTACAAAAGAATTATCTGATAGTTTGATAAGTGTGGCACTGAATAAGTAAATTAATTTATGTAGAATTGTCATTTTTATTATATTTGCTTGACCCAACCACAAGCAACTGATGTTTTTCCACTTGCTTAGATCTGATTTTCTTTGTGTGAAAAGAGTTTTGTAAATGTATTCTTATAGTACCTGGATTTGTTTTGGCAAGTAGACTCCTAAATATTTTATAATGTCTACCATAGCTATAAATGGGGTTTCTCTATCACTTGTTGTTAGGCTTTGTTAGTAGTATATAGAAATGCCGAAGATTTATGTGTGCTTATTTTCTAACCTGTCACTTTGTCAAAGTTGCTTATTATTTCAAGTAGTTTGTTACTTGATTCTCTGGAATGCTCTAAGTATACCATCATATCATCTGCAAAGAGTGATAATTTAGTTTCTTCTTTGCTTATTCTAATGAATTCAATTGATTTTTCTTATCTTATTGCTACAACTAACATTTCTAACACCATATTGAATAATAGTTGTAATACTGGGCATCCTTGTTTCACCCCTGATTTTACTGGGAATGCATCTAGCTTATCTCCATTGCATATGATGCTTTGCTGAAGGTTTTAGATAGGTACTGCTTATTATTTTATGGAAAGTTCCATTTATTCCTATGCCCTCCAGTGTTTTCAATAGGAATGGGTGTTGCATTTTGTCAAAACCTTTTTCAGCATCTATTGAAATAATCATGTGGTTTCTGTTAGTTTTCTTGTTGGTATGATCAATAATGTTAATAATTTTCCTAATATTGAACCATGCCTGCATTTCTGGTATAAATCCTACCTGACCAAAATGTATTATTCTCGTAATTGGTTGCTGTATTCTTTTTGCTAAAATCTTATTTGAAACTTTTGAATCTATATTCATTAGAGAAATTCGTCTATAATTTTATTTCTCTGTTTTGGTTCTTCCTGGTTAGGTACGAAAACCATATTTGTATCATACAAAGAATTTGAAAGGACTCTTTCTTCCCCAATTTTCCTGAATAGTCTATATAGTATTGGAATTAACCATTCTTTAAATGTTTGATAGAATTCACTTATGAATCCATCTGGCCCTGGAGATTTTTTCCTAGGGAGTCCATTGATGGCTTGCTTAATCTCTTTTCCTGAGATGGGGTTATTTAAGTATGTCATTTCTTCTTCTGTGAGTCTGGACTATTTGTATGTTTTAAAAACATCATCCACTTCATTTAGATTGTCGAATTTTTAGGCATACAGTTGGGCAAAGTAATTTCTTATTATTGATTTAATTTCCTCCTCAGTGGAGGTGAGTTCACCCTTTTCATTTTTGATATTGATAATTTGGTTTTCTTCTTTCTTTTGTTTTTTAATCAAATTGACCAAAGGTTTATCAATTTTATTGGGTTTTTTTCATGAAACCAACTCCTAGTTTTATTTATTCGTTCAACAGTTTTCTTAATTTCAATTTTATTAATCTCTCCTTCAGTTTTCAGTATTTCTAATTTGGCATTTACTTGGGGTTTTTCAATTTGTTCTTTTTCTAGCTTTTCAGCTCCATGGCCAATTTAGTGATCTCCCCCTTCTCTATTTTATTCATGTAGGCATTCACAGATATAAAATTCCCCTAAGAACTACTTTTACAGTATCCCATAAGATTTGTTAGGTTGCCTCATTATTGTCATTCTCTTCAATGAAGTTGTTGATTGTTTCTATAATTTGTTGTTTAACGCACTCATTCTTTAGGATTAGATTGTTTAGTTTCCAATTAGTTTTTGGTTTATGTTTCCATGGCCTTTGATTACATATAAGTTTTATTGCATTATGATCTGAGAAGAGTTCATTGACTACCTCTACATTTCTGCACTGGATTATGAGATTTTTATGGTGTAGTACATGGTCAATTTTGGTACATGTGCCATATACTGCTGAGAAAAAAAGTTTATTGCTTTCTTTGCCCATTCAGTTTTCTCCAGATATCTATCATATCTACCTTATCCAGAGTTCTATGCACCTCCTTAACTTCTTCTTTGTTTATTTTATGGCTAAATTTATCAAGTTCAGAGAGGGTTGAGGTCCCACACTAGTATAGTTATGCTGTTTATTTCTTCCTGTAGCTCCCTTAACATCTACTCTCAGAATTTGGATGCTAAACCACTTGGAACATATATGTTTAATAATGATATTGCTTCATTGTCTATGGTGCCTTTTAGCAGAACATAGTTTCCTTTCTTATCTCTTTTGATTATATCTATTTCTGCTTTTGCTTTGTCTGAGATTAGGATTGCTACCCCTGCTTTTTTACATCAGCTGGAGCACAATAAATTCTGCTCCAGCTTTTTACCTTTACTCTATGTGTATCTCCCCTTTTCAAATGTGTGGATTATGGTTTATAATACATTCTGCTGTCTCTGTTTTATGGGAGAGTTCATCCCATTCATGTTCACGGGTATGATTTATTATCTGTGTCTTTCCTTTGATTCTTTTCCCCTTGTTTATACTTTTAGTTCTCTCTTCTCCTTTCCCCTCCTCAATAATTTTAAATTTTGACTATCGCCTCCTTCAGTCTTCCCTCCTTCCTTTCAGCTTCCCTCCCTTTTAATCCCCTTTTCTCTTACTACTTCTTCCCTCCCTTTTAGCCTCCCTTCCCTTTTCTTTCCCCCTTCCCCTCCTATTGCCTGTATAGCTAGCTGTATTTCTATAATTAACTGAGTTTTTTGTACCTTCCTTGAATTCAATCAGATGAGAGTACCTCTCAAACACTGATCATCTCCTTCCCCTCTTCCCCTCTACTGTAATATATTTTTGTTCCTCTTCCTGTAATGGAATTTATTTTTTCTTCTGGCTTCTCTTTTTCAAATCTCTCATTACAATCCCTTTTGCACACTTAATTCACATTTGTTATCATCACATCATTTAATTTATATTCACTACCTCCATCTATGTATATCCATTTTACATTTCATAATAAATATACAGTTCTCAAGATTAATAAGTGTCATCTTCCCTTATAGGGATGTAAACAATTTGCCCATATTGTGTAACAATTTTTTTTTCCCTTGCTTACCTTTTATGCTTCTCTTGAGATGTGCATTTGAAGATCAAATTTTCTGTTGAGCTCTGGCCTTCTCATCAGGAAGGTCTGGAAATCCCTTATTTCATTGAATGTCCATCTCCTTGCCTGATATATTATGTTCAGCTTTGCTGGGTAATTAATACTTGGTTGTACTCCCAGCTCCTTTGCCTTATGGAATATCATATTTAAATTCCCTCAGTCTTTTAATGTAGAAGCTGCAAGGTCCTTCGTGATCCTCATTTTTTAGCTCTTCAACATTTGAGTTCTTTCTTTCTGACTACCTGCAGCATTTTCTCCTTTGTCTTACAGTTATAGGATTTGGCAACAATATTCATTGGTATTCTTATATTTGATCTCTTTCAGGAGGTGAATGGTGGATTCTTTCAATGACAGTTTTGCCCTCTGGATGTAGGACTTCTGGACAATTACCTTGATGATTTCTTGAATGATATTTTCCAGGCTCTTTTTTTCATCATGCCATTCTGGTAGACCAACAATCCTTAGATTTTTCTCTCCTGGATGTATTTTCCAGGACAGTTATTTTTCAGTTAGATATTTTACATTTTCTTTTATCCTTTCATTCTTTAGATTCTGTTTGACTGATTCTTGATGTCTTGTAGATTCATTAGTTTCAACTTGCCTGATTCTATTTTTTTATCAAATTGTTTTTTCAGTTTACTTTCGCATCACCTTTTCAATCTGTCCAGTTGTTCCTTTTAAGGAGTTATTTTCATCAGTTAGGTTTTGTACTTCCTTTTCCATTTGTCCAGTTGTCCTTTTTAAAGAGCTGTTCTCTTCAGTGAAGTTTTTTTTTTACAGATTTTTAAAATCATTAGTCAGTTTTTCTTCTATTTCTCTAATTTGGGTTTGGAAATCCTTCCAGAGCTCTTCCAAGAAGGCTCTTTGTTCTTCTGAGCAGTTCATGTTCCCTTCTGAAGTTTCAGGTGGGAATTCAGTCTCAATTCTGACCTCTTTGGCATTTGTGTTTTGGTGCTTGTCCCTATAGAAAGATTCTATGGTCTTTTATTTTCTGCTTTGCTTTTAGCTCATGATAATAACCCTTTCCTGACTTTTAAGGTAGGTCTTGCATCTGTCACACAGGGAGCTCTATCCCACAGTTCTTGTGCCTAAAACTTGATGCTTTGTGTATTGTGGCCTCTGGTTCTTTCAGCTAGAAATTAAATGCTGTAGATTACCTGGTGCTGAGCTGGCTAGTGTTTGAAAGTAGAGGCCAGTTAGGTCTATTTGGGTTTCCCCACAATTACCCTGGAGGTAGTCACTGAATATGAGGGGGAGGTCTGGTCTCTGGAGGCTCCTCTGCTGAGCTAGAGTATAGGCAAGCTCAGCTTTCTGAGCTAATGTCTTCCCAATTCCACTGGGGTATTGAGGCATGCCTGCAGTCCTGGTGTTGGCAGTTATTGGCTTCACCCCCTTGGGGTTCAGGATCTTCACCTGGTTTGTTGAGGTGGCCCTATCTGGAACAGCTCTGTTCCTGTACTGGTTGCCTTTGGCCACAGCAAGAGGAACCCTCCCGAATGATCTTTCTAGCCTCCTGTACTAAGAGTCTATTTACTCCTTCTGCTGCTCCCACTGTTCAGGGATTTTTCTGGGGAAATAATCTCTGGGCTGGTCAAGGTCAACAAGGGGAGGGAGATAGCAGTTACAGATCACTCTGCCATCTTGGCTCCCAGAATTGGAAAACTTCTGTAAGAAGGATTCTAAAAGAAAGTTAGATAAATTTATAAAGCACTTATTACACTGCCTGGAAAAACTTAATGAATGCTCATTCCCTTCCATTTGTCCTACACCCCACTCTAAAAAGAGGTAAAGGTCTCTGAGTTAGGTTTTAAGAGATTAAATAACAGTTCAAAAAGAGAAATCATGGAGAGAGGATTTTCAAGCTAGAATGGTTTCAGATTTTACATGGTTTATGTATATAATTTAGGTTTCCTTTTATTAATTTGATGGAACCGTAGTAAAATCTATCCCTACCTTTTCTCTTTGTTGAAACTATTCTATCTGCTCTCTCTGTCTCTCTCTCTGTCTCTCTCTCTGTGTCTCTCTTTCTCTCTGTATCTCTTTCTCTGTCTCTCTGTCTCTCTCTGTCTCTCTGTCTGTCTCTGTCTCTTTCTCTCTCTCTCTCTGTCTCTCTCAAATTTTCTACTTCTTACTTCTTTGATATACCTAGAAAATTGATTCCTGAGTGTCTTTTAAATTACTTTACATGTATCATGGATTTCTTGTGTGCATGTTTGGTAACCTCCACCTGTTTTTTTTTTTTCCTCTCTTCATTGTCTTAAATTCTATTTCCGTATCTTCATGTATAGTTTCTGATACTGAGAATTTAACCATAGTATTTTTCATTCATCATCAACAGGGATAAGTTTCACATAGAAACATTTGGCAAATCTCTTTAATTTTGATATTAATTCACTGTTCTACTCATAGTTCTTTTATATC
The DNA here is from genome assembly GCF_028372415.1 of Notamacropus eugenii. Taxonomy (NCBI): domain Eukaryota; kingdom Metazoa; phylum Chordata; class Mammalia; order Diprotodontia; family Macropodidae; genus Notamacropus; species Notamacropus eugenii. Next base: position 108,578,375 of record NC_092878.1, read on the forward strand.
TATTCTTTGGTTGGCTTAGAACAGCTGACCATCAGGCCAAAATTTTATCAGACTCCTTTTCACTTTCACTGCTATTCATTGTTTTTTGAGGGAATGCTATCTCTCATTTTCTATTCACCTTCTTTATCATATATTTTTCAGATGATTTTCCATGCTACCTTAGAAGTTGTGAAGTTTTTGTGTGTGACATAGACCTCTATAGTATTCTGATAAAGTCTATGCATAAAATATGTAGAATTAAAATGAAAACTCATTATATTGAGATACATTTATTAAAAAAAATAATTAGCTCATAGACTCCAGATTAATAAATTTTACAGTCCAAATTGATGAGTTTCTAGATTTTTTATGGATTTCTTCTTAGCAAATAGACCACTTAATTAATGATTGATGTATTTTCTGAATTGTGCTTGCCTTCTCATTTTGAAAACTGTATTACCTAAGTTAAATTCATTCAAGAACAATTTTCATATCAGAAAAAGTGTATTTTCTTCATTCATTTTCCACTTTTTAAAGTAAATAATTTTCTCAAAAATTTAAATTGGAGCTATTGTAATTAAACGTTATTTCTTCTAATGTTTTATATTCTACAAACTTTAAGTTGATTTTGAATTTAATGTTAGGTAGTTGATCACCAAAATATTGATGGATAATTCAAAATGATAACCTCTCCAGCAGTATATAATCTTTTTCTCTCTGGTAAGATGGAGTGCTTTGTGTATGTGTGTATGCATGTTATATTCTTCGGTATTTACTGTATCCAGTAACTTTTAGCACTCATTTTGAAGAAAGTTTCACTACATATAGATGACAGTCTTCTGAGTACCTTAAAAACTTTGGGATGGTTCATGCCAACATTAAAACATACCTACAAGCATTTTTATTTCTATAATTTCATCTCACCTTTTCATGGTAACCACAAAATATTAAGATTAACTTAGCTTGAAGGATCTTGTCAACTTCTTTATAGAATCTTATATGTCTTTATCCTCTGAACTTAATGTTAACAGATAACCATCAATCACTTTTATGAATTCCTTTTTTCTTATGGTCATCATAAGATTCTCAAGGTGAGATAACCAAATAGTCCATGAAATTATGCTTCTTGTTGCCTTTGGGCAAATAATGAAACTAATTCTATCAATTCCTCTTTTCATCTCTTCATGGACAAGTGTAGGCCATCCATCCATTTAGTCTCAACTTATTTATGTCTTCTAGTTTCAATTATAAGACAGCTATAAATATTAATGTCTTACATTTCCATCAATCATTGATCAAAGACTGCATATTTAGATTATCAACAAATTTATGTTTTTATATAGTCTTAAAATAATGTGATACAGCACTGCTCTACTGCTACATTGGAAGAGAATTACACACAGACACACACACACACACACACATGCTCACACATACACAAACAGAAAGGGATATATGTGTATATATGTATATAAGGTATGACTTTGTACAAGTCCTTATTCCTATGCATTTAAAAAAATCCAAAAAGAATTTTAGACATTTAATTTCCAAAATAGGATGTCATATGCATTGGAAGTATATATTTGTATGTATATATGTATATGATACTTATTTCACCATATGCATACAAATATATACATTCTGTTTATGTAGATACACAGGGTACTCATGCATATGTCTATGTAGAATGTAGGTTCATTGCTGCATACATATCATGTGTATATATGCATTATAGGTACATATGTGTATGCACACATATGGTTAGTGTAGCAGACTGCACAAATATGTAGGTGTGTATGTATGCATACATATAAATTTTTTTGTGAATATAGAAATGTATTTATGTGTGTATGTATATCAAGTCCTTATCCCTATGTTTATTCAGTTGTTTATTTTTCATGCATCTCTCCAGTCAAACAAATGGTCATGTATTAACTAATTTGTATTGATAAGCTTTTCTTCCCTTAATGAGTATTATCCTTGGACAACAGACTATAAAGAGGACTATAAATAGCATTTTTTATGGAAATAAAATCTGTGACAGTTTGTGCTTCCATTGCATAGTCTTTAGAAAGTCAAGGTCACTTTCACACTCCCATGCATCACCATAAATTATTACTCATATATTTCATTTTAAAGCATCCTCTCACTATTTTTATATTGTACTCACTAAGCACATACAAATACATATTCCATTTTGTGCTGTTTGATTATAGATACATAAATGTGCACATGTATACGTAGGTACATATCTGTGTGTATGCATGTATTTTATCTATCTACATCTATAGAATACATTCATGTTTGGCCTACACCTATGACTTCATTATTGTAGAGCACTCCCAGTATAGAAACTCACTTTACCAGTGCAGATATACAATTTATCTGTAATTTATAATATTAGTACATCAGGCATGGGCCAGAGAAATTATGATTTGTTTATGGTCATTCAGCTAATATATGTCACAGACAACACTTGCAGATAAATTTTCCTGACTCCAAGGCCAGTCATCAACCACTTAGTTACACTGCTTCTTTCATATAAAAGCATAAAACACATAATTCCTACAATTAAAGTAATGCAGAAATTTAAAAAGTACCTGCTCTGACCTGCCCCCAAATTATGAGGTGTTAACATGCTCAGCATTAAAATTCATGATACTATATTTCATATTTGAATATCTGAGGAGCATTATGGCATAGTGGAAAGTGTACTGGACTTGGAGTCAAAAAGACTTGAATTTGGAATCTATCTCAAATTCTTCCTAAAAGTGTGACCCTTGGAAAATCCCTTAGCCTCTTTAAGCCTCATTTTCCTCATCTATAAGACGGGAATAATGATAACAATCTCATACCTATCCTAAAGATTTATCATGAAGCTCAAACTTGTCCAATGCTTTGCAAATGTTAAACTTCTCTATACATGTGAACTTCCATTATTATATTTAAAATTGCTGATAAGGTAACAAACTCCACTGCTGATGTATATTAGCTAGTATTGTTACATGTATGCATTTATTCTGAATGGCAGCAGATTCCTTTAGGGAGTGATTTCAATCACCAGATTCCTTCACTGGATTCAGTCTACTGTAGCTACTTAGGGAGTGTTAAATAACAGTGACAATTGTAATATAAAAAAGATCAGATGCCTGGTTGTCTGTACAGCAGACTGTACTGCCTCAGTGTCTTTCTTCAAAGGAAATATATTAAGTGTACTTGCCATAGATTAAAAATGCTGTTGTTACATTTTTAACATTTGTTTTTAAAGGTACTTCATGGCTACCAATAGAGTCCATATTCATCCATTACTGTTAACTAATTAAAAAGGTAAAGAAGTATTTAAAAACCTAACAACTCTCCCACTGCAGTTGGGGATGCTATAGCTCTCTGATGATAAACAGAAATAATTAAGGCTATTATTGCCCTTTCCCTCAAGTGGCAAAAAGAAAAGCATACATGTATGCATGTGTGTGCCTGCATGTGTGTGTGTGTGTGTGTGTGTGCGTTATATGTCCTGGATAATCCACAGAGACTTGAAAATTAATGGCATTACTTGAACCACAGTTCCGTACAGAGGAGGAAGTAAACAAACTGATGCTACAAGACTGCTTGACAAGCCTGTAGAAGCTTACCTTGTTCATTTAAAACACTTCACCACCAAGGAGCTGAGTCATTACTTTTTCCGAACATGAACAACAATCGTTTCTACCTAAAGTTAAAGAATACAATCCACTTTCCCTGAATCCAATCCACACAGGTCATTAATTAGAGTGACTATTGGTGGCATTTGAGAAAGTACCAGGTAGAAAGTTCAAGACGGGGGGTGGGGTATCAAGTAAGCCCTTGTGAGCAGTCTTCAGATAGGTTTTGCCTGACATAGCCTGCAAGCAGCCCCTGGCCCACTCTAAATTACAAATGAGGAATTGCAAGGACTATTAAACACTCTCTTAAATGCTCACAACAGATCAGCATAAAGCCATTCAGCACAGGTGTTTCTGTAATTGGGAAAGTGCTTTGTGCTCAATGGCCCCTCCAATTCACCCTTCTTCCTGAGTGCTGTGTGGGGATTTGTAAGCCAGTTCAGGTAACAAGCACTGACTTGGACCTTTCGATGAAAATTCAAGAGGAGCCATTTTACAGAGATTCAAAATTCTCTTCCCTTTTCCCTCTTCTGCTTTGTATTTTCCTGCTATTGAAATAACTATTTAACCACATCATGTAGATGAACACATATATTTTCTTGCTGTTTGGTTGGAAATCATACATTTTCTACAATATTTGAGGGTCTGGACAGGGCCGTGCAAAGAGTTCTGAGCTTGGAGTCAGAGAAAATGTGCAATGAAATCCTAGCTCTGATGCTTCATGGTAGGGAGATTGGCTTCAGACAATTCATTAAAATTCTTGTTGACTTTGGATGGGAAAAACTTCTCATTTAAAAATTGTCATTTATATTTATATTACTTAATTATCTAATCAATTATTAAATTATTAATTATTAATATTTATTATTTCACATATTATTCATCAACAAGCTATACTTGGTTATCAATTTAATAGTGTACTTAATATTATATAAATATTGAATATTGATATTATTTGTTTTGCATACTTTTTATTTTATGTGGTATCCAGTTGAAAAGCAGGTAGGATAGGGAACAGAGAACCAGTCTCAGAAGAAGGAAAATCTGTGTTACAGTGCTACTTGTGAACCAAATTCATAGCTTATTTATTCTGCATGAAAGTCATAGATACATATTAGAAGCCACACGGTACCATGTCAGATGACCTATCTGCACACAAAAAATATACACATAGATGCATATATATTAAAACTGTTGTATATAGAGATGTTACATATTTATAGTATATTATACCTGACATTTGCCTGTGTGTGTATATGCACATGTGTGTATATATACATATATGAATATACACATATGTGTGTATGACATTAAGCCCATTCCCATCATTTTACATAAAAGAAAACTGCTACCTATAGAGTTTAAGCGACTTCTCCTTGGTCACAGAATGAATAAGTGACTGAGACTGGTATATGAACCCAAGTTCACCTAACTTGTAGCCCAATGCCCTTTCCACTGTAGAATGTTCCCTCTCAATAATATGTAATGTGTCTATGTTTATATGTATATGGATATACAGATATATACATACATACATATGTCTATATCTATATCTATCTGTCTGTCTATCTATCTATCTATCTATCTATCTATCTATCTATCTATCTATCTATCTATCTATCTATCTATCTATGTGACCTGGGATTCAGTTCTAGGCATTTGTATAAGACTTACTTTATTGCTGAAGAGACTGATTTCTTAGTGCCTAGGGCCATGTGAGGGACAAAGTTGGCAAGAATTTGGGAGAGAAGAATCCTTTTGGTGATTTTCAGAGAAGACAGACATACTTTCAGTTTCTCTGTTTAGCAGACAGGAGATAAAGATTTTGACAAGAAATAGACATATAAAGAGACTAATATATAAATCTCATTCCTCCTGGCAACTCCTATGCTAGAGATACTGGGGTATTTTTCCTGGTATGAGATTTAGGACTGTTTCTTGGTTAGCTAAGATATCTCTCTTCTAATGGGAGAGTCCATCCACTCTGTGTATTATATAATATGTTACAATCTACATAATTCCTCGATTTGTGTGTATTATGATAAATGCTTTTATATTTACTATACACTTTTGTGTATCTAAAATTTGTTAGGGAGGGAAATCATGCCTTTGGATAAGTTTTATAAAATTAAAAGATAGCAGACATGAAAAGTGGGTTGACACAACTATTTCTTCTAGACTAGAAATATTTAAAATAGATTTGATTTTCTTCTGGTAACCTTCCTTTTAGGAGAGTCCAGACTCATGTTTCTAATCTTCTCTCCTCCCAGCAGGAATCAAAGTCACACTTGGGAAAGGTGTGGAACAGATTCCAGGGATATCTTGTAATGGGATATTACCCAGAGGAGGATTTTTAAATTTCTTCATGATTTTTGCCATTATATAAGCTTATCTATAGTTAATTTATATTTAGTTACATTCAATCTATCCTACAATGTGTGTTATGAGTCTTTACAATTGCCTGGAGCACAGGTGAGGAGCCTGTGGCCTTGAGACCACATATGGACCTCTAGTTCCTCAAGTGTGGCCTTTTGACTGAATCCAAACTTCACAAAAAAATTGGGATTTATTCTATGAAGTTTGGATTCAGTTGAAGGGTTCCACTTGAGGACTCAGAGGGTTACATGTGTCCTCAAGGTCACTCCTGGCCTGACAGAAGGATACTTATTTGTTCCAAAAGTATCTTTGTAATTTTAAAATATTTTTTTGTTACTTCTCTAAATTATTTCCTAATCTTTTAGATTACATTTCTGGTTCTCAGCCATTTCATAAGTTCTACCCAGATATGAACTGCTTTTGGTTACAGTTGATTGATCTAATGATATATAATGCATTTACAATTGCTTCCTAAAGTGAGTTCTGTTTATTTCAAAAGCATTTCTATACCCTTAAAATGTTCAATCTGTATTTGGAGAATGTTAAACAGTTGTCCATTTTTTTCCCCTAAAGCTTCCTTGAACTACCTGAATTTCATTAATATTTTATTTATTCATAGAGGATGATAGGAATTAAAATGGATAATTTTCATTACATGAAATTAAAAAGCTTGTGCAAAAGCAAAACTAATTCAGGCAAAATTAGAAGGGGAACTAGAAACTGGGGGAGGGGAATTTTAGTAAGCATCTCTGATAAAGGTCTCATTTCTCAAATATATAGGGAATTGAGGCAAATTTATAAAAATAAGAGCCATTCTCCAATTAACAGTCAAATAATATGAAGTTTCTATCTAAATAATTACAAATTTTCTCCCCATCTCTCCCCTCCCCCAACCCCAATGCAGAATGCACTTTGATTACCCTTTCCCCCAATTGGCCCTCCCTTCTATCATTCCCCCACCACCTTCTTTTTTATCCTGTTCCCCTATATTTTCTTGAAGGGCAAGATAGATTTCCATGCCCAATTTCCTGGATGTCTTGTTTCTCAGTTGTATGTAGAAAAAAACATTTTTAGCATTCATTTTTTAAATTTTGAATTACAAGTTCTCTCCTTTTCTCCCTCTTCAGCAACCCTCACTGAGAAGGCAAGCAATTCAATACAGATTATACATGTGTAGTCATGCAAAACACTTACATAACAGTCATGTTGTCAATGACTAACTATATTTCCCTCCATCCTATCCTGCCCATATTTTTTCTAATTTCTCTTTTGACCTTGTCCTTTCTCAAAAGTGTTTACTTCTGATTACCCCCTTCTCTTATTTGCCCTCCCTTCTATCTTTCTCTCTCTCTTATCACCTTTCCCCCTACTTTCCTGTAGATAAATTTTCATACCCAATTGAGTGTGTGTGTGTTATTCCCTCCTTAAGTCAAGTAAGATGAAAGTAAGGTTCACTTATTCCCTCTCATCCCCCCCTTCTTCCCTTAAATTATGACAGCTTTTTCTTGCCTCTTGTATGTAAAATAAGTTATCTCATTCAGTTTCTCCCCTCTCCTTCTCCCAATATATTCCTCTCTCACCATGTAATTTTATTTTTTTAGATATCATTCCTTCATATATAACTCACCTTGTGCCCTGTATATAGAAAACTTTCAAGGGTCACGAATATTATTTTTTTCATGTAGGAATGTAAACAATTCAACTTTAGGAAGTCCCTTATGATTTATATTTCCTGTTTACCTTTTCATGCTTCTCTTTATTCTTGTATATGAAACTCAAATTTTCTATTCAGCTCTAGTCTTTTCATCAAGAATCCTTGAAAGTCCTGTATTTCACTGAATGGCCATATTTTTCCTGAAGGATTGTACTCAGTTTTGCTGGGTAGGTGATTTTTGGTTATAATTCTAGCTCCTTTGACCTCTGAAATATCATATTCTAAGTCCTCCAATCCCTTAATATAGAAGCTGTTAGATCTTGGTTTATCCTGATTGTGTTTCCATGGTACTTGAATTGTTTCTTTATGGCTGCTTGGAACATTTTCTCCTTGACCTGGGAAATCTGAAATTTGGTTATAATATTCCTAGGAGTTTTCCTTTTGGGATCTCTGTCAGGAAGTGACTAATGGATTCTTTCAATTTGCCTTTTGCCTTCTGATTCTAGAATCTCAGGACAGTTTTCCTTGATAATTTCTTGAAAGGTGGGATCTAGGCTCTTGTTTTGGTCATGACTTTCAGGTAGTCCAATAATTTTCAAATCAACCCTCCTGGATCTATTTTCCAGGTCAGTGCTTTTGTTGTTGTTGCTGTTGTTGTTGTTGTTGTTGTTGTTGTTGTTGTTGTTGTTTTCCCAGTGAAGTATTTCATATTTTCTTCTATTTTTTCATTCTTTTTGTTGTGTTTTAAAATTTCTTGATTTCTCATGAAGTCATTAATTTTCACCTGGTCCATTCTAAATTTTAAGGAATTATTTTCTTCAGTGAGCTTAAGAACCTCCTTTTCCATTTGGTCAATTCTGCTTTTTAACTCATTCTCTTCCTTGACTTTTTGAACTTCTTTTGCCATTTGAGTTAGTCTATATTTTAAGGTCTTATTTTCTCCACTATTTGGGGGGGGGGGGTCTCCTTTAGCAAGCAGTTGACTCATTCTTCATGTTTTCTTGCATCACTCTAATTTATCTTCCCAATTTTTCCTCTACTTTTGTTACTTGATTATTAAAATCCTGTTTGAGCTCTTCCATGACTTGAGATCAATTCATATTTTCTTGGAGGATCTAGATATAGGAGATTTGACTTTGTTGTCTGCTTCTGATTGTATGTTTTTATCTGCCTTATCACAAAAGTAAGATTCTGCAGTATTATTTTTTTCCAGTGTTGGCTCATTTCCCTAGCCCATTATTTGACTTTTCAGCTCTATGTCAAGGTAGTTCTCTGCTTCCAGCGAGAATGGCAGTGAAGGAGTGCTGTGCTTTCCCAAGCTTTAGGGGTTTGGTGCATCTGTTTTCAGAAATACTTCTAGGGACTTACAAATTTTCATCTGTTCCAAGGTTGTATGATCAAAGGAGAGGTGTTTTCTCCTCACTTGGTCTGTGCTCTGGTCTGTGAGTGACCTCAAAAACTCTTTTCTGCCTTGTAACTGTGAGTAAGATTCCCTCTCCATTCCTGCTGCAAATTCCACCATGCTATCACACCTCCTTGCCCTAGGACCACTGCCCAGGACTACAACCCAGAGCCAAGTAGGGCAAAACAAGAGAATCCTGCCTTAGCAAGAGCTGAGATCTCTGTTATCCCTCTCTAATCAACTGCTTGATCCCTCTATAATCTGTGGGCTTAGAGTTCCAAAAACAGCTGCCTCTGCTGCTGCTGAGTCTGCCCTGTACTCTGCTGCTCTGGGACTGTGGCTGGGCCTTATTAGTCTCTTGCACAGGTGTATCACCAAGGCAATATTCACAGCACTGGTGGTGACTATGAATATGCCAGTCTAGTTCTTAATCACAAAATATATAAAAAATAATTCTCTATATAGAAGGAAGAAGAAAAACATTTATTTAGACACCAGAAAGCAAAATCATTTGTGGTGACCAAGAAGTTAATAAACATGATCATCACAGGAAGCAAAACCATTCTCAATCCCCCAAACCGCACCACCAGTCTTCTCACAAGCAAACACTCACAAGCCTGAGCCTAGGGGTGCACCTTCCTTTACTTAATAGTACTGTTTTCGTTAATAACTTATATCAACTTTAGATAACCTATTGTTTCAGCTTTCTCTTTGTTGATCAAACTTGAGCTTCTTTGCTGAAGTTCCTTTGTCTATATTCCTAACCAGGAATTTTCTCTATCCTTCATCAGAGTTGTTCTCTTTTCTAAACTCTTTATTTCTTCATCTCCTTGGAATAGTTTTGTTTCTTTATTTGGGGTTAAATGACTTGTCCATGGTCACAATTTCAAGGGTTCAAGTCCCGATTTAAACTCAGGTACTCCTGACTACAGTGCTGGTGTTCTGTCCATAGTGCCACCTAGGGGCCCCAGAACAGTTTTTGATGTTGATTGCCTCCCCCTTTCTCGCTGGCTTCTGAAATAAAGATCATTAGGGAATGCTGTAGCAGTTGATGCTCCCATCATCAGGGACCCCTTTGAGAAGACTAGGTTAGAATAAAGTAAGCTAGCATAAGTAACACCATATTTTAATGCCATTCTAGTTCTTCTTGTCTGCCCAGATCAAGAGGGAACCTATTGGAGACTAGAGTCCAAAAACTCCAGTGCTTCCTGTGTGAAACAATGTCACACACGCAAAGATTTTTGATTCCATCCTCAGATTTTATTCAGTTCATTCAAATGTCAGTATTTCTGTTTTATTTGAAGATACAACATATATGTCTGTTATCCTGTGTTATTTCTCAGTAGAATGTCTCTGTTTATTATTAATAACTATAAGTTAAGTGAATTTTTATTAATAGTAGTAATAGTAGCAGTAGCAGTGGCAACATTGGTAGTGGTAATGGTAGTGGCGGGAGCTGTGGTGGTGGTGGTACTGGTAGTAGTATTAGTGGTACTAGTATTAGTAGTAGTAGTGTGTAGTAGTAGTAACAGTAGTAGTAGGAGTAAGTGATAGACTTAAGAGAAACTTGTTGTGTACATACTAATAATATGCATTTGTACAGTACTTCAATTAGAAATCACTTTCATGGCTATTATCTAACTTCCTCTCCCTCACAACTCTAAGATATAGTATTTGTTTAGGTGGGAGTATAAATTATTTTTATCACGTGAAACAATAACACCTCTATAAGCTCTCCCCTTAACTTAGTGATGCATTGTCTGGAAAATGCAAGTCATAAAAAGCCTTAGGAGAGGGCTAGGAGCTATCCAGTGTATCAATTTCCTGAAAGAAATACCTGATGAAGAAGAAGCTGTATAAAGAGAACTGGATCAATGTGGCATTGGTGCACTGATTTAGCCTTTGCAGGCAGAATAATCGAAGCTCTACCTTTCTCCCCTCTTGCGTAGCTTCCAAAGTTTTGAGTCAATGAACCATGCCTGATGATTGTTAGACCAAATCCCACCTTCCTGTTTTCAGTTCCTTTGCAACAATCTGCTACCATGCTGCACTTATGCATGTACATACATACATATAGACATATGAATACATATATGTGTAGTGTTTGTTGCATCTCTAAAGGATCCCTTTCCATTCTTCATGAAGTTGTTTCTCTGCAGTTTGCCTACAGCAATTGATTATGTAATGAATCAGTGGTTGCCATTAGATCAGGAGAATGTTTACTCCGTAGAGATATGGAATTTCAAGGCTGAAAAATTTGATTTCTATAGAAGCTGTGCAGAACACAGAGGGAAGCAGTTTCCCTTGGGAAATAGCTCAAGACAATACTTATCTCAAAACTGTTGCATTTCTTGGGCAAGGTAGTTTGTCAAAAGCATGCCTGTCTATTACACAGACAGTGAACAGAAGCGTGAAAGACATCTGGGCTAGGAGGAAAGAAAACTGGCTCTAGTCCTAGATCAGCCACTAAATAGCTTTGTAACCTTAAATCATAAAATGAGAGAATCATAGATATAGATCTAGAAGGGACATCATAAGTCATCTATTCCTTTAGTGACTTAAGTAAGGTCACAGAGCTGAAGATAAGGGGCAGAATTTAAACTGATCATTTCATTCTGGAGCCTATGCTTTCCATTGTGAAATGTTGTCTACTATATTTTAAAGCCTATTGGATATGCCTTGATTTGAAATTGAGGTTATTGTGACTATAGCACATAGTGTTGGGTACTATGTGATGTTGCTTCCCTCCTTACAGAATGAGACAATGTGTTGACTTAAAAATTCTATGTTTCACGTTCCTTAAATGTAAAATTAATATATACATATATATACATATATACACACACATATGTGCATATATGTGCGTGTGGTGTGTATGTATACATGTATATATGCATATACATACATGCATATATGTGTGTAGAGATAGATGGATAGTTGGATATTTTGGTGATATGCTTTCTAAAATTCCTTCCAGTTTTGCACCTTCATATTACTTCACAAACCTTAACTCAAAATGTTGTCTCTGGAGAAAAAGAGTTGGCTGGGGCAGAGCTTAGAAGGAGATACATATACCACATGGTTTTCAAGATGCTGAAACTAATTGGAATTATGGGTTCAGTCTGGAGTTGGGGTAAGATTATTGCTGAGGAAAAGAAAGAGTGATAATGACATTCATTGGGAGAAAGAAACATTCCTTAGGTGGTGGTCTGCTACAATGAAAAGAACACTCACTTGTTCTGGAGTCAGAGCACCTGGATGCAAAACCCCTTTCTTCTGCATACTGCCTGAGTGATCTTAGTCAAGTAACGTTATTCAGCCTCAATTTTTTCATCAGTAAAAATAAAGGATTGCAGTAGGTTGTCTATGAAGTTCCTTTCAACTATCAATCTATGATTCAATGGCCATAAGATTTTTATAGTTCTGAAGGACTGGCCCGCCTTGGTGAGATCAGGGATAGGCAGTTGACTGGAAACTAGAGTTGAGGTTGCTAAGAAAAGAATCACTTCTGGCAACTACATGGTAATGCCTTAGGGGCATAATCCTGAGAACAGTAATCTCCCCCATAATCCTTGCTCCCTGTTATAGCTTTTGACATTTAGTGTGATAGGAAGCTATGAAGAATTGATGAACAGCATTTCTGGTTGCCAAGACTATTCTCACTGTGAACATCCTATTTGTTTATGGTATTGTTAGGTACCCTGATGGAGCATCTTAGGACACTGAGCGTATTTAAGGTCTGTTGGGAAAATTGAGGGCCATGCAAGTCACATGTTTTGTTCTTGTTGTTGCTTTTAAACTATTCTTAATACTTTTAAATAAACTGACTGAGGATATCATCTCCTAATTCAGGTGGATAGTTAGAAAAATGAGATTGAGTACCTCTACCACACATAGAAATAAAGAATTGGAGCTTGAAAGAATCATCTGATACTTAGATAGACCTTGGAATGAGAGCCAGAAGATTCCTCTCTGAAACAAGCCATATTTCAAAGTCTTTACCAAGAATAAAGTAAAAAAAAAAGAAATAAAGGACATAAGAAAAGAGGAAAGAGAGAAGAAAAAAAGAAAAGGAGATAAGAAAGGAGGAATGAAGGAAAGGAGGAAGAGAAGAAGGAGATCGTAGAGACTGATAGATTTATACTTCTTTCTGGCAGAGAATTATTTTTGACATTGTTATTTTTCTGGTTGTTTTATCAAATTTTAGTTCAAGGCTCAGAAAATTTATTGCTCAAATAACTAGCTGCCTAGCAGAAACTAATATGACTATATAACAGAAGACCAGAAGAAGTTATCAACACTCCTAATAATAAATGTAAGAGGAATCTGGAAATTCTCCATGACATAAAGTAAGCCTTACTGCTATGTGAATACATTGAGGTATATTGTCAAATGCCCTGAATTCTACTTTCGAATAATGAGCACCTGAATATGAATCCTGGTCCTTCCACCAGCTGACCTCAGGCAAGCTTCCTCCTCTGAAAAATGAGCAGAAAACCTTTAAAATTCTTTCCTAAATAAATGTAAAGTTCTTGGTTTGATATTTAAATCTCTTCATAATCTGGTCCCTGTCCATGTTTCTTATTATGCTTCGTTTGCTCACATGTGCTCTCTGATCTAGCTACAATGGCCTGTTGCTGTTTCTTTCACAGGAAACATCACCTTCTGCCTTTGGATTTTTGAACTGGTTGTCTCCTATGTCTTGAATACTCTCCCCCTCTTACTTCAGTCTACTAGTTTTCTGAATTCCTTCATCACTCAGTCAATACTTTCTACTGTAGATCTTTCTCCACACTCTCCACAATCATCCCAAGTACCAATGCCTTTATTTCTCCTTTCAGCCTATTCTACCCAAGCCCTAACATCACTTACTCATTGTTTTGATTTTGATTTCTCAGAGTCAATATAAACAGCAATTGTTTCTGTTCTGGCCAGAAACTCTGAAGGTCTTCCCCTACTTGATGGATTGATTTGTGAAGGCAAAGAAAACCAACTTCTAGCTCATTTCTTATCTTGCCTTTTACTACTGAATAGATGTAGCCTCAGACAAACTGAGATCTGGGAAATACATTAGCTTAAAAAGGCCAAGTTCTCCCTCCCACTGCATCCTGAGTCATCATCAGTATTCCTGACATATGTTTTGCCACTGGACTCCAATTACTTTGGAGGAGACAATGAGGCTGATGACTTTAAACACCTCTGCCTCACTTAGAGCCAATTCCCTCTCAAGTCAAGACATCATTCTCCTCATGTCATTGGTCTTAGACAACAAAGGACACACAACAAAAATCTACTCTGTATGTATCTTACATGTATTTGTATATTGTTTCACACATTAGAATGCAAATGCTTTGATCAGGGATCATGTCTGGCCTTTCTTTGTACACTGTTTCTGCTGGGCATAAGCTTGGAGATGGGCAATATATGTTATACATACATATATACACACATTATATATATATAATTATATTATCATATGTTAATCAATTATACACATATCAATTATATTGCCATGAATTTATTCCATTATTATATATGAGTATACATATTATATATTATATATACATAAAATATATGACTATATATTATTATTATAATATTGTGCATGTGTGTATATATATATTACTTATCCTCCCTTCTTTTATATAATATTTTGACACTTTCATTGAAATTCCATTTGTATACATTACATGTGATTCAGTCATCCTGTTAATAAACACTTATTAAGTGTCACTATGTGCCACGCACTCTGCCAAGTGCTAAAGAAAAAAATATAGAAAAAGAAAAATAGTGCTTGCCCTCAGAGAACTTCCAGTCTAACTGAGGAAGACAGCACACAAAAGGAAACTGGAAACTGGGGAGAGGGGTTGCTGAGAGAAAGTGCCCCACATTGGCAATTGTCAAAAAGTTTGAGAAATACTAAAGTAGTGCAACTGATGCAATTTAAGTAGTTCACGGACCCCCAAAGGACCAGAAGAGGGGAGAGCATTGTCTGGAAGGAATTTGTAGACTCAAGCACTCTTTAAGTCAGGTTGGCAATGGTTTATTATAATGTCAATATGGCAAGCAAAGCTCCTAGACGAATTTGCATTCCTTAAGGAACTTAAACCTTAACAGGAATGAGGCTACAATTTATACAGAAAAAGTAGTGGATCATCTCACAGATATGATAATTAGGTGATAACTTGCAACCTTGGCCACAGGTGTCATTCACTACTGGAAACCAGGGAAATGAGTTTCCCAAGGGTGTACTTTTGGTCTGTTCCATCTGTAGCAAGATAGCTTTGAGAGTTGATGTTTGTAGCTTGACCTCTGGATTGAATATAATAACTTTGGGAATCAATAGGTGATAATTCTGTGGTTGCAAGATAGTCCTGTTTTTACAAGAGAATTTCTTCAGAGATTAGTTTGTTCTTGTGATGGTGAAAGACAATTTGTTTTATTGGGGCCTACGCATGAGTAATTCTGGGGAAAGATAGTTTGTCTTACTGTGGTTCAGTCATAAGTTATTGCTAGGCATATTGTCTTTGGGCTAGAAAGAAAACTGTCAGAGATAGTTCTCTGAAGCTAGGGAGAAATGTATTCTTGGAATTGGGGTCCAAACACAAGCCCCTAAGCACTCCATCACAATCATACCAGAAATGAGGGAATACTCAGGGCTTTATTCCATCCTTAAGTGGAGGATTTGCAGCTCATGACTCTACCCTCCAATCAGAGGGATAGAAGGTGGTGATTCAGAACTGACAATATGTTTTAGAAGTGGTTTTCTAATTTGTTGTCAAAAGATTACTTTTGACACCTCACTTCATCTCCCACAATGCCCCACTTCTCTCAAAAACAAAATAAAATCCTAAAACTGAAACCAGCCAAACAAAACAAAATTAAGGGCATGTAAATATAATAAGTACGAATTCCTGTGTATGTCATTTGTCTTATAACACCTGGATGAAATAGAATGTATTTAAGGAGTAGTTAATGGCATGTCCCACAGTGACTCAGCCCAGGAAGACAGAAGACTCATTTCGTCATTGAAGTAATGGTGAGTTTCATTATTTATGGTTTCATGTCATCACCTTCATGCCATTTTCATATGGATAGCAAATCTTATATTACTTTCTAATTCAATGAATTACATTTTGGTGTCCATGATCAAACTGCCCTGCATGGAAAAATTTTACAAACTAAAGTGTGATGATGTGAACAGACAAAAATGTCTCTTAAGCATGAAGCAATTTATAGCATAGTCTGAAAAATATAACACATCTTAAAATATTGAGGTCTCAAAGGAAATTTTTTTAAGTACAAGCACACCCTCTGAAGTATTTTAAACATGATAATAATTCTTGATATAAAGAATTTTGACAATAAAATCTTGAGGAAAAATAATTAAAATGCTTTTTAAAAAGTGTTTTAACAGTGTCTATTTGACTAATGTTGGATTTCATCTTACTCAACAAATGAGCCCCTGGAAAGCTGCAACTAGTTAAATCTCTTGCATAAATTGGATATTTCTTATATCTGAGGGGAGGTGTCAAAATGAAAATATCTTAAAATGAAACTTTCCTAAAGTGACTGGGTTGTATGTATTGTTTTTCTATGAAAAAAACACTTTCAGGTAGCTGGAATAAATTTGATAAAAAAAATTAAGGAAGGCAGAATTGAAAAGCTTAAGGAGATTTGGTTTCAGAGTAGATGGCCTGACTTCACATTTACAACTCAGTCACTTGCTTTCAGTGTCATCTTGGCCATGTTATTTGATCTCTCTTAGCCACAGTTTCTCCATTTATAATTGTGTTTGTCCTTCGTTGATGATGAAGACCATGCCATCAGACAAATGATGACGACTTGCGCTTGATATGTGAATGATGGGATGAGATGATATCTAAGGCCCTTTAGCTTTTAATCTATAATGCTATTTATTCTACTAAGTTGTTGAGAATCCTCTAAAATCCTTGCCTTAAATAAATCCCAAGGTTATTAGCTAAACAATTTATCAACAACATAACAAACGATAAACATTACATATAAATAATTAATTGAATGTATAAACTGAGAATGATCAGAATCAGTGTCAATTCTAAACATCATTTTGCATGCTGACTTTCCAGTACTAGAAACAGGCCTACCACTCAGCTCTTTCAGGATAAAAGCTTTGGTTGTCTAGAACTGCATCAGCAGTTCTCTCCATAATCTTTCATCATAAGATCAGAGTTAAATATATTTACTCAGGAAAGAAATCCTTTAATCTTCTCACTCTGTATCTCCCTCAACCTCTTTATAGTCATGCTAACCAACAGATTTCAGAATGAGTTAAACTTCTATTTTCTCAAGATTATATCCCCCTTTAAAAATAAAATAACAATATTTATATTCCGTATGGGATGTCATCGTGAAGCTGGTGTACCACTAGATGCCCATTAGACTAGGATGAAAGGAAGGGAGAGTGTACTGGGTCTAAAAGAACACTGGGTTTGGAATTAGAGTCCCTTGGTTATAATCTCTATCTCTACCATCTTTGAGGCTTTATTCAAATTATTTTACATCTCTGGGACTCAGAACTCTTCATTTAAAAGTTTAAAACTCACTACTGAATTTCATATACAATTCAACGTCTACTTCCATCTCCTATAGTATTTGAAAGAAAAAAAAAGATGGAAAGGACCTGAGCTAAAGAAGGAAGTGAAGTGATAAGTGATGAGGAAGGAAGGAAAGAAGAAGAAAGGAAGGAAGGAAGGAAGGAAGGAAGGAAGGAAGGAAGGAAGGAAGGAAGGAAGGAAGGAAGGAAGGAAGGAAAGAATGATTTATTAAATAAGCACCTCCTATGTTTCAGGCACTTTGCTAAGTGTTTTACAAATATTTTCTCATTTGAACTTCACAAAAATCCTAGGATATAGGTATGGCTTTCATTTCCATTTTGCAGTGAGAAAACTGAGACAAATAGAGTTTAAGTGACTTCCCCAGGATCACATGATTATTCAGTATCTAAGATTGTATTTGAACTCACTGTTTCCTGACTCCAGGTCTAACATTCTATCTACTCTACCAACTAACTGCCTCTGAAGGATGACTTTGCAAATGTCAGAAAGTTTGGAGTTCAAATACTGAGAGTGAAATTGGGGACCACTTGATGAGTGGGAGGAGTTATCTACTTTCCCTCAAAGCATTGTCCTTCTAATTACAAAAAAATTCAGTACTTGATTCATGGTTCTTTCCATTTCAGCTCTTGCCCTTATACAAGGAGATTTTTATATGCCTGTTGGTCTCTCAAACTCTTGAACTCATTACTTCTCAATTTTCTTCATTTCCATTATCTGCCCCTCAGTTCAGTCTTAGCCAGATGCAGAGCAGTCACATCCTTGATCTTCTTGTCACACCCATGTGTTATACTTCCATGATCAAGGAGTCTTGAAATGTTTTGTTTTCTTGTCATTTCAACCAAGAACCATTATTGCATTTTTACCTATCTCCCTTCCTCCTAAATTAAATTATGTCTCTATTGTATTGTGACATTGGTTTCTCTACTTTCCATTACTCTCCCAGGACATCACACTTATTCTGGCTTCGTTGACCTTTCATCCCAATTCTGATTGGTTCGAAGTTATACTGTTATTTACTTTCAAACCCCTTGAAAATTTGTTCTGTCAATGACATATCTTGCCAAATCCTGACCTTGTATTTCTCCTGCTATTTACCTCCTTTGTTTCTAAAATTGAAAACAAACAAACAAACAAACAAGTATGCACTAACGAAGTAATAAAATCAGAAACAACAGATTTCAAAGAAATAAACATTGAGCTTGGTGATTAAAAGTTATTCTATAGCCAGGTATGAAAATAGATAAGAGGTCTCCTCTGAGTTCTCCTCCTCTACTTGAAAATCATCTGTATGACTAAGACTAAGTATTTATGAATTTGTAGCAGAAATCCTGTGTTTTCTTGATTCTTTGAGTTATATCACACCGTCCCTTTTGCCTGGAATGCCCTGCCCTGCCCCCCCCCCCACCTGCACCTAACCATTTAAAAGCAACTTTAATCAACAAATATGTCATTGACTGTTAAAATTATTTTGACTTCATTTCTTATGTAAAAGTCATTTTAAAATGACCCTTTTGTCCCAGCTAGAAGTGCAAAAGTGTTATCAGGAAGGTGAAAATGCAGAAGGAGAAAGTACAATGTATTAAAGGAGGTGACATAATCACTGAAGACATGCTTATTCAATCAATTTTTACACATGCTTTTCACATTAGCATTCATAGAGGTCATACAGGGAGGAATTGAAATTCATTCTAAGAGTCATGAGAAATATGTACAGAGCACCATGTTACTTTCAAATTAGATTCTAATTTAGTGAGTCAGAACCTCAGTTTACCAAACAGGTTGAATCAGAAAGAAATATGGAATATTTGGTGCATACGTGCAGAGTCTAGAGGAAGGAAAAGGAAAGGGAAAGAGGGAAGGAAAGAGAGAGAAGAAGAAAAAAGGAAGAAATGTCTGTGGAGCTGAAAGCTATTTAGAAATCTGGATATTTTCATTTTAGATGTGAAGAAACTGAATCTGAGAAGGAATATCTTAAAATGAAAGATAATGTGGTGTTAGCTACTTCACTGCGGGGTAGAACAGACCTGCACAACACATGGCCTGAAGGCCATTTGTGGTCTGCCAAAGAATTTCAGGCAGCCTACAAAAAATGTAGAGGGTATAGAAGGAAGGAAAGATGGAGCCAGTACTTTGTACATGCCCCACTCAACCTGCTTTCCACTAGTCAGAGTTCTTCCCATCATGTAACTTGGCACTTGGCTGGCCACAGTGAATTCTCTCCTGTTTTTCATGTGACCCACGACAACCAATGATAGTGAGTCTGTCTCTAGTCTGAGAGAAGTGATAATCATATCTTTTTGCTGTGTTTTCCATCCTTGCTGTCATTAAAGAGGTGCAAAGTGAATGCAGCCATGCACCAGCACAGCGGACTGCCATTATGTGATGAGCAGCAACAATGTGAGGTCTTCTTACCTCCCTTATTGTGCAGCCGCCCTCCAAGTTACATGAGTGTCTGGTGCTCTCTCCAAGTTCAAACACTCAGTTCAGCATTTCTTTGTGCATGAGCAGTTGCTGTGAAGAGTTTTGATTCTAACTTTAAAATTTTGGGGGTTACTTTGTAAAATGAGCAATAAAAAGAAATGGAAGGCCAAATCAGAACGTAAAAGTGTTTAATCCAGAGAGGACAAACAGATACTTCTTTTTCCTTAGATAAGAGACAGAATATTGTGCCTAGTTTGCTGAGAAATAGTAGCACTTTGGAAGGAATACAATCTTTGTTGCCATTTTGAGTCAAAACATTCTCACTTAAGCAAATTGGACATCAAGAAAAAACAAAGTAAAGCAACCAAATTGTTGAAAAATCTCAGTGGTGAACACCAATTTTTCAAGAGAGTAAATTCAGAAATTGAGGAAGCTACTAAGATTAGTTTTCAGATTTCTGAAGGAATTGGTATTGCTGGGACATCTTTTCCTGAAGGTGACTCCATAAAGAAGTATTTGCTGATAGCAGTTTCTGGATTTTTCCATTTAAAAAGAAGTGTTTGTGAAAAATAGCATAATCCTTAATTATATCTTTCGTTAAAGTGAGCCACTAAAAACCTATCTGGAGCCAGAAGTTTAGCCTATTTTTAATTTTGGCCCCTACTTGCTGCCAAGTTTTGCAGGTCTGTTTTGGAATTTTGGGAAGCTAAAACAATTGTGGGTGATTTGACAACCACAGGGATTCTACCGCCAAGTCATATGAATCCTGAAGCAAGAGAGGGAGAGGCTGGAGTCCGTGCCACTAGCATGCCATGGCCTGTTTGGGGCAAGGCCAAGTTGGGAGCAGAGGGTCAGCTTGACAATCTGACCTCTCCCTTATGCCGTCCCCTCCCCCAGATTCACAGCTTTCTAGTGACCACCAGACCCAAGGAGCAACCATTACTTAGCCATGAACAGTTCCCAGAAGAAGAATTTGTCTGTGTCTTCAGTGGAGAAAAAGAGCTGCAGGCCTGAGGCCAAGAGGAAGGGCCCTGAGGGCCTGGCTCTGGCTAAAGCTGAGTGTGGCCAGTGGGCAACACCACCACCACCCCAACCCCTAGGCCAGGAAGACTATTGCTGGGGTGGCAGAAATAGTACTTGCCCTGGGCCTCCAGACTGTGATCCTGTGGCCCTAGGGCAAAGAAGAAAAACAGGCCAAGGGTGGAAATTCAAGGGCATGCTAGAGTGGCCTTGGGCCTGGACACCATCACAGATATATCCAGCCATGCTGCCAACCAGGAGGCAGATTTTGGAGGACTGAGGCCTCTATCTTAGCTTTAGAATACGAGTATCATTTCTGGACTCCCAGAACACAGGCATCCAGGTACCCAGTCCCGACTTTCAGAAATGTAAGAGCCTAATGGAGAAGGCAACTTACAAACACACAAACAACATATACACAGGATAAATCAGACATATTCTTATGAGGAATGCCTGAACTTTATGAGAAATTAAGAAAATGTTTTTACCTAAGGTCAGAGATTGAATTGTTGGAAATATTTGAGAGGAACAGAAGAGACTTCCAAAGAAGAGGGGGATGACTTGAACTGAAGGAAAAACAAAGAAACCAGAAAAGAAGGATAATTCAGTCTGAGTGAGCCAGAGAAGGACTTGGGGAAGAAGATGAGAAAGAGGAGAGCAAGGATTCTGGAAGAACAAAGTCGGAAATACAAGGGCTTGGATGCCGCCCAAATGCTGGTCCTTTGCTCTCTATGTCAACTTTCCTGATATTGCTCCTGGGATGGACGTCAGCAGCCACAACATGGGATTGCTTCCACTGTATGCACCATAACTCTAGGTCTCCTGGGCAGCAGTCTAAGCTCACGTCATTCTATGTTCTTTGCCCTGAATTGAGTGGCTGAAAATCTCATAGAAAGGAAAGAGAGATCTTGTATCCCTCATCCTACTGCAGAATTCCTTTGCTGCAGGGGCATGGGATCCTCAGTAATGCTCTTGCAAGTCCTCTGTGTGTGTGTGTTCTTAGCTCATCATCACCCTGAAACTCCCAGAACATTGCTGAGCATGTCAGGAGGAAATAGCAAGAAAGAAACTGCTCAGATGGTAAGCCCAGAGGAATCCCTAAGGTCAGCTGAATGAAGTATTGAACAACAAATTGAAGTGTTGAGAGACTGAGTCAGAGATCACAAAACCCTAAACAGAGAGCTGGGGTGAGGCAATATCCATTTGTGACTATGAGATCAGGAATTGCTTGGTAGTACTTCCCCTACCAGAGAGAGAGAGACAGGGAGAAAGACAGAGAGAGAGATAGGGAGAGAGAGACAGAGAGAGACAGAGAGAGAGAGAGGGAGGGAGGGAGACAGAGAGAGACAGAGAGAGGGAGAGAGAGAGATAGGGAGAGAGAGACAGAGAGAGACAGAGAGAGAGAGAGGGAGAGAGTCTAAAAGAATATAAAAGCTCTGAGAGTCCTAAGTAGGATTCAGGGCTAGAAGGTAGTTTAATTATCATCGTGTCTAATCATTTTATTTTACAGAAGGAAGGCTGCCAGGTTAAATGACTCACCCCATATCACATAGCTAGCATACAGACTTGAACTCATGTCCACAGATTCCAATTCCAACATTGTTGTTGCTGTCATTTTGTTAGTTTAAATGCCAGATAATTTAAAAACAAGAACAGAGATTGGTAGAGAGGGGTTGATATAGGAAGTAGATATAGTTCCAGCCTCCAAGAATACTCATTTTTTTACCTGAATTAGCCCTGTTTTGTTATCAGTATTCCAAACACTGGATAGAGACTTACCAAGTCAGGATTTCATTTCAAGCACTTCAAGAACAGTTTTAGTGACTGACCAGGCAAATATCCCTAATTCCTTTTATTCCCTTTTCCTTGCAAATTATGTTTACAAATACCAACAAGCAAATTAGTTTAATTTTTGAGAATACAAAACACCAAATGTATCCTAAAACTTCTTACCTTTCTGCCTTTGCTCATGATGTTTTTTTGAAGTGGCTAATATCCATATTCCACCTTGTACAATCCTTTTACTGAATTCTTGCCTTTCTCTTAAAGGACAGGTAGGTGGTACAGTGGATTAGGAATGCTTCTCTTTGTGAGATCACTGACTAACTGTATGACCCAGGGTAAGTCCATTAATCCTGTTTTGCTTCAATTCCTCATGTGGAAGATGAGCTGGAGAAAAAAATGACTAAGTACTCCAGTATTTTTGCAAAGAAAAATCTCTCCACGCACCCAAAAAAAACGGAGATGAAGAGATGGACACCACTCAAATGAGTGAACACCTGTCACTAATTCCAACTCAAATGCCAGATCCCAGGTAATAAATAAATGTTTCCTACCAATACTATACAATATAAATAATTTCAATTTTCTTGTCATATATTATTTTGCATTAAAATATAGAAAGTTCCATGGTTCCAATATTTCAAAATAGACTATTTTAAGGAATACTAGGATGTAAATAAGGGATTCAAAGCAATTCATGAAAGTTACTTCATTTTATTCTCACAACAACCCTAGGAAGTAGGTGTTTTTATTATTATTAATTGTATTCATTATTTTTATTTGTGTAATTATTTATTAATATTATCCTTATTTCATAGATGAAGAAATTAAGGCAGACAAAGTTTAAATTAATTCCCTAAGGTCTCTCAACTAGTAAGGGTCTGGGGCAAGATTTGCACTCTTTTGCCATTAAATGAAGACTTCAGACTAGATTTTCCTGAAGGTTTCTAGCTAGAGCATCTCTAAAAGGTTCCTGGTTTAATGCAACTTGTTTCCAAAGGCAGATAATGGTGGCGTAACAAGCTTCTTCCTCACACGGAAAAGATGAGTTGGGAATTTACAGTCACTAGTGAAGCACGTACAACACATTCCTTTTGTGCCTTTATATGAATTGAACCTAAGAATTTATTTATGCAGCGGGCTAATGATACAACACTTATTTGTTTTCATTTTGCATTATATTTCAAAAGTGCTTTCCTACACATAATTTCCTGTAATCCCAAGAACAGCATGATAGGACAGTCAGGGCTAATAATATTATTATTTTTAGAAAATGTGACTCAACATGTGTCTGCCTTATAAAAAATAAGTTAAAATTTATACAGCTTTGAACTCGATTATTATATGCTTCTCTTCTGGACTTCCGGGAACATTTTGTTTTAAAGTTATTTTCTTCTATCTGAATCAAAAGGCCCATCAGTACAAAAAAAAAAAATCAGTAACACCCCATCTACATCTTAAAATAAGTTCCATATTGGCAATTACAGTGCTAACATTGGTGATTAAATTAAACATGCCGACACATGGATGAGCCACGTGTTTCTTTTAGTTGTATCAGCTAATATATTAGCAATACCATTTCTTATTTTAAGAGAAAAAAAAATAAATCAAGATTTGTTATAAAGTGAATGCTTTCATTGCCCTTGCTTTTACTGTATGCCATTTTGGCTGCTATGTGATCTGATGAAAAAGATAGCTTTCCTAGAATTCTTAAATTCCCATGAAGTTTGTTTCTTCTATTGAAATTTCAATGACCTATTATAGAGTTAGGGTCAACAAATGAAGAGTGTCTATTGCATATATTGATTGTGAAGAAAGGCTAAAGAATAATTAAAAGATAGAGAGCTTTCTTTAAAAGTATTGTCAGGTAGATTAAGCTTAATGATTTAGGAACTGTTTTTCAAAATATATCAGACCAAAGATTCTTAAGATACTCTCTTGCAAGTCTAAAGAAATAAAAAATCCAAAAATATGAAAAAATATTAAAAATTTTCAGTATCATAGGAAAATAATTATTTTTTGTCACAGAGAATACCATAGGAATGAAACAGATTTGTATATATTATACCAGAATATTGTATAGTACATTGAATAAATACACTACAAAGTATAAAATAAACTAGACGTCGGAAGTCCTCTTAGGAAACCCCATTCCCTGAAGAGATAATACTTCATTGCACCATAGATTAGTAACTAGAAGGGATCTCAGAGACCAATTCTGAAACCTTGCTTTTAACAACAGTGAAATTAAAGCACAGGGTTAGTTAGGTGACATGTTAAGAATCATGGAGAGAACTTGAAACTATATCCCTTGATTCTAGGGTCAATGATTTTCCACTACACTCTACAATAATATATCTAATAAACTGCATTCCAACTTTCTCTATTCAAAAAACTGGGAAGCTGACTGGCTCTTCAAATGTTGAATTTCATTTTTTGGAAAGGCTTATTGTTCTTTCATCCAGTATAATTTCTTCCAATTATATGTGGGGAATAATTTTTAATTTCCTCCTTGTTTAATCTATTCCATTCAAAATATTCACATAGGTTTCCTCCCTGTTCTTCCTTCTTTTGGTCATGTTGTAACTTGTCAATGGTCTTTTCATTTTTAATCATATCATAAAATTGAATTAATTTTACTTTAATATAGGAAACTATTTCTGATGGCAAAGATTTTTCTTTTTTAACATTATTTTTTTTAATTGAGTCTCAATTTTTTTCTTTTCCTCCAAACACTCTGACGTTCGCTGAAAAGGCAAACAATATGATAGCCATTAAACATATAAGGTCATGAGAAAACATTTCCTTATTAAACATGGTAATAAAAAAAGCAGGAAAAATAAAGTGGAAAAAAATAAGTGCTTCAGTATGTGCTCAGAATTCAGAATATCTCTCTCAGAAGTGTATAGCATTTTCATCATATGCCCTGTGTAATTGCCATGAATAATTTTATTCATCAGAGTAGACAGATCTTTCGTAGTTGATTATCAATAAAATTTTGCTCTTGTTGTGTTCAATGTTCTCTTGATTCTTCTCATTTTACTTTGCATTAGTTCATATAAGTCTTCTCAGTTTTGTCCAAAAACAATCCCTTCTCCATTTCTTACAGTACAATAGTATCCCACCACAAACATAAACCACAGCATATGCAGTCATTTTTTCTCAGTTATTGGGCATCAATAATTTCTTATTGTTTGTCATCACATAAAGAGCTGCATTAAATAATTTTGTATATACAGGTCCTCCTTTTTAAAAAAAAAATTCTTTGGAATACAGACATACTAAGCACCATCACTGAGTCAAAGAATATGTTCAGTTTTATAGATATTTGGGGAAAATAGTAACAAATTGTTCTCCACAATGGTTGGATCACCATTGCATCAGTGCAACTATTTTTCACATTCCCTCCAGCATTTTCCATTTTTCCAGAGGTGTGAGGTGGCATCACACTTTTAATTCACACTTCTCTAAGTATTAGTAATTTTGACCTTTTTCAACCATTGATAGTTTGGTTTCTTCTTCTGAAAAATATCTATTCATATCCTTTGACCATTTATCAGTTGTTGAATGGCTCTTATTTTTATAAATTTAGCTCAATTCCTTATGTATTTGAGAAATAAGATATTTATCAGACAAACTTGCTCTAATTTTCTTGACCTCAATACCCCAGTTTCATGCTTTATTTCTCTTTTTGGTTGAATTAGTTTTTTTTTCTACAAAAAATAATTTCAGAAATCAAAATTATCTATTTTACCTCCTGTGATATTCTCTATTTCTAATTTCATCATAAATTTTTCCCTTATTCATAGATGTGACATGTATTTTTTTATGTTTCCCTAATTTATTTATGGGTAGCTAGGTCCCAGTGGATAGAGCACAGGCCCTGGTGTCTGAAAGACCTGAGATACTTCCTTAATGTGTGACTCTGGAGAAGGCACTTAACCCTGTTTGCCATGGTTCCTCATCCGTAAAATGAGATGGAGAAGGAAATGGCAAACCACTCCAGTATCTTTCCCAAGAAAACATCAAATGAGAGAGTCAGACATGATTGAAATGACTCAATGATTACAATAAATCAACTTACGATATCACACTTTAGATCTCAACCATGTACCCATCATCCTCTTATATTGTTACACTGTGTGAAATGTTGGCCTATGCCTAGTTTCTGCTAAATTGCTTTCAGGTCTCTCTCAGATCATTTTGTTAAATACTCAGGTCCTGATTTAAATGCTTGGATGTTAGGATTTATCAACTACTAGATTTTTGAGGAAATTTATTTGTGTATATTGTATACCTAATGTATTCCACCAATCAACCACTCTGTTTCTCATTCAGTATCAGATCATTTTGATAATTGCCAACATAAAATATAATTTGAAATCTTGTACTGCCAAATAGACTTTCTTCACGTGCTCCCCACCCCCATTGATACCTTGATATTCTTTACGTTTTGGTCTTCCAGGAGAATTTTGTTATTTTTTTTCAAGCTCTAAAATAGTTCTTTGGTAAATTGATAGGTATTGAATTGAATGAGTAAATTAAATAGGGTAGATTTGTCATTTTTATTCTTTTGTCTTGGACTGCCTATGAACAATCAGTATTTTTTCAGTTGTTCAGATCTGTTTTCATTTGTTTGAAATGGTTTTGTAGTTCTGTTCATATAGTTCCTGGCTCAGTTCTGGCAGGTAGACTCTGAAGTATAATACATTCTCTGCAGATACTTTAAGTGAAATTTTGCTTTCTTTCTCTGAACTTTATAGGAAATACATAGAACAGACATAGGTAATGTATAGAAATCCTCATGATTTACGTGGATTTATTTTATGTCTGACACCTTTGTTAGAGTTGCTAATTGTTTCAATTAATGTTTTAGAAAATTCTCCTGAATCTTATATCATCATACGATTTGAAAAAAAGTGAGTTTTGTTACCTTGCTGCTTATTTTTTAGATTTCTTTTTTCTTGTTTTATTACTAGAGCTTGCACTTCTAGCACAATATTGAAAAATAATATTAATAATGGACCTACTTGCATCATCCCTAATTTTATTAGAAAGGTTTCCACTTAAACTCTATTACTTATCATACTTTGTTTTTGTTTAGTTTTATGTTAGTGATATATTATTAGCCCTCTGAGAAAAGCTTCCTTTAGTCCTGTGCTTCCTAGCATTTTGAATAGGAATGCGTGTTTATTCTCTGTGCTTTAGGTATCAAAAATGTTATACAAGGAATGTGTCACAGAAGGAATTTGGTAGGACACTTGACCCATTTTTTTCAAGTCATTTATATAGTATTTGAGTTAAATGTTCCTTAAATATTTGATAGAATTCATTTGCAAATCCATCTAACACTATAGATCATTATTTTTCCTTAGAAAACATACTTAGAGCTCGTTTAATTTCTTTTTCTTTTTTTCAAATTAATTCTTTATTTGTTTTTAATTTTCAACAATCACTTCCATGAGTTTCAAATTTATTCCCCCTCCCTTCCCAAGATGGCATGCAGTCTTATATCTTCTCTACACATACATTCAAATAAATACATTTCCACATTAGTCACATTGCATAGAAGAATTAAAATGAATTGGACAAAGCATGAGCACAACTAAACAAAGCAAAACATATCAAAGGAGAAATTAGTCTGCTTCATTCTATGTTCTGACTTCATAGTTCTTTTGCTGGATGTGGATGGCATTTTACATCAAGAGACTTTTGGGAATGTTTTAGGTCCTTGCATTGCTGTGAAGCGCTAAAGTTTATCAAAAGCAGTCCTTGCATACAGTGTCTGTTACTATGTATAATGTTCTCCTGGTTCTGCTCACTTCGCTATGCATCGGTTCATGTAAGTCTATCCACGTACTTCTGAAGTCCACCTGTTCGTCATTTGCAAAATAGCATTTCATTACAGTCATATAGCAAAACTTGTTGAGCCATTCCCCAATTGATGGACATTCCCTTGATTTTCAGTTCTTGGCCACTGCAAAAAGAACTGCTATAAATATTTTTGTGCATATGGATCCTTCTCCTATTTTTATAATATCTTTGGGATACAACCCTAGAAGTAGTATTGCTGGGACAAAGGTATGTACATTTTTATAACCCTTTGGGCACAGTTTCAAATTTCTCTCCAGAATGGTTGGATCATCTTACAGCTCCACCAGTGAGGAATTAATGTTCCAACTCTCCCACAGCTTCTCCAACATTTATCATTTTTCTGTTTTGTCATGTTTGCCAATCTGATAGGTGTGATGTGGTACATCAGAGTTCTTTTGATTTGCATCTCTCTAATCAATAGTAAGTTAAAGCATTTTTTCATGTAATTATGTTAGCTTTAATTTATTCCTCTAAAAATTGCCTGTACGTATCCTTTGATCACTTATCAATTGAGGAATGACTTGTATTATTGTATATTTGACTCAGTTCTCTATATATTTTAGAAATGAGATCTTTATCATAGACAGTAGTTGTCAAAATGCTTTCCCAGTTTTCTGCTTTCCTCGCAATCTTGGTTGTGTTAGCTTTGTTTGTGCAAAAGCATTCAATTTAATATAATCAAAATTATTCATTTTGCATTTCATAATGTTCTCTGTCTCTTCTTTGGTCAAAAATTCCTCCCTTCTCCATAAATCTGACAAATAAACTATTCCTTGCTCCTCTAGTTTGTTTCTAATATCTGCCTTTATACTCTGATTGTGTACCCAACTGGACTTTCTTCTGGTATGTGGGGTCAGGCATTGGTCTCTGCTGAGCTTCTGCTACTCTGTTTTCTAGTTTTTCCTGTAGCTTTTGTCAAACAGTGAGTTATTATCCCAGAAGCTAGAGTCCTTGTGTTTATCAAACAGGAGGCTGCTATAGCCATTGACTACTGTGTCATGTGTACCCAACCTATTCTACTTATCCACCCATCTATTTCTTAGCCAGTACCGAGTGATTTTGATGATTGATGCTTTACAATATAATTTAATATCTGGTATGGCTAGGTCACCTTCCCTAGCATTTCTTCTCATTAATGTCCTTGATTTTCTGGACCTCTTTTTCTTCCAAATGAATTTTGATATTATTTTCTAGATCTATAAAAGTATTTAGGTAGTTTAATTGGTATGACATTAAATAAGTAAATTAATTTAGGTAGAATTGTCATTTTTATTATATTAGCTCAGCCTATAGGAGCAACAGATGTTTCTTTTTTTTTTCCAGTTACAATTTCTTTTGCCAAGAAAGTTTTATTTAAGTTTTATCTTTCTTTTTAAAATAAGGACAATTTACATATTTTTTGTGAATAATGATCCATTTCACTTAGATTTTTAGTTTTATTGTCATTTAAGTGAGAAAAATGGTTTCTAATAGTTACATTTCCCTTTTCCATTTTTACATTGCTATTTTGAAATCATTTTAAATGGTTTACCTATATTATTTTTTAAAATAATACTAATTCCTTATTTTATTTGAGTATTATTTTAACTTTCAATTTTATTTCTCTGCTTTGCTTTTCCTAGTTTGTTTTTTTCTAAAAAGTTTTTTTTAATTATATGTCAAAGTTATTAATGTGTTGTTTCTTTTATTAATGTAAGAATTTAGAGATAGAAATTTTCTAGTAAAGGTTTTCTGGAAGTAGCCATCCATGAATAGTCAGACTTCAAAGACTTTGATCTTTGTATTATAATTATAAAATTAATACAAAACTAGATAAAAAATAAAGAAAAAAGATGGGTAATTTAATTCAAATTTAACAACTACATCCTGACTTATATAAACAAATTATTGACACTAAAAAAGGAAAAACAATTTTAAAAGAGGACATTGATGCTTTTTACAGTATTTTCATATCTGTTTAATCACTGAAAAACAATAGCTATAACAACTTAACTAACAGGTCAAAAAATCAGCTGAATTAGATATATCTTGTTTATTTAGCAATCAGAAAGTGTATTAGACAAAGATAAATTGAATTTATTACATAAATTCATTTTTTTCAAAATATTAGAGGGAATGGTAGAAAATTGTGAACAAAATGTCTCAAAATAGAGACAAGGAGATAAAATTGTTCTAATCATATTTGTTAAAATACTTAATTAAGGAAACTTATCATGAGAGACTATAAAAATTAATTTGGAAGTGGCAAAATAAATAAACAAAAGAAGAAGCCCTGCAATGAGTTTTACAAGATTTTTTTTTTTCATTGTCAAAGTCAAAGGAGTCACCTAATTTATTTTTTTAAATGTCTTACTAGAGGCTGGAGAATTTATAATGGAAAAAGACAAATAAAAAACCAAACTGAACATGGTCAAGCAAGTAAAAAACATCTTCTTACATTTCCCATCAATAGCTTTAAACAATTTCTCAAATTCTATTCTAGAATGACAAAACCAACAAAAAGTTGGGGGGGAGATCTTATGCCAATCCAAGACATCTTGGGAGTTCTGAAGGAGAGATATGTGACACATGATTAGAGAATGACTTAGAGCCCACATAGATACAAAATCAGTGGTGTCACTTAGTGTTAACGACAGCAACCTCAGCTTCAAGAGCTCTCAAGGTAGAAGGAATAAAAGGATCTAACAACTGATCTGAAAGAGATCACCAGACACCCCTGTGCTAGCACTGGAGAAAGGACCAGACACTGATAACTCAATTGCCAAATAACCTAATTTTGACTCATAGTTAAAGAGCAAAATGGAACACTTTCAGTTCCAAGGGAGTAGAACCCCTGAAGAACATTATTGATTCTAGTTCCAAAGGAGCAGGGACCCTGAGGAGCAGTACCAATTATAGTTTCAAAGGATCAGGGCAAGGTAAATACGAGACATAGACCAGGAACATAATGGCCATAACTTTCCTTATATCACAGCACTTTAGAAGAACCAAAATCTTTCAGACCCACAGAACTAGCTCTAAAATTTCAGTATAAAAATGCCTCATGATTAGGATAATGTCTCTCTCTCTCTCTCTACCCTCACACTGAGACATTCGAAGTCAAGAAAAATGAGCAAAGAACAACAAAAGAACTTGACTACAAAAAACTATTATGGTGATGGGGAAAATCAAGATACTGACTCATAAGACAATGATGTTAAAACTAAAAGCAAAGACTCAAAGGAAAAAAAAACCTAATAAGAATTCCTGGAAGAGTTAAAAATTAATTTTCAAAATCAATTACGAGTAGTGCAGGAAAAATTGAATGAAGAAATGAGAACAAGGGCATATCATTATGAAAAAATAGCAGCTTTGTAAAAGGGCTTAAAAGTATTGAAGAAAATAATACCTTAAAAACAAAAATTGGCCTAATTATTAAAGAGTTAGAAAACTTTACTAATCAAAATAACTCTTTAAAAAGTAGATTTGGCCAAATGGAAAAAAAAAAAAAACCCACTGAAGAAAATAATTCCCCCCAAATTAGAACTGGGCAAGTGAAAGTTAATGACTCCATAAGACATCAAGAAACAATAAAACAAAGTTAAAATAATAAAAAAAAGCATAAAATGTGAAATATCTCATTGGAAAAAAACAAATGCCCTGGAAAATAGATCAAGGGAAGATAATTTATGAATTATTGGACTACCTGAAAACCATGAGTAAAGAAATAGACTAGATATCATATTTCAAGTAATTATCAAGGAAAAAAATTCCTGATATTCTAGGCCCAGAGAGTAAAATAAAAATTGAAAGAATCTACCAATCACCACCTGAAAGAGATGTCAAATGAATACTCTAAGAAATATTTTAGTAAAATTCCAGCAATTCCAGGTTAAAGAAAAAATACTTCAAGTAGCCAGAAGGAAACAATTTATATATTTTGGAGCCACAGTAAGGATCACTCAAGACTCAGCAGCTTCCATAGTAAAGGAGACAAAAAAAATATCAGAGATTACCACCAAGAATAACCCACCCAGCAAAAGTGAGTATAATCCCTCAAAGAAAATAAAACAATTTTATTCAAATCAAGGACTTTCAAGAATTCTTGATTTTTTTTTAAAAAGTAGAGCAGAATAGAATAGAATGACTTTCAAATACAAGACTCAAGACTAGCATAAAAAAGTAAACATGAAAGAAAAATTATAAGGGACTTAATAAGGTTACACCTGTTGAATTCCTATGTGTGAAGGTGATATCTATAACTCTTAATAACTTTATCAATATTAGGGCAGTTGGAAGGATTCTACATCAAAAGGGAGCATGGGAGTGAATTGATTATATAGGGATAATCTAAAATGAAACAAAAAATCAAAGGGAAAAAACAACTAGTCCAATCGTTAAAGAGAACAGTGTGGTTCTATATCCAAACTCTACATATCTTTTGACACAGCAATATCAGTAACATGTCTACAACTCAAAGATATCAGAGAAAAGTTAAAAGGACCCATTTGTACAGATGTATTCCTGCCACTTCTTTTGTTTTTGGTTTGTGTTTTTACTGTCAAAGAATTGGAAATTTAGGGGATGCTCATCAATTGGGAAGTGCTTGATGAAGTTTGGCATATGATGTTGATGTAACACACTTGTACGAACTGATCCAGAGTGAAGTGAACAGAAGCAGGAGAAAATTACATATAGTAATAGCAACATTGTAATGATGTTCAACTACGAGAGACTTAGCTACTCCTCTGAACACAATGATCCAAGACAATTCCAAAGGAACCATGATGAAAAGAGAGAACTGATGAACTCTGAGTACAGAATGAAGCATTTTTAAAAAATTCTTTGCTTTTTTGTGCTTGTGTGTGTTTGTGTGTGTTATCTTTTGCAACATGGCTAATACAGAAATACATTCTGAATGACTTCAAATGTATGATTGAAATCATTATGCTTGCCTTCTCAATGTATTGGAGAAGGTGGGAGGGAGGGAGAAATTTTGAAATTCACAATTTTATAAAATGAGTATTTAAACTTTTAAAATTTAATTAGGAAATGCTTACTGAAATTATATGTATATACATACATACTTACATACATATGTGTGTGTATAAAAGAATTTGGCCTATTTATCCCCTCAGGGAAATAATAGAAATGAATAACTGCCAGGCCTAGAGGCCTGTGGGCTACCCGAGTCTTCTTACCTCACCTCTCGAGGTCTTCGGCTGGCCAAGCTGGATGCTCGTATGAGAGAAAGGATGTTCCAGAGTCGAACAAGGGTTGAGCTTTATTCAGGGTTCTGGTTACAGGTGCAGGGGAATTCTTCCTTAGGAGGGAGAGAAGAATCTCCCAAGGAGGCAAAGATCTTACAATAAGAGATTGGAAGTAGAAGTGTAAGTGGGGAGAGAGGGGGAGGGAAGAGCGGAGAGAGGAAAAGCGGAGCCTTCTGTCCTCACACATGGCCCCTCCACCCAAGAGAGCTTTCAGGCTTTCCTGACTCCAATTAAAACTCTCCAGCCGCATAGTTTGCATCTGAATACCATGCCTGTTAGGTAACAATGGGTGTGCCCAGATCCGGGACAATCTCGAGGGCGGGGAGAGCTCTCTCCCATCACGTTTCTCACGGGAAGAGGCGAAAATACACGAGATAGCTCGGTTCACCTCGATTCCCAGTCGTTTCCTGGGGGGCCTCGTGAGAACTCTAAGATTTAGAAGTTCCCACCTTTACCTGCCTGAGACCGCCCAAACGGAATTGAGCTTCCAACCCCAGCAAATAACAAGTGAATAAAGAATTCTAATTGTCCAGGCTATGTTTTGCATTTGAGAAACAGCATATATGAAAGAAATAATAGGGAAAAGGCACGACATTGGATTATAATCTGAAACACTGTTAGAAATGCTCAAATTAATGAAAACTTCTATTCCTTGTTGTGAAGTGTTGAATTCTACCTCTGTTGAGTTTGTATACTAGTAAAACCCCAAGTTCTCTCTCTCTCTCTCTCTCTCTCTCTCTCTGTATATATATATATATATATATATATATATATATATATATATATATATATATATATATATATACACACACACAGGTGTGTATGTCTGTGTGTGCAGACATGTGTATATACACACATATATGTACACATACATATATGTGTGTATAAGCTAAATTTCTCCTACTCTTCTTATATATTATTAAATTCTTCAACTAATGCAGCCCCTTAAGGCTTTGCACTTTATATCCCTAGATTTGACCCATTGTTCCAAACTACTGACACATTTTTTATTGAAATATGTTATCGTCTATTAGATATGAAATGAATGAAAAGGCTGACAGACTGAGTTTCTGAGTAATTAATAATCAATTTATTATTAAGGCTAGTTGGTAATCAACAAATTGATGATCAGGGGTCTCAGTAACCAAAGACAAAACCATGGAGATCCCCACTTGCTTAAATACCTTTGGAAGAGCAGGTTCCCTGACAGGTGAAAATCCACTCTTATTGGTGAATAATTAATGAAGGATTAGATATATTAGTGAGAAGGTTGGTGAAAAGTCTTCCTCTTCTCCTGAGAATATGACATAATCAAAAGACTCAGCTGTTTCCAGTCATCTGGACAAAGGAATCCATCTCTACTTAGATTACTCTGACTGATTTTCTTCTTCATAGCTGAGTTCCCCTAGATTTAAGTGGAGGGGTACAATGATATGGACTTAGGTCCCAAGGGCTAGAATTAACCTAGATAAAACTCTATAGATCATTATACAAAAGTAAGGTACATTGGTTCTATGGGCTCTGCCCAAATCTTGTAGTATGTACTCCAAGGATTAACCAAATCTCATCTATTAGCTTTGTCCTTCAGAGAGAATGACCTTCAAAGACTGGTCGGTGAATGAAGAAATTGAAATGAAAAACATCAATCTTAATATAATAATTGGTTGTTTGTATAATAGAAAATATTACCACTTCTCTCAGCTATCTGTCCCAGAATAGTGCCATCAACATACTTGATAAATACATCATTGCTTCCCTCATCCAAGTGATTGATTAATGTTTTGAACAGCACAGAGTTGAATGCAATACTCTGAAATAGTCCTTTGAGGCAATTGTCGATTTTGAAATGGGAAGAGTGACCACCTCAGTGATAGCATTAATATCACAAAACCAAAGAATATTTGATGATGGAGTCTGGTGTATAGGAGCAGGATGTGATAGAACATTGGATATGGGGTTGGTAAATTTGAATTTAAATAACATCTTTCCTACCTTTGTAAATTTAAATGAGTCTCTTCCTATGAGCTTCAGTGTCCTTATCTTGAAAAAGAGAGGGTCAGAAGACATGACCTTTGAAGTCTTGTCTTACTCTAAATATTCAGATGTAAACAAAAACTTTTATGTATTTTTACTAAATCTATGATTTTGCAAACACAGAGATCTCACCAACCAGAAGAAATTTCCTGTCAAAGTTCATCAAGACTTAGTGACTTAAGGCATTATGAGTATGGTTGCTGAGAAAGTAAATGGCTTTATCCACTTTTACCAAGTTGATGTGTGAGAAGCTGGACTTGAATTTAAGGTATTGTGACTTTGAAGCCCATTCTCTTCACTGTATTATCTACTCCAAGACAATATATTATTACCCTCCTCATTTTTACAAATGAAGAAAATGAGATGTAAAGACATAAATGGAATCTCCGATAGCTTAATTATTGACAAAGCTAAGAATTGAACCCAACTTTGTGGAAATCGGATTAATATTCTCTACTATCCTAAAACATGCCTGTGTAATTAAGCAAAAAATAAATAAAATACTGAGTTACAGGGTAAGGGATGGGGGATAAGGAGCAACAGGGAGTGACTTACTCAGTTACCCCAGCTCTCATTTTGTCTAAGACTCAGTTTCTGATATTAGATGAGGGACCAAAATGGGCAACAAAACAATTTGGGAGCAGATTTGATCCAGCCCTGTGCAGATTACTCCCAATTTTCTGATGGCAGATCTCAATTAAGACAAGTGCATATTGGTGTGTCTTGTCTTATGTGGGAAGGGTAGTAATTTCACAGCAATTCAACCATCATGGGGAATGCTTCAATGCTTTCATTTCATAAAATACAACACAATATCACCTTTGTAGAGATATCAGCTCACTCCAAAGCTCTGTATAATCAACATGTTGGACAGCTAAAGGCTGACAACAAAGTTATCTTTAAATTCCAACAGATATTTATATTAAAGAGCATCAACAAAGTTTGAATCTGTACCAGCAAACCATTCAATCTAGCCCTGTACAACATCAGCTGAGTCTTGTTACCTCCACAAAACCCTCCAAATATCATGAACAAGAGTGCTAGGCAAATATAGGTAGATAATGTACTGATGGCATCACTATTTGAGTGTATAATGCAAAATGTTTAGAAGGTAGAACAGGTGGATCTGATAAACGTTTATATTATACCAACACATACTTTAGAAAGATCAAGTAATACAAAAAAATTGTTTTAATGTACTAACATGTTACTCTAATAATTCAATGAAGGAGAAAGAAGTCTCTGAAGACCAGATACTGATTTGTTCAGATGTTTCAATGCCTTAGTATTAAATAAAACCATTTAAAAATTCCTTCAAAAAAGCATAAGGATCAAAAAGGACTCAGATTTTTTTTTAAATCTTGAAATACTGCTGCTTTTTACAATACAAAAGAAAACCATAACCCTAAATATTTATATTGTTTCTGTTTCCATAGATAGGAAAAACAAAACATGTGGTGGACATATGGCAAAATTTCAAGGACAGATCACAACCTAAGTTTCTGAAATTGAAAAAAAAATAGTCTCTGAAATCCAGACAGTATCAATCTCCGAACTAAGTGTTCCTAAGAGCAGTTATCTTTGCTCCCACCACTTTTTTTTTTCATTTTGTACCTTTCTATGAGCTTATATGACCATGATTATTTAATTCTTGTGCTTATGTATGAAGATACCATTAAAACATATAGTGACCCATGTGAACCTAGCGTATGTTGAAAATAGTGACTACCAATTAAATTATGATGAGAAGTGTCTTGATTTTAAATTGACATGTATGACCATAGTCTCTGAGAATAATTGGAAATGGACATATAATTTCATTGGTGTAAGGAATTTCCAAATGGGGAAGTTTCCTCTGTCAATGTAGGATGGCAATTTTTCTACAATTTCTAGTCTTAAAGGATTGTCTACCTCAATAATGTCAAATTTAATTACGAATAGGGTCTACAAAACAGTATACATGGAGCACTGTCAACCATATATTGATTGAATATTAAATTTAATGGTATCTATATTGTATTTTATTTATTGTTGTTAAGTATTTACCAATTACATTTTTAACCTGTTAGGCCCACACTCAAGAGTGTTGTAGGCCTCATGCAGCCCACAGCCCATATGTTTAACACCTTTGACCTAGAAAGCCAAAAGGCCCAGGGCCATATAGCCTATAGTATTTTTTACAGGTAGTACCTGTTCTTGGCTCCAAAGTCCATTCTCTGTACTACAGTGATGCATCTCCAAGGTAGTATAAACATTAATGATCAGAATGGATTGGTATACCTGAATAAAGTTAGAGACAAGCTGACCATAAATTTTATTCTGAATAGATGCTTTCATTTATGCCAATATTTCAAACAAATTCTCCTCCTGCATTCACCTGAGGAAGATTCTTTTCAGTCAAAAGCTTTAAACTTTAAACTAAAGTTTTCAATACAATCAAGTAAGCATCTGTTTAGGGGATATTGTGTAAGATAATGCATACACACAGACAGACAGACAGACAGACAGATAGATAGATAGATCTGTACTCACTGAACAACTCCAAACAAAATGCCATACTGAATCTATGCGGTTAAAAAAATGAATTAATGAACTTCAGTGATATTCAGACTCCTTACTTTTATATGAAATCTTTATATATAAGCAATATATTTATATAAAATCAAATACTATGTCTTTTCAAAATAAATAAAACCAAAACCATGTACCTTGACCACTGGCTGAAATACATTTAATCACTGAACAAACAATTTTCAGTTTACACAACAGCAAAAACTTTTTTTTAAATAATGTTTAGAATTTCATTTCACAGCCAAAAATGCTGAGATTCTAAAAGTATACTTCTGACATACACAAATGAACATTTAATTAGCAGCTAATCAACCACTGTGAAAATGTAATAATGTAAGGTCACTGAAGTATATTGTTACAAATATATTCCAATATTCTGATAGTTCTTTGATATCATCGTTCTGGGGACCGATGCCCAGCAATCATACCAATAATAAACCATCTCTACCTGAACAACTTGTGCAAAGCTTGTTCATGTCCTCCCATAATTAGACTCAAGACAATGCAATGTATAGTTCTTTCTATGCTCTCTCTATCTCTGTCTCTCTGTCTCTCTATCTCTGTGTCTCTGTCTCTGTCTATCTCTGTCTGTCTCTGTCTCTCTGTCTCTGTCTCTCCCTACCCCCCACCCCTCTGTCTCTCTTTCCTTCTCTCCTCCAGTCACTGCAAAGGCATAAAATGATCACACAGGGCTGGGTCCAATTTGATTTTTATTTCTTGGGATGTCTTTGCCTATAAGTAATTCATCAAGAAGTTGCCAGGATTTTGGTGATGAGTCCTTGTATTCCCAACTTGGAACCAGAAAATTTGTTGTTATGACTCTACTTGATTACAGCAAGGTAGAACCTGAGAGAAGTAATATTAAAATGTCATTTTGCTAGCAGGAAACGAGGGTTACTTCTTAGATAAGATGAGTAAGTAAGCAGACTAGGATTTTGTGGAGTTCTCAGTTTAGATGATACAAGTTATTTTCTGGCAATCTCATAAACTCTAATTTTATCAAGAAATACATTTCTATAGATGGAAAAAATCAATTGCAGGTAACTAAGACAAGTTTTATTATTGTGGATTGCTAGTTCAACTCTTCTCATCTATTATAACTGATCACTTGATTCAATCAGCAGTTGGTCATATGGAATCACTGAAGGCAAACTAAATAGCTAGCTTTGCAGTGATATATTGTGCAAGATAGATAGTAAAACTGTTACTTCAAATAGTTTGCTCATCATAAGCACATTAAATAGTGGGTTTACCATTCCAACATATAACTTATCATTCTGCTGTTTTGCAGTTATTTCATCACAATTAAAATCATACCAAATTCACCAAATAGGCATAGCAGACATAAAGAGATAATTGACTGGTATATCTCTTTAACATATTTGAATTATTCATGTTTCAACTAAGCTTCCAATTTGTAAGTATGTGATGAGAACTGAATTAGGCACAAAAGAAAAATTGCTTGTGACTATTTCTAAGTGGTGTAATTATGGTTATACTTTCTTCATGTAACAGAATCCTCAGATGACTTTCCTGTTATAGTCATCTTATGTGCAATCTTTTCTCTTAAGAAATCAAGAAATTAATCATCAATATTATTATTTTAGGCTACATTTATTACACCAGTAAATACTACTAATATTTTTTAGATCCTTGAACATCAATCAAGTAGCATAACCAATGTATTCCAGAAAGTCCTAAATTTTTTTTTAGCATACAGACAATTTCATGTTAAGTAGCTCTTTAAAATATTTAAGACCCAGTGAATAAAAGGAAGGAATGCAGTATCTTTAACCTTCTACGTATCAAAGACAGTGATAAATGTTCAGTATATTTTCAAACCAGCCCTTTTCCTATAATACTATAGTACAAAGACCAAAACACAATTTGTACACTCTACCTGTCACAGACAGATGGATAAGTAAACACCTCCTGCTTCTTCATTGACCATCTGCCATTCAGTGAACAGAAGTATTTTCACTATACCATAAATTACAGGTTTATCACAACTGAATGTTCGCATTTGAGAAATTGCTTTCATTATGTAGCATAAAATATTTAGTGAATAGAAATGGGATGTTCCCTTAAGAATTGTTCTAAATGTTAAGCGAATTTTAACTTAACATCTAGATTTACTGTGAAATTTAAACACATAAGAGAGTTATAATATGAAACTGACTCTGCACAGCAGGAAAAATGTATATTTAATAAGAAAATATATTTACTTAGTTCCTGGCAGTATTTTGTAATAACTAAATCATACTCAATTAAGAAAAGGTTCTTGGTACATATTACAGTAGAAACTGATGTCTTTTTCTTCTGGCAAAGGAACATTTTCCATCCAATATAGCTGATTAACGATAATTGAAAACTGTAATAGTAGGTTTAATAGCAGATTTGAAAAGATTCTCAGATATAAGTCTGAAATATCTGATTTATAGTCTCTAGAAATCTGACGCCAACATGAATGACATTTGTATATATCTGCCTAACAGGGTTTCTCAATACTCATTATTCCTTTTCTTTCTACATCACTTAACCTTGTTGATTAACTTCTACCATAGAGTCTCCAGGTTTTTATGACATTTCTCTTGCCTGAAATAACTCCTATGTATCTTTCTCAGTGTCCTTTGCTGAATCATCTTGTGTGTCACTAGTTTTTAGAAAGCATGAGTTTCTTCTGATGTACCCTATGGGGTAAAAAGGATATCAAGGGCTGTTTTGTTTTGTTTTTTTTAATATTTTGTAAGGTTCCACCTAAGCTTGAGGGTGTCCTGAAGTCCTTCACCCCTCTCCTATTGTCTTTGCTTATCTGTATGATACAGGTACCTCCAGACTACCTGATGTCACAGGCATTTTGGAGCCCCACTTGCTCCCATTCTTTTGTCCTATTCCCCCTACTCCATAAAAATCATATTTTAACCATACCTATGACCTGGCTAACCACCCTTACCTCCTATAGGAAGCAGGGGCCCTGCTCTGCTCCCTTGGCGGAGCAGGGCCTGTGGTCTATGCCCTGCTTCTCACATGGATTAGGACCCATTGGAGCTCTGTCTCAGAGGGAACAGGTCTGCTTGGGTGAATCACCCCAATAAATGCTTTTCTTTAACTTAGAGACTATCTGAGTGAATTATTTTTGTATACTAGGACCTACATATGTATTCCTCATCAGTTCTGGTAGCACCCCAGCATTCTAGGGGTTCAATGACTACAGAGAAGTTCTAAGTGAATTCTTTCACTTTCACAAATTATTTAGGTTGTTTTTCCACATTTGATTTCTCTTAAGTTGGTTTAACATGCATGGCATGGAAATTACAGTTCGGAGCTTGCTCAACTTAGGGGTTGGGAATACAGTTATGTGCCTTTTGAAGAGTAGGTGTTCCCAAGGGGTGCCAATCAACTCTGATTGATCACCACAATGGGATGTGGGCTATATTAGAATGAGGGTCTTGGGGTATGTGACTTATGTCACTTTATCTTGCTCAAAGAGACATCAATTTCCATATTACCTATCTTGACAATAGGGAGGAATCAACATTCTCCCAGACCTATCTGGGGAACTCAGTTGATCAGGAATACATCCATTTAGATTAGATCTTAATATCTTCCTGAAAAAAAGAAATGAAACTTACTAAGAAAGAGTGTTAGGAGAATCTCTGATTCCCTAGGACAATGATTACCACAGGTTCTGCCCTCAAGGAGTTCATATGTAATGGAGGAGACAGTGGGCAAATAACTACATAGGATATCTACAGAACTAATGGAAGGGAATCCGAGAGGGGTACCCACTTGCACCAGTACTATAGCCCTCTGATTTGTGAGTGGAATAATATTGATTAGAGGTCTAGGACACTACGAAATTTCTTCAGTGAGTTCTGTGTCCCTTTTCTATGTATTGACCTCTTTGAATTGGATGTGGATCTCTGAAGATTATAGGCTCTCTCTGTTTAAAAATATATTTTTCATTATTTCTTACAGCAAGAGAATATTCCATTAAAAAGTTGTACCACATTTTTTTCTTTAGTCATTTGCCTATTGATGGACAACACCCTCATTTCCCATTTCTTTCTCATAGTAAAAAATATTTCATACATATAGGAACTTTTTCACTTTCTTTCATTTGCTCTGGAGTATGTCTGCTAGGAGAATCACTGGGTCAAAGGGTAAATGCCTTTAATCATTTTTTGCACATAATTCCTACTTTAATATTTCAGTGGGTCTATGATCTCATCTACGTGGAGACTCTTAGTTATCCAAATTACAATACACTTGTCTGTTTTCCCCCGTGTTTTCTCATAATACTTCCATAATGAGTCCACTCAACATATCGGGAGGGCTTTTGCCAGATCTCTTAACTTTATATAGTCAGTAGTACTCATGCCCTTCTTTTATTCCTAGCTCTAAATTTCATGGGTAAGCACCATAGCATAATGCAACATCCAACCAAGCAAAATTTTAATTCACCTAGAAGGCAATGGAGAGACATACGATATGTGTAAGTAAACCTCATGATTTACCAACAATAACATGGCAAAAAAGTGGCAGAATAGATATAATGTAAGTAACATATGAGAAAGTTAGTGGAAGCAGAGAGAGATATAATAGATGGAAAGCCCAAGTGATTCACTGGCACATTTTAAAAGTCAAGAAGATAGAGGAAGGTCTCTGGGACATTGGATAGATCTTCTCTTGAGCATTCCTAGAGATAC
This sequence comes from Notamacropus eugenii, assembly GCF_028372415.1. Taxonomy (NCBI): domain Eukaryota; kingdom Metazoa; phylum Chordata; class Mammalia; order Diprotodontia; family Macropodidae; genus Notamacropus; species Notamacropus eugenii. Next base: position 108,621,684 of record NC_092878.1, read on the forward strand.
ACTGGCAATGATCACAATAAGAATTTGTAGCTGGATGAACATAGATGTTACTGGAGGGAATATTCCCTTGGCGATGTCTAACTGACTGATTGACTGAACAAATGAATGAATTTGAAGAAATATTTATTAAGCAGATTACGTGTCAAGCACAACATGAAATGCTAGTGGATGTTGTTGTTATGGCTGTTATTTTAAAGTGAAGAGTTCTTGCTCTCCAGATGTACACATTCTAATTGGGGTAAACAACACATGGAGGAGAGTCCAACTTACAGGGAAATGGAGAGGCCTAGTCGTCTTGAAGATGTAGTAAATCAAGAGATAGAAAGGCCCATGGATTTCTAACAGTGCATCTGAAGGTTAGATGTTAAGGCCAGTATTTGGGTTTGTACACTGGCAGAACAGATAGATGGAAAGTTTCAAGTGGTCCAGAGAGCACAGCAATGGTACATATTAATATCCTGCTACTTCAGTGCAATATTGAAGAATTGAATTCTTTACAAGACATACTCTCACTTGTTTATTCTATTGCCATCACCAGGTTTAGTCAATTATGATTCTTTTATAACACATTAATCACCCTATCATTTCTTTACTTACAAGATAGCTAGATGGCATCAGGCATGGAGTCAGGAAAACTCATCTCCCTGAGTTCAAATAGGGCCTCCTACACTAACTGACTTTATGATCTAGTCAAGTCGCTTAAACCTGTTTGTCTCAATTTCCTCATCTGTCAGATGATCTGGAGAAGGAAATCACAAAACACTCCATTTCTTTGCCAACAAAACCGTGTGTCAGGTCATAAAGAATCAGCCATGAATGGAAAATGACTCAACAGTAATAAAACAAAACTATCATTGTTGTTTCCCAAATTTTCTGCTAAATAAGCAACCTTGAGTGTGGTCAAGCAAATATTATGGAATATGAATGTTGGGTTGGCAGTGTAGCATAGTGGAGGAAATGCTGGTCTTGAAATCAGGAAATGTAAGTTATAAATCTATCTGTAACAATAGCTATTTTGAGGTGAGAAAGTCAGTCTCAGTGACTTAAAGGGTAACAGGGGAAATAATTTTACTTAAACAATTTACTTGTCATTTCTTTTAAAGAAATGGCTTCATGAATCTTCAAATACTAGATTAATGAACTTTTGCCCTTTTGTTATTTGGAGTGAGAATGGATAGAAGAGACAACTAGAAAAGGAGAAGTGATGGTGTAAAAGATAAGTTTTTGTGGAGGACATCCAGGATGATACTTTCAGGTGAAAGTTATCTTCTTATCCAGGAAACTCAGTATTACATGAATCCTGAAAGCAAAAACAAAAGACAAAACTTAAGAGATAAACATAATTTTATTCATGTTTAGTGGTTTTTCAGTTGTCTGACTCTTTGTGACTCCATTGAGGATTTTCTTGGCAGATACTAGAGCAGTTTACCATTCTCTTCTCCAGGACGTTTTACAGATGAGGAAACTAAGGCAATCAGGGGTAAGTGACTTGGTCCAATATCATACAGCTAGTAAATGTCTGAGACCAGATCTTCTTGAATGTAGGCCTCATGCTCTATCTACTGTGCTTACATAACTACCCATAAAATACGAGAAGTAGAGAAATCCATCGAACATATAACTATGTTGCATTTTACTAGTCGAATAAGAAGTAGCTTAGTGTAATGGCCAGAGGGACACTTTCATAGGCTGGAAGATTTGTATTTCAGTACTGTCTCTTAATGCATAGTGTTAGTGAGATTCAGAGTAAATTGTTTACTGTCTCCACATTCTCTCAAAGACTAGAATTTGCAGAGATGGTGATGACTTGCATTGGTAGAGAGAATACCTTCACTTGAGCATTTCCTTTATCAATGATATTACAAGTCCAAGTTTTCTCTTAGTTAAAAATTAAAACATTTTTAAAGTGTTTTGGGCTTCCAAAAATAAAGCTTGGAAATATTTAGGGGTCAAAATATATGTAAGCTTTCATTGTTAATCTGCTTGCTATCACTGATATGAAAAAACTCTGATGAACTATCATTTACGATCATTAAAAATCATAGTGTCCATACACTTAAAAATAAAGCAGTCTAATGTAGAAAAATGTTTCTTTTATTCTGAGTTGGAACCATGAGATTTCCCAGTAGAACTCAAAGAAAAATGGGCAAGATCTCTCTGAGACGGGCAAGTCAATTCAGAGAGCATGGATCAATGCTGGAGTCCACAGTCAGTTTACAAACCGTGACAAGAAACTTCACTTTCCAGTTGGATAGCTTTGTGGGTGGTCAGGTCAAATCCTTCAAATTTAAATCAGGTGTGTTTCTGTGAATCTAGACTATTTGGATCAATGGTGACTTAAACAAACAAACAATCCACCCAGCAAGCTCCTCAGAAGACTATCACTTGTAAATGATGGGTAAGGCACCTTTCAAAAGAAAGTGCTGTAGTGGGCTATTTTTTTTTTCCTAATAGGCATAAATGTTCTTTGTAGGCTGCAGCAAATGCCTTTGAGTACTGATCATTTCTCAGGTGCAGTGTAATTGAGGCTGAGAAGGCAGAGCTACAAATTGGAGGAAAGTGTTGATCTAAACGAGCTGCAGAATTTCACCACCTGCTGTAAGCTTGATTCAGTAAGTACTAGAAGCAACATTTCACATGCTTAGTGCTGAATCCTGGAAAATTACGTTCTAAAGACTCTTTAGCCCATACACACATGCACACGCACACGCACACACACACACATTTACATGCTGACAATAAATGAAATATTTTTTAAAGGAGCTATAACCAAATTCTCTATTCTGGGAATATTTCTTTGAATGATTCAGATAAGATGAACAGTTCATCCAGTCTAGATGGAAAGAGACCCAATTTCTAGCAGGAGAGGGACAACCCAAACGGTTGCACTATGTCAGACAGCTTGAATGAAAGAAGTACCATATTTGCATAGCTGCAAAGAAGCCATGGAAAGTAAAGAATTCACCTATTAGAAATGCAACCTAAATTATTCAAAGACTTTATATAATGTAAAGCAAAAACACTCTAGATAAAATGATTTTTGTTAAAACTTTGTATCTTCTTTTCTTTCTTTTTCATTTTTATAGAATTTAATCTATTCAATTAATTTAATCTCTGTTGAAATTTATTCTCAAACAGCTAGATGGTACAGTAGCTTAGCAGAATGGTCTTGTACACATGAAGATTTAATTTTAAATCTATTCTCAGATACTTAGTAAGCCTGTAATCTTGGGGAAGTCACTCTAGTCTCTCCAGTGCTTCAAAGTCCTTATCTGTAAAATGGAGATGATAATAATAGCACTTGCCTCCTAAGATTGATGTAAAGACTAAGTGCAATAATTGTGCTTAGATTCTATTCTACTCCTCCATAACCCATTTGGGGTTTTCTTAGCAAAGATACTGGAGTAGTTTACCATTTCTTTCTCCAACTCATTTTACAGATGCAGAAACTAGGGATATAGTTAAGTGACTTGCTCAAGGTCACATAACTGGTAAATGTCTGAGAATGAATTTAAACTCAGATCTTTCCCAATCTAGAACCAATATTGTGTCCACTGAACTACCTGGCTGCCCTAAAATGAGATAATACAGTTGTTCCAACTGTCCGTCAAGTCTTAATCTGTTAAAATTGATATTTTTTAAAGTACTCTGAAAAACTTACAATGTTATATAGATTCTGATTGTTACTAACAATAATCAAAATAATTCATTAAATTAGGGATGTGTAACACTAAGCCAAGATTGAAAAGAGAAAAAATGAGATCAGAGATTCCAAAAGTTTTTTCTCCTCTTTTTTAATGCTTGTTTCCAACTATATTACAACAAGTGATTTACAAAATGTGCAAGTGTTTACTTGACATAACACATCTACAAGAAAATATTTCTTGATTACAAATTCTTACATTGCTTTGTGTTCTGAAAAGCATGAACAATTGAGCAAAGGATGAGGAACAAATGCCTCTGATATGTCAAAATATGAATCTCTCTGCCTCAAATTATTACTGAAGTAGGACCAGTAGTCCTTCTGCCTCCATTGCTATAAAATTAACCAAGCTCCTATTATGCAAATGATATTGTGTTTGGCAGAAGATGAATGCACTGAAATTAGGTACTGGACTCCTGAACCAGTTTCCTATTATATTTTGTTATGATTGTGAAATAGGTAATTGATTTGAACTAAGTGACGAAGTACAAGTTGACATCTATAAACCAGATGCATCCTTGGAAATGGGCAGACAGCGTCCTCCTCTCAGAAATCTCCCACTTATTTGTATGGAAGAACCTGAAGCTCGCAGAAATATATTTTACAATGCTATTTAAGTTAGAGTTTGTTCATATTTATCTTATGCCATTAAATCTCAATTATATATAAACAGAATATTAACTATTTGCAATGTTTAGTGTCCACCATTTCATTCTAGTGCTGTGCCCAGTGTAACTGAACCCAGAAGAAGAAGTGAATGTCTACGTGATTAACCATGTGTACATCGAGGACAGTGAAAAAAATTGGAGATCATTGTCTACCCCAAACTCAGCTTCATGTCGACTTCCCTATGTGTGTTGACATTCTTCCAATGACCTATATTTTCAAACTCAGAATCATCTTCATGTCCTCACTGTCTCTTAATTGAAAAAATAATTTTGTGAAATGTAACTTCGTAATATCTAGCATTTGCCTCCTTTTCTCTAATCTCCCTCGCTAACTCCTGACTGGACTATTTCAATAACCTGATTGTTCTTACAGCCTTAAAGTTTTCCCCTCCATGATTCATCTACCATACAGTTATAAAATTTATGTTCCTTAAACCAAGGTCTGATCATGTCTCTACCCTCTCAAAGAAGTTTTAGTTAACATCCATTGCTTATAGGATAAAATATAAAATATTTGGTATTTAAAGTCCTTTTAAATCTGGATTCAGCCTCTCATAATCTTGCTGTCCAGTCTCTTTCTCTCTCTGTCTCTCTTTATGTATGTATATACATATATGTGTATATATATATATATGTGTGTGTGTGTGTCACATATATGTACACATGCGAACATGTATACGTGTATTTTATATGCATGTATTTACGTGTATCTGTGTATATACTTAGCCTGAGAGGGAAATGAGAAACAAATGCCTCTGATACAGCAAAATGTGAATGTCATTGCATTTGAGTCAGTAGTTCTTTTGCCTCTATTTCTGTAAAACTAACCAACTTTCTATTATGTAAAGGCTATTGTGTTTGGCAGGAGATGATTTTACTGACTCGTTTTCTGTCTCTGTCTTTCTGACTCTCTCCATGTCCATGTATATGGATACATACATTATTATATTACCTATAATACTTTATAATAATACATCATAATAATATAGATTATATATGTAAATATATGTTTATATGAGAGGAGGGTAATAATGACTAAGGGGATCAGAAAAAAAGCTTTTTCTAAGAGCTATTATTTGAGTGCAGAACTGAAGGAATATTTAGATTCTAAGATGCAGAAGTGAAAAAGTAGTACATTCTATGTATTGGGATACCCTAGACAAATAAAAGGTCGAGGAAACGTTGGGGACAGGGTATGGGAGGTAAGGTTGGGGAGGGAAGCTTCTCTATGTATACATGTGTGTGTGTTTATACATATATATATATGTATATATATATATATATGCTCACCCATTATTGTGTGTTTATACATATATATATATATATATTCGCATAAATATACGTGTGTATGTGTTTCTGTGTAGATACACACTTATAAGTGCATACATGGACATATATGGTCTTTCTGTTTTTGCATACATATTGCCCTGCTCCAACCAATACCTGAATTCTAATAGTATTTGTGTTGCTTGAAGAAAAATCTTTTTTTTAATGTATATTTCTAGCACTCAGCATATAGTAGATGTTTTAAAATACCTTTCTGAATGAATAAATCAATGATGTGATGTGAGAATTATTTGAAAAAACTAGTGATTTACCCTGAAGGATAAAAAATGGGAAAATGCCAATTTAAGGAAAATATCATCACTGTCTTCAAATATTTGAAGAGTCATATGAAATAAGTCATAGATTTAGAACCTGAAAGGACTTTACAAATTATCTACCCATGCACTCATTTGCAAAGCGGAAGAAACGGAGAGAAGAGAAGCAAAGAAGTGTAGTAGAATTAATGCAAGAACAGAGTTGCACAACCAGTCTCTTTCTTCCTACAATTACAACCTTGGGCAAGTCACTTGACCTCTGTGACTTTCAGCAGCAAGTCAGTAAAAAGAAGGTGCTATTCCACTTGATCTCTGATGTTCGCTTGAGATCTAAATACATGATTCTAAGGGAAATATAGGCAATGTAAAAATGATATTTTAAAAGGCATCAGTGTTTTTAAAAATAGAAATCATTACCTGAAAAAATCTTTAGTTTTCCTTTTTTCCCCTGCCCTTCCCTTTTCTTCCTTTCCTTTCCATTCCCTTTTCCTTTACTCCCTTAACCATCCCTTTCCTTTCCCTTTTTTCCTTTTCTTTCTCTTCTTTCCTTCTTCCTTTCTTTCCTTCCTTCTTACCTTCTTTCTTTCTTTCTTTTTTACCTTCTTTCTTTCCTGCTTCCTTCCTTCTTTTCTTTCTTTCTGTCTTTCTTTCTCTTTCTTTGTCTCTTTCTTTCCCTTCCTTCCTTCTTTCCTTACCTCCTTCCTTCCTTCCTTCTTTCCTTCCTTTCCTTCTTATCTCCTTTCTTTAAAATTTCTTAAATCAGAGGCTGAATGGCTAATTATAGGGAACTTGATAGGGATAAAAATTAAAGTTTCATAAGAAGGATTGGGGTAGTGGTTTTCTTAGATAATATATAATGCTTAGATATTTTTATTTTAATTTTAAAAATAAACAACAGTGAATGGAGATCACTCATTTCTTTGAATTGACAGAATAAAATCATGGGAATAACATTTGAAAGGTACCTTAAAAATCACTCAGTCCAAATCCATTTATTAACAGTAAGAATATTTAGGCCCTCAGAAAAAATCTGACATCTACGGACCACAAGAAGTGATTTGTCTTAGGATTGAGGATTCATTTTACCCTCTACAGATAATTTACTACCTTGATGACTTTACTTTGATAAAGTATTTGTTATTTACGTGATATGTATCTATTGATAAAGAGGGCAACTAAGTTCATAATCTTAATTTGTTATTATTATCACTAACCAATTTCCACTCAAAAATTAAATTAAATAATTTCTCTCCTGGTGTATAATATTCTTGTAGGGCTAAACATATCTGAATTTAAATAGGCTTATCTATAGATGCTACACATAGAGTTGGTGACTAAGATTGTCTTAAAATCCTTGCCAGGAATTCTTTTCCTATGACACACAAAGAAACATTCCTTATTTTATTTTTCTGATTCAAACATGAAATGGTTGATAATATTTCTACATATGTTGGAAGCTCAATGTGGAAGAATCTGTTGCTTGAAATTAGTCTTAATTTAGTTACTTTTTCTATAGCCTTTTCCATGTTGGAGTAAATGTTAGAACCACAAACAGAGCTGCTGAAAATACTTGAATTTGTTTAACATTGTTAGGTATCTTCCTTGAATTTTTTTTCATTAATCAATCAACGCCAGGTAGTTATCAAAAATTTTGTAACTAGCAACAAGGATTTTTTATTAGAAATTCTAATATTAATGTTGTATCCATATATAATTTAGGGAAAAAATGAGGCAACTTATTTTGGGAGTCATTCAAAATTACCTTTCAAACTGAAATATAAATTTAATTAGGTTAGAACTTGCCTTGAATTATTGAGATTGTTGTTCCAACTCTCTGTTTTGTTGTTGCTGTTAATGCTTTTTCTTGAGTTTATTTTAGAGATCATAGACATAATCTCCATTATGATAATGAAATTATGATCCATCACACATCTCAAGTGTCTGTAATTTGATTTCCAATATCTCTGGGTACTGAAACACAAAATGTTTCAGAGCTTCTTTCAGAGAACCCTTATACTTCTAGGTCAGCTGGGTGGTGAGGTAGATATCATACTGGACTTATAATCAGGAAGATTGATTTTCATGAGTTCAAATTTGGCAAATCACTTAACCTGTCTTCCTCAGTTTCCTCATCTGTAAAATGAGCTGGAGAAGGAAATGGCAAACCACTCCATTATCGTTGCCAAGAAAATGGGTTCACTAAGAGCCAGATGCAACTTAAACAACTACACCACAACATGATAATCAAATGATACACTGGAGGTATATGATATTTCTTTCATGCTTCTTCCCAAGGATGATGAGTTATTTCTCTTTTATTCTATTTGTCATTGTAACAAGAAATTCCTTCACATGTGTTCTATCAACCCTCAGAAACATCAGGGATCTAGTACTGTGTCAGTACAATGGAAATCACCAATGGTATAAAAGCAAAACCCTCTATAATTTAGTGTATGGCCAGCATACTAGAGCAGAAATGTCCCTAGTTTTAGTGGAAGAAGATCTGGGTTTCAAATATCGCCAGTCTACTTCTAATACCATTATTATATAATAAGAATTTCTATGGTAAAGAGATTCATTAATTTATAGTTAGTCTGGAGATCTGTTTCCTGAATTTAGCTGGGGTGGGACTTAGGTAATAGCTATATGTCCTTCATTTTTGTTACCAAATTTGAAGCCTTTCTAGCTTTCTAGATTCTTCCAGATCTCGCACTAACTGATACCACCATTGATAACTCAGAGTTATATTGATAACTCAGACCAACCTTCAAATCACAGGTATCATGTTGACCTAAGAGCTTCTATGCATTAACTGGGGTGTAGGAGGGAGGGGGATTAAGTTGGAGAATTTCTTACTGACCTAAGTATAAAGCTACTTAGTATTGTGGATGAGAGCAAGAAGTCATTCCAGATCAAAAGATCCACAGGGAAATAGAGAAAGAAGAATTGGGGAAAAAATAAATCTAAGTATTATGTGTCTACTATGTGCTAGGCATTCTGGTAGGTGCTAAAAAATATAGTTATGGATGTATAAATGAAAAAAAATCTCTTCCCAAAATGGCCTTTAGTTCTAAGGGATAACACAAGTAGCATTTTTTCCAGTACAAATTCTATTGTGTTTTATATCCAAGCTCTGAAAAGCAGCTTGCCATTCCTATTCAAATAAAATCCATGAAGCAGGCATTTATACATTTATAATCCAAACTGAAGATCATTTTGAGCTGTGTGTCTGGTCTGGATTGTTATGTAAATGGGATTGGAGTGGAAATCCTGAATATGTGTCAACTCACATAGGAAAAATGAAATTGTACCTTTGTCATTTTGTCCAGGCTCAAATTGAAGATGTGAATTGATTGTTTATTGGGCACAAGTAAATGAAACCTCATCACATTTCTAGCAAGGTTATGTAATATTATAGATATTTTTTGATATCATGAGAAAATACATATTTATGACTGAATTATGTGACAAAAATATAGTGAACGTTTAGGGGGAAATTCTTAGGTTTATGTCTAGAAAATATAAGAATTATGGAACAAAATATAGGGAACAGGGGAACAATTTGGGTTCTGGGTACAAGAAAAGAATCACGTGAAAGTCTGAGGCTGTGATGCTGAGTGTCCATTACTTTCATAATAGCTGTGTAACTACTACCTGGGGGCGGGGGGGAGAGTTCAAGTCCTATTCAGTTATCTCAGAAAAAAAGGTTACAAACTTCAAATTTACGTTCCCCAAACTTCTGCTCAGACTTTAAAGTCTTGAATAAGGTAATGAACACAAGAATAAAATCAATCTTTTAAAATCAGATTGTCCCTATTTATTCCTGGATCCAAATCTTTTCAGATGCAACACAAGGCAATTCTGCAGATTGTATATAGAGACAATTGATCCCCTATATGACAAGATTTACTACACATTCATTTATTTGATTAATTCAACCAAAAATTAATGAAAGTTTATTGCCTGCAAATGCCTATGAAATTTCAAGAAAGAACGAGCCATAGTCCCTATCCTATTTTTTCCGGTTCTGCCCTAATATGGTGATGCTTTCAACCTAATAGCAGAGATGAGTCATCTATATAGATCTTTGATAAGATGCCTGAATGAGTAGCTGTGATAAATCTAAGCTCCCCTTCTTTGTCTGAAAACAGCAAAATGAATGAAGGAAACACTAATTTTACAGGAAACGACCTAAGTGCTAAATAGTATCTCATTTCATTCTCAAAATAACACTAGGAGGTAGGTGTTAATATTGTGTCCATTTTATAGGAGAAGAAACTGAAATAGTGGGCTGAATGATTCACCCTGGAGTCAATAATATGTATCTGAGGAAGGATTTTAGCTGCTGGTTGGCTGTTTCCAATACCAGTGCTGCCTACATATGAGCTGTACCACCTGGCACTTCTAAGTAAACATTTAAATGAATAATAAGGAAAAGTGTGGAGGAAGCCATTTTGAAAGAAAAGACTGATTAAAGAATTTTAATTTAATATTACATAGTAAACATAAACACAATTGTCAAAGAGAAAGCAAAGAGATTTACTCAAAAAGAAAAAAAAAACACATCAGAAACATAATCGAAAAGGAATAAAATTGGATTAGATGCTTAGAACTATCAAATGGTTAATAGATATATTAACAACAACAACAAATGTAGCCTTTTGAAAATTTCAAAATAAACTCAATGAAGAGTAGAAGAAAAAAAATGAAACTAGATATTGTGATGTAGGCAGTAAAAGAATCTTTTTAAAATGGTGGATTTTTTGAGGAGTAGGATACAACGAATGAAAGACCACAATGTAGAGATGACACAACAAATAATGAAAACAAATGTAAATGTGCACACATGTAAGAATTGTCTTCCTTGAAAATTAAGATGGATCTAAAGGAATGACCTTAGGGAAACAATTTAAAAATCAGTGGTCTCACTGATGAAAAGATAAAGAAATGGTCTTAGCTGCTAAATATAGGTCAGGATATCATAAAATGTATAACTCTTGGAAGTTTTGAATACAGAGTACATTTTTATTTTGTTTTGTTTTTCTTTTCCTCTGAATTTGTAAGACACTATCACAGAAGAATCCACATCTTCACTTACTCAGAAATATACTAATTAGATACGAGAGATTCAAATCCAAGAAGGAATCTCACAGAGTCAGGAAAAAGAAAATTCCATATCAGAAAGCAAAAAATTTTATTGCTTATA